>NC_063214.1:29947982-30251012 GCF_020740725.1 Corvus hawaiiensis
CAGATGTAACAAGGAATCTGAGGTAAGAATGCAAGATACACGTGGAAGATGCGTGATTACTATGAGGCACAGTATCCTTCATGCTTTGAGTTGATACTTATTTCTGGTAACTCACTAAAGATAGCGTGCACCTGGAGTAACTTAGACAGTGATTATGAGACAGTAATGTTACTGTTACAGGTCAAACCCAGAGATATCTGCTAGGAAACAATGCTTAAAGATGATCATTAATACCAAATGTGCACAAGAATATAAGGACTGGAGAGACCCTTCTGTCCTTTGATTGACATTACCAATACAGAACATAAAATACTGAATTAGCTGGGTAAGAAAGAGTCACGAAATCCGTGAAGACTGAAAAACTTTCTGTAGGACAAACCAGTGTTCTCTCTGAGCTTTTCTTGATCATAAATCATATCCTACCTGGTTACCTAGTATGAGATGAATGCTGCATTTAACTAAAGACTGAAGAACTCCCCTATCAATCAGGCATTAGATCAACCATGCTACTACAATGGAATGAAACTCTGGAAAAGTTGTAGTGAGCACTGAGTCACCTTGTTACAAATTTTGGTCATAGTGTGTTGCTGTACAACCTCAAGGTGCAGTTTGAGTTCCAGCAGAGATTTGAGATGTAAGATCCAGATTCCACTGGGAGTTGAGGAAGAGATCTAAATTACTCTGTCAAAATTAGTACAGTTACCCCAATATCTACAAGGAGCCTCCACAAAAATAGAGGCTGCGCTCTAACCAAGGCAGAGAAGCAGTTTTACACACATCAGAATAGTCAGTGAAATAATTAAAGAATCTCTTTTGCATAAGTGACCCAGGTAGATATGTCTTCAACAAACAGACAGGGCAAGAGAAAACTTTTGGATCAACCCTGATCAACACTCAGAACTTCTTGTCCATACCCTTATTGCCAAACTTTTAGCTAGAAACTCCGTAACTGCAACACGACCGCAGACCACAGAACTACGAAATAGTAATTTTCCCCCAGAAACTCACCGATGTTGCTTCTTAGTAGGTGTCTCATTCTCTGTCATCTCTGGCATGGTTTCAGAGAAGAGAGCCTGAGAAAAAACCATGGAAGGAATCAACAACTCCCGCACTCTTCTGAATTCTTAGCACATGACATTTGTTACAGGGCTTTGCCTTGGACCACAAGGACAGGGCCCTACTACAGCGTAGGCACAAGTCCATTCCCTTGACTCAGAGCAGCTGATTTGTTGAGCATTAAAAATTAAGCACATTACCTATGTTTTGCAAAATGTTTTGCAAAACTGGTCTGCGATGAACTGGTTTCCATTTCCTCAGTTACTTTAAATATAAAAACAATTATAATCCAAACCACTATAAGCAAACAAGAAGTAAAATTAAGAGTATGTAATTGTTTTTCAAATGGGAGGAGCAACAGCTGAACTCTCTCTTATCAGCCCTTCCTCACCGAAGATGCACTCAATTCCCAGTTCAAAATAAAGTATGAATGCTAATCAAAAAACAAGCTACAATGAGGACATTTCATTAACTACAAATTTAGAGTGCTCTAAATGTAGCAGATTACAAAACTTACTTACTATTAAATTACTGTACAGCTAGTATAAGATGGTACAGACAGACAAAATGACATCCCCAATGTACTCAGATATATGAAATTCAGTTAAAATTAAAGTTATGAAATAAAGTTATACACAACAGCATAATAAATTGCACCTAACGTGTCCTCATCTTGAACAGATAGGTAGTCTCTATTCAGACAAAAAAAAAATTATAAAAATACACAAAAGATGAGACTGTCAATGATGGTTGAACACATATCTTCCAGAGAAATGAATTTTAGAGAGCAAGTGACATAAATACACTGTAGATGACAACAGGAAAAAATAGATCTGTTTTTTGATGTCTGAGCTGCATATTGACTTTTATGCTTCTGTTCACTCTCTCACAACCAACCTGTTCTTGCAACTCTTCCCATGGGCCCTCAGACTCCTCGTGGCTTCACCTTTCCCTGGCTCCTCCCAGAAAACTCATCGGCTTCTTTTAACAGGCTTCATATCTTTAGGGTATTTTTTGTCTGTTTGTTTGGACTGCAAGGAAGTGGGGGTGGTTTTTAATATAACTTTCAACACCCAGCAGTTCTTAATGTAAACTGAGCCTACCATTACTGACACTGACATCAAAAACAAACCCCCAAAATAATACCACTACAAACCAGAAAGCCAGTCACCTATAGAGCTCCCAAAGCACAAAGCACACACTTCACAAAGTGCTCTGTGCACAAACCTGTGTGTGTGTGTCAAACTAACAGAAATAATCTGTATTCCACCAGAACTGAATTCAGATACTGTTTTTCAGCCTTTATACTCTAGAAGTTATTTGAATGTACTGCATTCTGTAAAGATTAAAGAAGGAGAAACATTAGGGCTGATGCTGTTTACCACTCTAATCTTTAAGTACTTTCTCTGTTCCAGTGGGAGATGTTGGCAAACCATAAAATAAAGCAAACAGGAAACCACCTATGAATAAATCCAACTCGGGGAACTCAAAAGCACCTGCCGATTTCAGGAACATAATTCAACTCCACCTACACAACAGTGTCCACACCATCACAAAACTGGACACAATCCTTTCTGAGATGGGTTACAGCATTCCACTGCCCCACTGGGTGTTACACACAGCCTACCTAAACACAGCCACCCCAGCCCTCCCTAGCCCAGCAATGGGAGCATATCACTTTCTATTTATATCCCTCCACAGACTTTGCTTTCTCTGTGCTCACTGACCATCTTCTGCATAAATTATGAAAACACCTGACAGAGTTAACAGTCCTTTACCGTGGGAGAAAGCAGTGGTGCAACTTCAGCACTTCCATGCACTCTCTTATAAACTGTGTTACCTCATCTTAAAAACAAGATTTCTTCTCCTTTAAATCCAATTAGCTTATTTCACTAACAAATTTATTCTCGTGTACATGTAGTAAGATTAATCCAGTTGTTATCCCAGGTCCTCCAAGTTAGTGAAAACTCACAACTCTGAAAGCCAGGAAAGCCAGTTTCCCACCCAAGGCACCTATAACTTATCCCTCCTATGTACAGCTGGTGATGGTCAGTAGTACTTACTCACTGATTCTAGCTGCATTCACTGTACCACGTGATGATGAAGGGGTTAGCTGGGAGACTTTAGCAGGTGAGCGATTCTGATTATAAAGAAAAAAAATAAAACCTGGTTAGAGCTCAGCCATCTTGGGCGCTGCTGGCAACCAGAGAGATGTTCAGGTGTGCATTGACTGAGGCCAGCACACCTCCTTTCAGCAGGGTTTCCAGTGTGCCAGAGCAGCCCAGCAGAATCTGTATCCATTAAGGCTACCATCAGAGACAGGAGAAGCAGAGCAGCTACCTGGTGACACTACACTTGTATATCCATCACTGAGGCAGTACCTTGTGTATCAGGTGAGAAACAACTACTCAAGGGGGCAAAGGGGTCATTTAATTCAGTGTGTACAGTACTGTTTCTGTTCAGTGAGGTTGTGAGCACAGAGTACATGGGCATAGGTCTGGTAAAGCAAAGCTCTCAAACACGCTTAGAAAAAGGAAGATGCTGGATTGTATCGTGTGGCAGTCACACACCCCGTTTCTTGATTTCTGCACCACCTATAAAGACAGAGTTGATGTGTCTGTTATTGGGCATTATTAGACCACAGCAAAGATGCTGGAAATCAGAGCAGAAAGATAAAAAAGGTCTTAGTTTTGGTGAACTTAGCCTTTTTGAAAGACTAATGTATTCACCAAGCAACCCTATTTTTTTAATTTTGCAAATTTATACAGCTTGAGAACCAAAGGACTGTTTCTGTATTATAGTGTATTTAACATAGAAAGCATTAATGTGGATTTAGATGGCCAGCTACCATGCAGGGCTACAGAAAAAGCACAACTGTGTGAAAGTAAGGGTGTAAAAAAAGCACCCACCCACAAATACCCTTTCCCAGAACAGACACAGCTGTTCTGACTCCATTCACAACCCCATCTTTCCCCTGCCCTAAGTCACAGCACCCACTTCTCCCTCCTGACATGAGTTCTCCATACTCCTATATTTTGTCTTCCTCTGTGTCCACTCAGGAAAATGCTTTTTCCTAACAGCAGCATCCCTATCTCCCAAAGTCATGATATACACAATATTCCAATTGCCTTCTTTCTTGATGCTGAGCAGACGCCTAAACGATTGAGCAATTCATTGTATACGGTATTTTGGAAGATAGATAGATAGACAAGGCCTTAGTGAAAATTTGTGCTGTAATTTATTAATACAGTTTCTAACTGTTTTTTGATCCTGAGAAAGAATGGAAAATCTTTATTACATGTCAAAGACCTCACTTCTTTCTTCCTCCTCTGCCCTTTTTTAAAAATTATGTCAGTAAGCTTCTTCCAAGTGATGCTGTTCCTTGCACATTTCAAGCCCTTTGCTGCCACAGTGGGTGCAGAAGCCTCACAAATGTAAACTTAAAGTCGGTATTTGATATGCTTCAGTTCCACTGGGATCTGCAGCCCATTTCATACAGGAGACATGGCACAGGAATGCAGCAACTGTTACCCTAACTTCACGTTACTGTGGAATTACTTTAGGTGAAGTTTATCAGTTTACCACTCAACCAATGCTCCCGCTTTTGTGGTCCCAATAGGAAAAAGCAAGGCTGTACACATTATCTAATTAACCAACTAGTTTATTTCGAGTTCCACTGAAAAGAGGTGGTTAAATTTGTTAAACAACACTTGTATAAAACTCTGGGCTTTCTACTGATGGATTGTACCATGAGAAACATGGCGAACTGAAGTGGTTTTTTCCCATTCTTATTCTGTAAGGACAGAAACCTTTGTGTTTTTACTTGATACTCCATAAAACAGCTCAAGCTGGCAACACCAGGGAGGAGGTTTTTCTTAAGGGCTGCTGAAAAGATGGGCTTTGTGAACTAAAAAGAAAATAAAAATACTGCCTAAGTGGAGACTTCTGAGGGCTGATGAATGTTTATGCTCTCTCCATTTCCTCCCCTCATGAAGACCAGAGCTTTGACTGTGGGTTTCTCTTTACTTCTTCCACATCAAGTAATGCTTCTTCATGGCGAGATTCCTTCACCAATTCTCTAAAGCAGAAGACATGTATTTGCCTTATAAGCTCAGAGACAAATGTATTTTAAGTTCACTCATGAAATATGCTCACTTAACTCAGCTGAATGTCACCTGCAGAGAAAACATAGCAAAATCCAAATTCTTAAAACAGATGAAGAAGCAGCAACCCATCATTTGTATTTATTTAGTACCAAGCTTCCCTCAAGCTTTATGTAGTTAATAGCTTTTATGTCAACCTAAAATATTGATTTTAATTTAAATGCAATGGCATCCTCAGAAATTAAAGAATACTTTGTGTTCTGAAGATTTAAGTTTAACATAATTTAATCTCTTCTATAGTTCTGAAACATAGGGTATAAAACTTAAAACCAATTTGTTTAAGTGTCTTCTTGTCTACCACCCATCTTTGCTGGTATTATTCAGCAAATTTTATGAAATCTCTTCTTCAAAACATGCACTCGGCAAATTGATGAAAAAGCTAATTTAGATTATTTTATTTGGCATTATTTTTTCACTCCTTATTTAGGAATTGTTTCCAAACTTAATATTCATTTTAAAAAAGAAAATAATTATTCCAATCTGTTATCTTTGGCTGTACAAAACAATCTTCCTCAAATTAGTAAGGCCATTCCATTCTTCTGTATCAGGCAGAAAGAATCTTTTTAATATGCAGCTACACATATTCTGTAAATCTACCAGCAGACCAAATCTTTCTTCCTCTTAATATCCTTCAGCAAGCTTATGCTGTAATTTCAGAGTTCTTACTGCTTTTTATACCTCATGTAGTCAGCCTTAATGTAAAGCTAAGATCAATTCCAAGGCACAGATAAGAACTACTCAAATGCTTTTTTCTGAGAGTGTCTTCTTCATCCAAGCAACTCCTGGAACCGATGTTTCCAATCTTCCATGCACGTTTTAGAACAACCAGGGACTTAATCCAGGCTTTTAATGACAAGCAAGCTGCCCTTGAGATCAAGAGACACAATTTACTGCCCTTTCTTTATTCCCTCTTGGAATGGTTCTATTCTAATTTTGTATTTACATAATAAAATGACTGCAGGAAATGTAACTCAAAGCTTACCTTTGTGATTGTTACCTGTGTGTATTAACTACTGTGGCCTATCAAAGTAACCTGGAAAGACTATCATACAGGAAAATGAAAAAGGCTATTTTTCCTGGTAGGTAGAGAAATAAAATATCAATCTATCTATCTACCTATCCATTTGGTTTCCAAAGAAATTGAGGTTTTCCTATTACTGTGTCCCTTAATCCACTCCCTCATAACAACAGCTGGGTCCACTGACTGACCTAACTGCAACCTCACAAAGAGATGAAGTTCCCAGATGTTTACAGAAACCTGGGAGTGAGCACAGGAGGAGGAGTGAGGTCAGGTAAGGGATTGGACACAGCTGGGTCTGTGACCAGCTCTGGCTCAGAGTAGGCACAGCCACCTTGTGCTGAGGAAGATGCATGAGGGATTAAACAGCATGACAGACTTCTTTTGACTTGTCACAAAATACACATTCCTGATGCAAACCAGTTGAGAGTTTCCCAGGGCAACCAAACTGTTCCCAGAGCTTCTGCAAAAGTTAGGAAAAGAAATCCAAAGCCAATAAGCTAAAACTTGTTACACAGGGCAACTTTTTTTTTTTTAAAGGTGCTTGCAAATAACAGAAAGAAGACTTCACTGCTTTTAGATATTTTTACTCTGCCTCTTCTGTTTGGATTATATAAGCTCAAATATATTGGTATTTTTCCTCCTGATGACTTAAAGTAAAAAAGTTTTAGTAAGGCTCATATAAGAATATGCAAGAGAAATAGAAAGAAAATGTTTGGGGTTTTTTTTGTAACAGCATTGGAGGAAGAGAAAGGGTAATTACTCAAGCGATATTCCCTCATATCTACATTAGTTTTGTTTTTATTTGTAATTTTCAAAATATCAAAGGCAATTGCTCTGACCATTTACTAATATGCAGTTGCAGGACAGCACGAGTGTAGGGTAATTCTGAGAAATCCTGACCAGATCTGCTTAAGCAAACTTCAGAAAGCAAAAAAAAAAAAAAAAAAAAAAAAAAGAAACTTCCCTGTTAAACACCTGAAGATCCACTTGACATATTTATTCTTTGTCTACTTTGTTGCCTCCCAAGTCTTCCTAAGTACAGCATCATTTCTTTTTAAACCTCAGACGAGGGGCAGAGAGAGAGCTCATGTCCACAGAACCAAGTCTCTTACTCACTGCTTATGGTCTGGGAAGTATTTAAGGAGAGGTATCTCTGGACGTTTTGCACCCAGATGAGAGCTGCTGCCACCCTCACACATTGTGCAGATGATCTTGGTACTGCAAACAGACTGAAGCACACACAGTGCAAGTAAAGGAAGATGCCTACAGGAACAATCTCCTGTGGTCTGGAGGAGTTGTGACAGGGAAGCAGGTATTTGGGAACTGAAGAGCTGTAATTATGCAACCAGCGCACAAGCCAGAATCACAAAGACCAGAGATCTCATCCACCTTAAAGAGTGTCCTCAGCTACTTTAGATCAAAGTAAGGGGAACATCACTCTTTTCTTTAGGAAATCAAAAAGCAATGACCAGGGAAATCCTCCTGATCCCCTGTTCTCCATGCATTATGTTGAGACTCACAAGTTACCACATACCAATTTCACTAAGAAGTAAGAAAGTATGAGAAATGTCTCTGTGTTGCAAGACAGTGCTCATCTCCCTGGCTTCCAAAGCCCAATGATCCGTGGTACACTTCAAAACAGAAAATTATTTTCAAAGACAAGATAGACATCTAATTATGCTGCGCTTGACAAAGGAGCCACAAGTGTGTTTTGGTGGTGAAAACTAAGTGGATACAAAGTGAATTGCAGACACCTTCCTCCTAACAGGGTCATCACCTCTGTGTGGGTTAGGGTTAGGTTACCTGTATCAGATGACAAAGATTGCCTGCACCAGGCTGAGGCTGAGAGTGCTCTCCCACTCACTCCTGTGCCAGAGCATCTGTTGGTGAGCCCAACCTTGCAGCAGCATGTTGCCTAAAGAACAAATAATTCTTTTCCTGAAAAAAGCTGAAACGTGTAAGTCATCATGGTCTCCCAGTACTGTGACCAAGATGGTTATTTATAACACAGAAATCCATCCATATATGAAAGCTGTATTTGAAACACTGAAGACTGACTGGATAAATGTAGAAGCTGTAAGTCACAGAAGCACAAAATGGTTTGGGTTGGAAGGAACTTTAAGGAACATTCCAAGCCCCCTGCCATGGGCAGGGACACCTCTCACTAGACCAGGTTGCTCAGAACCCCATCCAGCCTGGCCTCGAACAGTTCCAGGCACAGGGCATCTGCAGCTTCCCTGGGCAACCTGCTCCAGCCAGAGCCAGTCCAATTCTACCTTCTCATGTGACCTTATCTACAAATGACATCTCTATTTAAAGAGCAGTACCTCATCACAGGGCCTAATAACCAATTTAGAATTACAACATAAAAACATTCATTTTGGCTACAATGATTTAGCCAGAGCACTTTTCTTTGCTTCACTGCTTGGGTTTTAAGCTGAGCTCTTTTTGTTCTGCAACTACAAAGGATCCTCACAGTCTGTTTATAAAACTTCGTATGATCCCAAGGAGGTATCAAGGCATTTTTTGACACGTGCCAAACTGCCTTGCTGCTCTCTCCTGAGGACTCTAACTAACAAGCAGTGCAAAATATCCTAGAACCAAAATGTTCAGGGCATCCAGAGAGTTTATGTGTCAAATTTTTTAATTCATCTTTTCAGATATGAGTCATTCAGTACAAAGGATTACACAGTCAAGTTCTTGAATATTTTATAGGCTTGGGGTTTGAGAAATCTGACACAAACTAAGAACTCATCAAGGGTTCATGATATAGGAAGCAATATTCCATGGGCCTGCACTACAAAGCCCCTCTACAACATGCAGAAGAGATCAATCCTGATATTCTGTTACAAACACTGCCCTTACAGAGTTAAGGGGTTTCCCTATGAATCGGGGCCAAAGGCAAAAAAGGTACCATAAAAGAGGAAGAAGGTACCATAAAACAGTATTTCAGTTTTAATGTATAAGCTCATCAAACAAACTCACTAGTTACACTTCAGTGAGCTTTAAAAAACAAGCGCACGCACACTCTGCCCCCAAATCCAAGAAAACCAAACAAAACCCCCCCAACCTTGCAACATACATTTTATAGGCAGACTACTCACAAAAGGTTTTAGTGGGCAGAAGGTTGCTCATTCTCCTTCAGAACCTCAGTGCAATTACACCTTTGCTTTTCAGAGGTTTTTTTCTTGGACCCATAAAGTGGGTCCACTGGACAATTACTTCAGTTCCAAGAATAAAGGACTCATCTTGCAATCTGGATGTTTGACAGTTGTGAATAATACTGGCAGGGATAAAGTTGCACATTATTTCAATTATATTTAACACACAGGCCCAAACTAAAGATATGTGAGCCCAGCTGACCAGAGAAAGCAAGCATACTTTTGTAACACTTTCAAAGAGGAAATTTAAAATCAAGATCAACGCATGTTAGACACAAGAAAATGCAACTACTAGGTGCAAATCCATAGAAAACCTGAATTCAATTATTCCACCATTTAGGAACTACTTATTTAGCTTAGGAGGATTACTCTACATGAGCTACCCAGAGTAAATAAGTAGTTCTGAAAGCACTAGGAAAAGCAAACAAGACTACAGCAGAAATTTCTCCATTTCTGACAATGGAGAAGAAACTAAAACCAGATTTCAAAGTTACTACTTTGCAGAGGTCTGAAAGGAATGGATAAAGGGGACAGACTGATACCATGATCCTGCAAGTTTTACTTCATTAAAAAAATCATTCCATAAAATGAAAATGCCTTACCTCTACTCTATCTTCTTCTTTTATAACTGTGTGAAAACACCTCCCAACGGCCACCTAAGACTGACTTGGCAAAAATACCTTAAAGTGAAACTAGGAGTGGGAGAACTCCATTGCATTCCTTAGCAAGGGATAGCTCACACAGTTAATACTTCCAGGCTAGGAAACAGGGTGTCCTTCCATTCCCACCCAGAATAAAACAAAAGAACCACAAAGTAAGATGGACTGTAAAGCCTCTTGAGACAATTTACAAGTGCAATTCTCCCAGAGCCTTCTCTTCTTCAGGCTGAACAATCCCTTGGGCTCTCAAGACGAGAGATGCTGCTGTACCTTAATCATCTTTGTGGCCTTTCAATGGACCAATGGACATGGTACATCCATGTCTTTGTCGTCCTGGGGAACCTAAAACTCTACATAGGATGCCAGTGGCAAGTGCAGTGGAAGGATCACCCCTCTCAGCTCACTGACACTCCTGTATCAAATGGAGCCCACTCACCACCTTTGCCACAAGGACACTTTGTTGGCTCATGTTCAGCTTGGTGTCTACCAGGTCCTTTTCTGCCAAGGTGCTTTCCAGCTGCATGGCCCCCACTATATATTGGTGGACTGAGTTGTTCTTCCCCAAATGCAGGATTTTGCCCTTGCTGAACTGCATGAAATTCCTGTCAGCCAATTTCTCCTAGCAATAAAGGGAAAAATCTATGAGATGGTTATCCTTCCCTACTGTCCCAACTCCTTCAAAATAATGCTGAGAGATGTAGCCTCTCCCCTGGTTCATGAGCACTCCTCACCCAGGAGGCCAGATGAGAACACTACTTCAACTTAAATTTTACTCTGCAGAAGGATCGCAGAGACACCCCACACTCCCAAATAAGTACACTGAAACAACAAGATTGCTTTTCACAGTGGCAGTGCTGACTTAATATTTGTGAAACTATGACCCAAGATGATGCCAAAACTAGTTAAGCTTCTCCAGTTACAGAAGAAGTCATAGCATTTACAGCAGGTGAAAGAACTTACGTAGAAGAAGGAGGGATTAAGCTATAGATGCACAATAGTTAAACATTACTGAATTAAAGCATCTCTGAATATTAAGGATACTCCAATAGTGAAAATATGAAATGGTGTTCCTTGTTGCTGATTTGGAGCCCTGTTTTACTATTGGAGTAAATGAGCAAGAAGAGCTGTAGCATGAAGCTTTTTAAAAGAACTGTGTTCAATTTCTAGCTAACAACGTCACTGATGCATGAAAGCAAAGCAGAGTCCAACTTCAAAGGTTGAAGGCTGGCATGAATTAAGTGTCCCTGAAGCCAACCACATTACAGACTACGGATGGAGGCAGACACCCCAACTGGACAATATTATTTTCACTTTAAATTTCAGCTTGAAGAATAAACAAATCTTTAAGCTCTCCTCTCCCCATAAAACCCCTACACTGCTATTAAGTGTGTCAGCAGGCTAATGGACAATGTTTTCAATAATCTTCTCATGGCACTGCCCACCACACCAAAAGCTGGAAAAACGGATCACAGGTACTGAGGAACCTGTATTTAGACCTAAAAGTTAATAGCTCCATACTTGGATCACTCCACCCTCACTAGAGATGGACCACAAAGAACTCATTCAGGTTATCAGAGTAGCAGCATGAGTGAGACGTGCTTTTAGATGGAGCTGATTTCAATTCATGGTTTTCACGTTGGTCAGTTAACCTGACAGAAGTTCAGGTAACTGAGTGAGAAAGGCACTTGCTACCAGGAAGCATGAAACACTTTTAGCAGCCTAGTACTTTCTTCTTATCTGAATCACAATGGCACAAAACGTGGCTGATGTAAGAGATTGCCATCGCAAGTCATGGCTGCAAAAGTAACTCATTCACCTTGGAGGACTAAAGCCATAGCTTTTCACACAGGAAACAAACCCAGTTTACACACAATTTGTCAATCTTGTGCACACAGCAGAACCTCTTTCGAGCTCACTCAAAGCATGACAACAGCACTACGCTGGTAAGGTAGCAAACCAAAGTACACTTTGGACACATTATATCCACATATAAAAGCTGGAATTGTATTTTAATCAGCAAGTTAAGTCAGCATTACATAAACTGGGCACTGCACAACATTTCCAAATCAAGGAGTTGAAACCTTTCCATGTTTTACTGTAATCTGAAATAGCTCAAACACCGCTTGAACACACACCCCCCTCACATTAAGACTGAATACATATCACAGCCCAGAGTTTCAGATGAGACAGTTTTCAATTAAATAACACTACTGAGCCATGTCCCTGATGAAAATGCCAGTGAAGTTGTGCATACAACCCAGATGTTTAAATGAAAATGGATGTGTAAATGTGTGCATGCATACCATCTAACAGCTTTAACATTCCTAATCTTTTCATAACAACTCCGGTTATAAATCTCAGGGCTCTGAAGAAGTGTACTTGCCTCCAGCCAGATGGACTGTCTATCCATAGTATTGCCAGTCACTTTCTAACTGTAATTCTTCATCTCAGCCATGTTTGTGACTCCTTTATTCAAATTAAGTCCCTCAGGAACATGTTTTCCTATTTTGGAAGGTATAACTGTCCTTCAAGGCGGCACAGACTTCGTGGTATTTTTCACAAGTTCTTGCAACACAACCAACCATTCATTGGGAAATCCTTCAAATCAAATGCTACGCTACTTAGATCTCCCCCCCCCAGCCAGGTGTCACTTACAAAGTTATTTTTAAGACCTTAAAAAGCACCACTGTAAAGAAATTAAAACACAGAATGGCTCTTGTCAAATCTAGCATGTCACAGCCCTTGACTTCCTCGCATGCCTATTTCTTTCTACAGCATCCAGCTTCAACTGACGTACTGTATTAATTCAGATCCAAGCGGGATGTGATTGGTTACAATGTCACACACCTTGTATCACAGCACTTGGCAAATTAAAAGCATGCTTAAATATTTGGAATGCACTATCCCGAATCTCTCTGTAGCCTTACTCATTATACTTCAGTATGTGGAAGCCAGAGGTGTTCTTACAACTTCAGCACATGGGGAAAACCATCAACAACCAAACAATGGTCAAAAAGTACCTCTGTAACTCCTCTGCCTAAAAAGAGTCAGGAGCATCCCCTACATTCACCCAAGAAGAGCTGAGGTGAAAAGCAGCTGAAGTAGCTCAACCAGCAGTGCCAGCAGAACACATTCACAGAATCTTCGCCTTCTTGCTCCCAAGACATCTTTGACATTTCAGAACACAGCTAAACTTCAGCTACAAATGAGAGTCCACAATGCACACAGCAGGCATGGGCCAGGCACATGTCACAGGGCCACTCGAGTGACAGTCACTTCAGTCTGTCCCTGGCCAGCTCCTCAGAACACTACTCAAAAAACCAGGAATCAAAGCAGCAAACCCACTACCAAAAACTTACATCCTAATTATCTCCTTGCAGCTGTCAGACTCCTCCAGGATCCACCATCATTTTTCATCTATTCCGTTAAAATCTTCCCATGTATCCATAACCTAAGGGAATAAGTAAGTCTCTAAGGGAATAAGTAATTTCCAAACACTTCAAAATTTGCAATGTTCTTGTACTGCTTCACATACCTGACAGGGTATTTGGAATACAAGCACCTTAAAAATCATGCTCACAACACGAGCATTTTTCTAAGCTTATTTCCCATTCAGTGGCAAACGTATTTTCAGTTGTCAAATCTATTTAATCCTGAAATGTACCTATGAATTATTGTTATGGCTCTAACTGAAAATAAAAAACTAAAAGTTCTAAATCTTTATAACAATAAACACCTACTCATAGGAAGTTTCTTCCTTCCCATTTGTCTGACTGCTGCACACAATTCACGAGCAAGAAACAAGGCTCTGCAGCTGGTTAAAGCGCTACATAACACAATCATATAAATAAGAAGCTCCCAATGGCTTGTACATTAAAAGTAAAGCTAATACCGTGCTTCCAAAATAAGCTGTTACATTACCTGGCTTCTGGATGCTTAACTGTGCCATCATTAAGTTATCTCTGCTAGTAGTACTTAATAATTGCATGTCTAGATGAAGTCTAACAGAAGTCCAAGCTATTATGTGAAAAGCAAAAGTTCAGTTTTGTGATTTTTGTAGTTATGGACAGAAACTCAACACGTCAGTATTCCCTTTTTCTTCGCCTTACTTCCAATTTTTCCCTACAGACTTCCCTGGACAACGGGCATCATGTGCCACGGCCGTATCTAACTGTAGGTATGTCAATGGACTCAGTTAATTTGTGCTGTCTGCCACAGGGAGCTGCTTTTTAAGTACCCTGCCCTTCATGTGAGCAGTAACTGAGTTGCACAAACACACTTCTGTTTGTCAACGTTGATTTCCATGAAACTGAAGCCTTCCAACTCTTTAAAACCTCTTCTACCGGCAAATTTAACTGAAATTGGCCCGAGAGCTAAAATTAGCCCTTGTTGATTGGAGAGAAAAGAAGAAATAGACAGACACATCCACCAGACTTCCTTCCTTAGGAGACCAAGCTTAAAACACGCCCAACAAGAAACGTTAGCTACCAGTGACCGAATTCTAAGTTAAAAAGCTGGCCCTGTACGTACAGCATCCTCTGAAGTGGGCTAACTTCCCGTTGGGATGTCACGCAACACGAGCACACAGCCGCGATGCGCAGAAGATCCCGTATCCCGGACTACGCCGAGAAGATGCTACGCTGCGGCGCAGTGCCCACCTCTCGCTGCCTCCGAAGCAAACTCCCTGAACGGCGACTCACGCTCAATCGTCTTCCAGCACCAAGACCGCAAAGCTATAAAAACACGCCGCTCTCCAAACCTTCACCGCCGCTTTCTCCGACTTTACCTCACACCAGCCCTGGCACCCAAAGCCCCCGCAGCCGCACAACTCCTGAGGAGCAAAGCCCAGAGCCACGACCGCCCGGGGGGCAGCACCGCCAAGGGCCGCCCGCGCTCTGCAACTGCGCCCCGGCCCCACAGCCCCTGCCCGGGCCGGGCCGGGCACACCTGGGCCGGACAAAGGGGCACCGGCCCCACCGGCATCCCGGGGCGAGCGCGGCCCCGGCCCAGCGCGGCGCCCCGGCCCCGCTGCCGCGGCCGCTCCGGGTCCCTCCCGTCCCGCTGCCGCTCCCGTCCCCGGTCCCGCCGCCGGCACTCACGGTCGGGCCGGGCGCGCTGCGCGGCGGCCCCAGCGCCGGGACCATCCTCCGCCGGGCGGACACCCCGCGCCAGCCCCGCCGCCGCCTCCGCGCCGCTGCCCGCCCGCGCAGCCCACCCTGCTGCTCGCGCCGCAGCCAATCGCCGCGCGCGGGGCCAGCCCTCGCGGCCAATCAACAAGGGCCAGCCCCGGGAGGGCGGCGCTCGCCCTCAACTGGGCGGGGAGGAGCAGGCGCGGACCAATCGCCGCCAGAAACATTGGCGGCGCGGGCCAATCAGAGGGCAGGGAGGCTGCGACTGGCGTCAACAAGGTAAGGTGGCCGAAACAGGAACTGGCGGGGAGTGGCGTCCCGGGCGGCCAATGAGCGCGGCGGGAAGAGGCGCGCGAAGGGGCGGGCGGCAGCTCTTAAAGGAGCAGCGGCCGCGCGGGGGCGGGGAGGGTTGTGGTGGTGGGTTGGCTGTGCGGGACATCAGCGGCACCGGTGATGGGGAAAGGACCGCGTGTCATTGCTTGTGCGTGTTTTGCTTGTCAGGTGAAACAATCCCGTCCTGCCAGGGCAGCGGCGCGGCGGGCAGACCCGAGAATCGCCCGAGCGCTGCCCTTCCCCGGCCTCAGCCGCGGGGTACATGAGAGACCTCGCCAGCATAAAACAGCGTTTATGCACTGGCGTGCTGCCCTGCGTCCTCGGCAGCCGGCGTTCTGCAAAGGAATGGGGAGCAAAGATAAAGGCTGGCTAATGATTTGCCACATGGAGCTGTTCATGAGGAGCCCGACCACGTCCCGTGACTGTTCTGTGCTGTGGCTGATTCTTTAATAGACATTTTTCCTTAACTTTGTCACCCTCTGTGCTCACGCTTAGTTCTGGGGAGGAGGGTGCTCCATCTATCTTCCTCCTGAGTTACATCAGAGTTTAGGAAAAGTGGTTTTTTATCCGTGAAATTAGGGACTGTGGATCATTAACAACTCCCTACTACCTCACTTTTTACTTCCTGCTAACACCTAATTCAATTACCATCCATAATAAGGCAGCTTCCCATTTCACGCCTCAACTGCTTCCCTGAGAAAGCATCTCATATCCATATGCCTTCCTACAATATAATAGAGCAGGGACAAGTTTCTGAAGCAGTGTCCAAGAACTCTTCTGCTGCTGAAATGAGTCATAGCAGCAATCAGATCTTAAAAAACCCAAACCATTTTATTTTGAATAGCTGCCACTTGCAAAATAACCTTGCAGCTGACAGTAAGTGGAAAACCCATTTGTGAGCTGTGAAGAAAGTTGAGGCCCGAGCTGTTTATGCAGAGAAATTCTAACGTTACTATAAATAGCAGCTTGAAGCTGTAAAGTAGGAATGTAGGAATGTAAATGCACTTTTTCGCTTTTCATAATCTTTAGTTCTGATACGACATGACTAAACTGGAAGACAAGCAAAAGCTGAAACACCACTGCTCCATCAATTTATTCCAATATAAAGTGAGGGGGGGGGGGGGGTTTCCTCTTCTAAAGGGTAGTGTGCTTTTTTTGGTGAAGATTTTCACTAAATAGGCACCCCCCATCCAAAGCAGCAAAACCAAGTTTACCTATTGACACTCTGTTGTGCTCTATAGTGTTTGAGTTCATAAATGGTCAATACCAGTACAGGGTTAAATATCTGAAATACTGTGGCAAAAATCCAGCAGCAGGCAAAAATCCACAGGTGAAACCACATACAGCAGGAACCTGCTAAATATCAGTAGCCTGTCTCTAGTGGAGAATATAAATTTACAATTATATGGCAAGATGGTTAAACAGCTTTTGTACAAATACTTGGAAGAAAAGCTTTAAATTGAATAGATAATTTGCTGGTTTTTTGACAAGTGGTTTTGCAGCTTTATTTCAGATAGTCTTAACCAAGATCTTCAGTGCAATTTTTTGAACAATTTTTTTTTTCAGTTCTTGGTTGTAGTGCAGGTTTGGGTTCAATAATTCAATGAGCAGCAGTGGCCTAAGTCTGTATGATGTGATACAGCAGCTGACAGGCAATGAGAACACAGGTCAGTGAAACTTTCCCAGTGCAGGAATTTCTTGGACTATGGGTCACGTACATTCAAGTGAGTGAAAGAAAGCTGGCAACTCAGCAGTTTAGAGAGCTTCAGCTGGTGGTGCCACAATGCCTTCAGGCAGAATGGTAGTAAAGCTGAATGCTTTTACAGTGTTAAAGCACTGGGGAGGACGAAAGAAGGCAGAATGAAAAGAGAGGGATAGAGTAACCTTTCCATTATCTGTTTGAATTGATGCCTCCTTAGGGGCAAGAGAAAAGAACATAAGGCAAGGCATTTGTCCCTTACAAAGCATCTGGATTAGACAGGCTGAATAGACTTAGACAACCCTGATGGAAAGGAAAGTAATACTGCCAGAAACAGATCACAATGCTCACCTGACAGATTGGTTTGGTAGATTCTCGAAAGGACTTCACGTTAAGAGCTTTTGGACAGGGATTTTTTAAAGTAATCTAAGATACTGCAGGATCAGAGGATAATGTCCTCACAGGGACAGAGAACTGATTAAAAGAGAGAAATCACAGGGCATAGAACGAAAAATCAGATTTTCGCCCTAGTGGGAAGTCAGTAGTGGAGTCAAAGATTTGTGCAGGGGCTTACACTCCTCAACACTTTAAAAAATGAAGTAGAGTGAGGTGAAAAATTGCTGGAGGCTACTCAACATAGTAAGAATGAGGAATGGCAGGTGTATCTTCTAATGTCAAGTAACTGTGCACTGTAACAGCAAATAAATTACACCACAGGTAAATACGGTGATTTACATACTGGGAAAAAGTAACAATCCCAGTGTTTCACATCAAGTGAATGACTGACCACTCACTCACTAGATCCTGGTGTGGTGACTGTTCTTTAAGTAATTGTACCAGTAACAACTAAGAGATAACATACCTTCAGTGATTAGAGAGGCCCTATAAATACCCAAATTTTGAATGCCTGGAGTGCCTGTAGAACCAGCACGGCTTTGGGAAAGGGCAACATAAATGATCAGGATTACTGCTAGTTTCCCTGTAAGGGACAAATGAATTGTCTAGTATTGGACAGGTTGTTCTAAGAGGCAGCTGGGATGAGGAAGAAGAAGGAAAGAAACGTGATAGAGACCAATAAAAGCTGAATGGTTTGGAGAACAGCTGCAGCAGTTTAAGTCCAGCAAAGGTTTTCCAGCCTCTGCAGCTGCTGGTGAAGCTGGAGTGATGAAGGTTGCACTTCTGGTAGCAGTTCACTTCCAGCTGTGCCTTCCAGGCCTCCCTCCAGCACAGGTCAGGGAAGGCAGCTGGAAGCAGCCACTCAAGACTACAGACAAGTTTCAGAGCCTGAGCCTTGCTTTTGGATGTTATTCTAATGAATGCAGCAACTCCATCTGTTGATAAAGCAGTTTCCAGAGGAACTTAAATAAGTGAATAGGATACACTATAGAATATTTAGGGAAACATTTCTTTTCCTCCAGAACGTGGGCCACAGTGCAACTTCATCACTTCATAAATGGCACTTCAAAGCAGAAGAGGAGCATAGTGAAAGTAGTCAAAAAATGGCTTTAACAGAAGAGACTGAAATTGTTAAGGAGATGAGTTTTACTTAAATAGCTTTCTGAGAAAAGTCAGTATGGAAGAGTATGTGCTGCATGTTAAGACATGTTTCAAAAGTATGGACCATAGTTTTTCAAAGATTGTGGTCAAGATTTGCAATAACTGGCAGCTAATGTGAATACTTTAAACTTTTTATCTATAAAGCCCAAACCAGAGTTCTTGACACCTGGCCTGTTTGTTTCCAGACTGCTCACTAATCAATGCAAAAATATTCCAGAACAGTTCCTCTCCTCCCTCCTACCCCACAAGACAGAGGATTTCTGAGGAAGGGCTTGTAACTCCAGGGAAAACAAACAAACAAACAGACCTCACTCTGCTCAGTTGTCAGACACCCTTGGCATTCATCACAGCAGCCCAACACACAGTTCATGTTAGAAATCTTCTGAGTTACACAGTTTATGAAACATCTGAGGAATAGTCTATATCTGCTTTCAGAAGGAAACAGCCAGACTGCAAAAAAATGCACATGACAAGTTGCAAATGACATAACTCAAATAGTGCACGTTTATTCTGAACGGTATTTCTAAAGAGTTTGAGAAAAACAAAAACATGCTCCTGATGTACAACAAGGGCAATGATATAGATTAAAAATGGACCATCTTATTGTAAAGAATTTGCTCCCCCTGCAACTTAACTTGTAACATTGAGAATGCATCTGTAAACTGCATACAGCATACCTTTCACTAAATCTTAACTCAAGAGACCAGGGGTGGTCTTAGCCAAATTAATCAGGAAGCAGTTGCAGATTCAAAAGAAACATCCAAGTCAGCAAACACTTTACAAAACACAGACATTGTGCATAGCAGCTGACCCTGGATTACAACATGAGGGAGAATAAAACAATTTGGGGGATCAAATTTTTACTAGACACAGGGCACCATCAAGATTGAACAAAATATCACGTAGGTTTGTTTCAATCGTAACAGTATGTCATATTTAGTTGGCAGGTTTAACCATTAGCTGCATCATGTAAACTCAGCCAGTTTCTGTATACACAAAATACATTCTCTCCCTTCCCCCTCCCAAAAATGAGGGATCTCTCTCTTCTGGATGATTCCTTTTCTCCTGTACCATGGTTTTCTCAAGTAGGAGTCCTTTTGCAGGTAACATCTTCGTACTTCAACCGATGTATGACAAAGCCAGTTGCAGAGATTCAGGAATAACTTGTATATACACAATTTACACTCTAAAGCTGTTAATCACATACATTTTTCTTGCTAGATCTTCATCCACAACAGGAAGTGCTGGTGGGGTTTTCTTTCCCCACTGAAACTCCCAACTTTTTAAAAATTTAGTTGTTCATACACCGTTATTTTCAAGCTAGAAGGATGTCCTCCTGCAGCAACAACCAAAGTAACTGAAGTTCTCTGCAGTAAGCCCATACTTCACACAATTTCAGTGTCTCTGGCTAACAGCACTAAGACACAGCACTCTCCTCCCTCACTCAGCACAACTGACAGACTAATAAAATACAACTGTTTGTCATCCAGAACTACAGACCTTCACTTGCCCTTATCCATGTACAGGGAACACAGTTTTCGTAAGATTCAGATTAAACCTCGTATTCAAGATTCAACAACTGTTTTCCAGGATTAATAGCCTGGGAAAAGGAGTCTTAGATTTATTCTCTCTTCCACCTCCTACAAAACATTTTATCAGAGGTTACAATGAGGCAGGTCTGCTGTGGAATAGGAGCTTTAAGAATTGTTCTCATGGATACATTCATAGAACGATGGCAGCCCAAAGCAAAAAGAGACAGAAACAAAAGTTAATCCAAGTAAGTTCAGACATCAGACTTGTACTTTTAAACCTGAAGAAAAACTGTCTGTGAAACACACTGATTTGTGGAAGCCTACGACAACAGCAAGTCCTAAGAGTTCATATCCCCACACCCATCTACCCAACCCAAACACTTACCACTTAGTTCTAGAAGAATGAAGAGCACTTTGCTTGGCACCAGAGGCAGCTATGGTCTGAGTTACAGCTGTGCTGCACGAACATCCTCAAATACAATACTATCTCTCTCCCTCCACATACTTCTCTTGGTTTGGTCTACAGATGGCCAGGGAAACTATGTTGGCATATGGCAAGCTAATTGTGCTTCGATACATCCCCTTCTAGAAAGATGCTGGACTGCCAACATAACCACCATGAGCAGGTCCTAGCTGTACTGAAAACAAGCTTTTGTCAGAACTAGGCTGCCTCTGGCCAAGGGAACCGTTTGCATCTTTCTAGCCAGAGTCTGCCACCGAGTGTTGCAAACACAGGTGCTCGCCACCTGCCCGTCTCCAAGACTCCATTAGTGCAAACCCAGCAAATTAAGTAGCCATTTTCCAGCACAGGTCTGTCAAGATGCACTCCAACAAATGCTACAGACCTCTGTGAAAGAAGGAGTAGTTGTGTAGCAGCTCATATAGTCACCCCTTGGGTATCAAAGACCACATAATGTGCAGCGAGGGGTGCCATCCCTTGCCTCACCACAACTTCCATCTTGGAATCCTTGGTTCCCAAGTCACCCTCTAATGACTGGACAGCACCTACTAACCAGATGTATGCTGCAATGCACACGAAAGGTTGGAGGCTTTCAGAGCGGAAGAATTCAAGATGCAGATCTAAACTTTAAAAAACAAACAGGAAAAGAATACAGTTCAGCATCTACATGGGGGATGGGGCAGGTTGGTGTTGTCTCAGCTCAGTGCACTTTCCCAGGTGCTTGGAGAAGAGTCCAAGCTCAAGTTGGTATTTATATTGGCATACATAAAATTGCTGGCAACAGTGCCTAGAAAGGAGCACTGGTATTCACGCAAACAAAGCATGAAAGGACGCAAAGCAGAGCTTAGTACAGTTTACTGTAGCCTCAAAGTTACAGTACTAGGAAGAAGCCAGTCAGCCTATTTTCCAAACCCATAAAATGCTCTAATATATGCTGCTTTCTCCGGTGCTCCACAAACACCCTCTCACCAGAGGAGAACTGCATTATCACTACTGAACGGGGGAGGGGGAAAATAATCTTCAAAGGAGCAAAACCACGCAGTTCTTCACCACCTCCTCCCGAAGGAGCACATAAACACAGCAAGTCAAGCCAACCCCAAGCAAATCCAGGAGACCCCTGCAAAGCTATGTGATTAGGGTCAGATTCACGTCTGCCTTCATAGCCTTGCTGCCTGGTTTCCTCAACCCTTACCTCTGTCACCACAGATTCAGTAGCTGTAACTGATTTGTCTGGAGACAGGAGCTTGCCTTATGTCATCAAAGCTGGTAAGGTGGTCACAATCACTTTTTCCATCCCAACAACATAGACAAACTAATTCTCAATGAGCCCTGCAGAATTTCACCCATTTTTAAAGCAAGGGTCTTGCCTCAGGATTCATATTTTTACAAGGTTATTCTTGCCAACACCAGATCTAGCTCTTACTCTGGCAAAAGTCTGCTGGGAGTTGGGTAAATGAAAATAAGAAAAAACGAAGACCACTCTAAATCCTCCTCTCAGTCAGTTAAGAAGTGTAGCACCAGCTTGGGTGAGGAGTATTTAAAAAAAGCATTCAAAAAGATCAGCCCAGGCAGAGTGAAAAGGTATGGTAAAGTAGCCCACCCTTCTCAGCAAAAGATGGAGGAAAAAGCCATACTCAAAAATATTGGGAAGAACTAAATATACTTTTTTGAGGTGGGGGGATTAAGAGGAAGAGTGGGAAGTACTGAAGTAGCATCCAAAGGTTGGGGGAGATTAAAGTACCCTGTAGGTTATAAAAAACACAATAATGTAGGGGTCAAAGGGCAAGATACCGCTTTGCCTTTTCCCCCCGCATTGGATTTACATTCTGCTTACTGAAAGAATAATTCTGAAGGAAACTTGTCATCAGGATAACCTGCTCAAGCTCTCCACACCTCAAACTTAAAAGAGATCTGCACACCTTTTCCCACCCCAACAGAAAACAAAAACAAAAGAACACCCCCTACCCCCAAATAAACACCAGAAAGGAGAGCTCAAAAAAAAAAAATCCAAAACCAACCAAAACCCAACCCCAAACATGATTGGACAATCCTTGGAAGAAGCATTACATTTTGTTGGAGAGAGGTCAAGAAAAAAAAATGAAGATGAAGGGGTGGAGTAAAAAAAAAACCCAAAACAAAAAACCAACCAACCAAAAAAAAAATCAAGAGGCCTCTCTTTCCTTATTTGGCGACAAGCAAGTGCAAGAAAGTGTCCGCTGGGGTTTTGTTCAGTTGTCGGTCTTTTGCACATCTGCGTTCTGGCCGAGACAAGGGGCTTTGAGGTTTTTCTGCAGCACGTGAGCATCTGCTGGCTCTATCCTCTTGTAGTAGTTCTTCTTCGTCTCAATGATCTCAAAGCCAAACTTTCTGTAGAAGTCAATTGCAGATTCATTGCTGATCTGGACATGCCTGGACAGAAAAGGGGATAGAGAGACAGGGGTCAGTGCTCTGCCACCATACTCCCGGTCAAAGACAAGAAACACAGCTATCTAGATAGAGACAGGAACAGTGGTGTAAATCCAGGACTGGAACTGTTGGTCTTCCCAATTCAGTTCTGGGCTAACACTCAGCCCCTGGATGGCCCCTGGCAGTCAGTAGTAGTAAATGTTTCCCCTCAGTAAAACTCTTTAAAGGAACACAAAACAGCAGAGAAACTCTGAAGCATTACTACCTTAGTAATTTCAATTTCTCTTAATCCTAATAAAGCAATATGACAGATATTTTGTGGAAATATGTAGCAGAGTTTCACTGTAAAGCCAACTTTAACTTCCTGTAATAACATTTTGCAGATGACCGGAAGAGATGTCTCAGCGATGATCCCAACACACTGTAACATATAACTGGCAATGGTGTTTGATATGATTTTAACAACTTGCTCTACTCTAACTACTCCTCTCTCCCCACAAAAAGCTGTAGTATCAAAAAGCCCCATGGAATTACAAAGCCCTTTTTCCTTGTATTTACTTCTCCTAGAGTTTTACAGATTTTGCTAGCGTGTTTCAAGGTTTCCAAAACAAACAGCCATCAGTTCTTTATCCTAAGTGACCAGGACATTTATTTGCACAAGTTTCACTAAAAAAAAAAAGAAAAAGAAAAGAAAAAATAAGAAAGAGAGAAAAGAAAGAAAAATGTTTGGCTCAACAAAAGGCATTCATTAAACACTCCGAAAATTCAGTGGACACTGCACAAGTTCATGAATCACTTTGTCATGACAACATGCTGCATAACCATAGAACCAAAGTAACTGTGGAAGCAACAGCAGAACAAAACAAAAGATCTTAGTGTTAAGCCCAATATGCACCAAAAAGCTAAAAGGGAACTTTATTACAATGACAAATTTAGGCACCGATATCAAATTCGGTGCTAAGCTGCATAATATGTTTGGATAGAAGACGCACAAGTAATTAAATCAATGGGCCGCTAAAAGAACTTCAGCCCAATTTTGGGGCCTATTTATTGTCATGCCAGAATCCTTAGTCTGGGAAGTGTAAAGAAGGATTATGAAGGATTTGGGGGTTTTTTTGCATTAGAACTAGCAAACAGTTCCTTCACTGTGCACAAAGTAATGTGCAAAAGCAAAAAGGAAAGCCCCTGTCCCATTAGCATAAGAGAGAGCTCATTACCACTTCTCCAGAGGCAGGAGAATGGGAATACGAGCCAAAAGCAGTTTTACTCAGACACCCCTTTAAAACACATTCCTCTTACAGAGATGGCACAAAGCAACAGTAGAGGACGTGGAAGAGTTCGCACCTCCGTGGCAGAAATGGACTAAGTTTGAGGAGAAAGTCCCTCCATTTATAGTGATATCAGTGTATGAAACACTCCTCATGAAGCATCTTCAACAGTCTTGGAAAGTATTCAGGATGTCGTTCTGTGGCAGTGTAAGTCCATCCAAGCTGTAGCTGCTGTGGGCCTATCCCTAGCAGCACATCATGCTTGCACTGGTGTGATGGCCAAGGCAGTGATGGACAAGAAGTTGGCTCAGAGAAGCGATCTGGCCAAAAACTGCATCAGCTCACTTGGTAACCACACAGACACCAATGCGCAGGAAAAAGCAGAAGTGCGAAACCAGCAGCAAAGCATAGTTTTGGCTTTTATGGATTTCAGATTCTGTTTCCAGGGGGACTATTGGGGTGACTGTCCTCCACCCCGTGCTTGTTCTTGTCTGCATCATGCCAAGTGCTTACGCAGACATGCAGCTGATTTAAAAAAAAAACCCAACGAAACAAAGCACAAGAAAACCACCCCCAACCCCCAAAAACACACTAAAGCGCAAAAACAACACCCAGAAACAAAACTGAAAACAGCTTCCCCAGCTGGGTCAGGGCACTGGTCTAGTTTATTGCGCACAAACAGCTGACCTGGCAGTGTGCAATAATGGGAATAGCAGTTGGGCCTTATTAGTGAATGTAAACTTTGAGTGTTTGCGAACATCTCTGATATTCTAACCCACAGAGTGCTGTCATAAAAGACAGAAAGCAAATGCATCAAAACTCGCAATATTTCCCATTCTGAAGACCACCTTGTATGATAAAAATAAAATCCTTTCTAAAAAGGTTTTTTTTGTCTTACAGTGTAATTTTGCTCTAGAATGTAATTTTCTAACTAAACTACTTTCAAATTCAGCAAATCCGCAGAACCCTTTCTAAAGCAAGCATGCTTTTGGTATTCTCAGAATTACACAACAAGCACAGAATATGACCCCTGGCTTTCCTGCTAGTACTTACAAGATGTTCCTTGACCCCACTAAAATATACACTAAACCCACACTTGGATCTCCATCCCTTTGCTCCCACATCTACCTCTATCATCTCTCAAAAATGCATGAGTGCAACTCATTTACTTACAGATAGATGTTGTCAAAAGTGCCATCTTTTTCACAGATGTTTAAGACATGATTCAACATTTTAGTTCCTGCCAAAAGATAAAGAGATACTTAAGAAAACTGGAAGGGCACAATTAAGTCTATACTTAGCAAGGTACTTCCTTGAGGAAAGGCAGGTTAACTGTAGGTAGACTAAAATGATAAGAGTGTGAAAACTAGGAAAGGCAAATAAAACATGATGTGTAAGTATTTCCTTCTCTCTCTCTGGCTGCTCATAAACCTTAATTTATTGTTTCTTTGAAGAAGAAATAAAAATCACAAACAGCCCAGAAGCATATGTATAAATCAGCTTATTTCAATACTAGTTTCATGGTCTCAAACTCACCTCAAAATACAGCCAAAACATTGTATAAAGCATTAAGGACACTGGTAAGCTTTTCTACTAAAGACCTAGTAAAATAATTTAAAATAAAGTTATGTTTTCAATCCAGTTTGTCAAAGCAAACAGGTTACTCTAAGGTCTTGATTAATCTGTCCTATGGGTTTGCAAAGTGGAGCAAAGAACTAAATGCAGTATAGACAAAAAGCAGGTACTACCCCAGAGCAGCAATAATCAGTAGTGATAAAGACAAAAGAAAGAGAAAACCCCTACATTTAGAAGAGTGAAGGGAGAAGCCAATGAAGGAATGTTGTGTTCTACATAAGTAGAACTTGCATACTGGCTACATATCACTGACAAATAATTTCATATCTCTCTGCAATGATTTTCACATCCACAGAAGAAGAGTCTTTACATCACAGGATGATAATATGATTAAGATTAAAGTAATCCGAAATCCTGAATTAAAAAATACTACTACAAAAAGCTCATTTCTGAAAGGCAGGGAAAAATGAGCACACGATAAATACTACTCTTTTCCCCCGGTCCCTTCCAAAGAAATCAGTAGTCTAAAGTGCACTAACTTGGTTAAAAATCTGAAAGAGCATTTGGAAAGCTGGACAGCAATCTGGTTTCTCTGATGACTTAGATACAAAAGAAGACCCTCCTTACCTATTCCTAGCCTTCGGTAGGGTGCCAGGCATCCGAGTGTCATGATGTACAGTCTCTTCTGGTTCTGGGAGTGATCCACCCTACAACACACTGCTCCCACTGCAATATCATTGAAATAGGCTGCCAGGGAGGGAAACAAAGGTTTATCAGTAACAAGTCTCAAACTACACATACAGATCTTTCATTTACACCCGGTATCTTCCTTCCTCCCTCCCTCCCCTCTTACTAATTCTCCTATCCAGATAAAATAACACACATTGTGGATTCGCATTTGGAATGAAGTTACCAGGGCTGCTTTGACACAGTGGTTGCTTATTACTGCTCACACCAACCAGCAATGACATCAGGAGGTAAGCTGGCAGTGCACAACTGTTTTCTTCTTGAACAGAAAACATGCCTGTTCCCAGTGGGATGTAATCTGTTTAGAACACAGACCCTCTGTGGCTTTTTTGATGCTCCCAAACAGTTACTTTTCATTATGTAGAACAACTAAATAGAAGGAGCTGCTATTCAAAACCATGATGGATAGCAATGATGACCACTTCTGCCACCACAGCCCACAATTACTGGCAAGAACATTTGTACCTAATTTGGCAAGTTCGCCAACCTCCAGTACATCCTTGTAGAACTTGTCATTGTAGCTGACAGGAAAAATGACCTGGTTTAGCCTCTTCAGCTGCTTAATGTTGTGTGGCGTCACATCTCCCAGCTCGATCCGGCTACTGGAACAAATCAAAACATGCTTAACATCTGACATACGGCAACATTTTTAAGGACACCAAAAATTAATTATTTTGTTTATGCTTAGAGAACTGTCTCACCTAATACTCAGTTCAATACATATTTGAACTGCCACATCCAACCCATACAATCAAGTTTAATGCTGGTTTAAGTCCCAAACCTAGTTTTTTCAGTCAGTTCTGCACAGTCAGAAGTTTCTCAGGCCACACTAAACACTAATGTACCACAGTATTTGTGTGGTTTTACTGGGTGGGAGACAGGAGAGCACGGATCTCTGCAGAAGTATTAGCTTTAACTTTATCCCATTCACTTCCCCTCTGATCATCAAGATCACAAGGAAAAAAAATGAAAAACCCCAAAGAAAATATGGGGGGAACAGGAAGCTAGAACAGAGACCAAGGAAATTAAGTCCTTATCCATGCTTCAAAGACAGCCTCAATTTTACCACCTATCAATATAAAGCTTATGCTTAGACAAAGTAATTACTAGACATCTGTCTCTAAAAACCAACAGTACTGTGTGCAACAAATGTATTAAGCCTGTTACTATGCAAGTGTGCCCTTCTCAAGGTGATATCTGCATCTACTAAAATTATCTACAATTATCTATCTACAATTGTCACTGAAATCTTTCTTCCTGCTGAGAGCAGAATCACACTGAATTGTACTGAGAAGCAGACCAAGCTCCTCTCTTTCCTAAGACTACCTTCCTGAAAGAAACACTATATACACAGAAGCAAATCTAAAAAAAAAAGAAAAATAAATTTTAAAAGAAAGGTATTAGTTGCCCTTGGGCGAGTGCAAGCAGTTTTAACAAGGACTACAAGAATGAAAAATAAAAAAGACCAAGATAATCAAAATCTTTTCCCAAATGGTCACCAGGATATGTAGGCAGGTACAAAGCCAGTGCACACACAATTCTAGGTTCATACCAGCCCTGTTTTACTGAATACATATAGGCAACCAGATTGTTTTCTGCCCAAACAGCAGTAAAGACACTGTTTGCCTTTTTGAAAAAAAGTCTAACTGTTTTCAAAGAAGCAGCTTTCTAAAATCCTTGTACATCAAGCTTGAAGTTCATTCTAGTAATATGCAGCAGCTGCTTTCCATCTCCAATGTCTCTTGTGCCTAGGCAGCTTGTTTTTTCAGCTAGGCTAATGCCTAGGACACAACAGCACAGGTTAATTTAAATAATACAGTGACACAAAGATGATACAATAACCAAAAACTTTTTTTCCAAGAACTCTACCAAGCAATGCAGAGTATAATCTGTCTCTGCTTTACTAACTGACCTTGATCATACATAAAAAACCCTCTTAAATGACACCCTCCAGATACCGGTTTTAGTTGTCAGTACCAATGATAAATACGTAATACTGTCTAGGCATTGTACTGAAGCCTGCAAAACTATCAGAAGAAACTACAGAAATGGAGCCTTTCACTTTTACTTCAAGAACCATAAATCTTCACCCACTTTCTCCTTTTCTTTTACAGCAAAGAATTAAGTCTTCAGTTTTGCATAGATACCAAGGCTTACCATTGCCCACTCCCCAGTATAACCCAGACCAGACAATCTCCCAAGTGAGCCCTACAGAAGCTAAACAATTTGTAAGTCAGGCCTACCTTTTAGAGGACCACTAAGCATCAAGGGACTATTGATGATTTTGTAATTCTCCATCAGATTAGTATGTTCCAGTTACTACTTCGAATTAATGGATGCTTTTTACATATCAACATTGCTCACTCCAAAGTCAAACCTTTTGACACATGTTGGCCAAAGAGATAAAAAAGCTCTCTGATGTCAAGCATCTCATGTCAGTATGAGTTCTTGCAAATAGTTCCAGGCAGCTCTTCACCTATCTTCCCCCCACCACACTGCACACATCCATCTTTTTTCTCCCTCATTGCAAGGTCAATTGCCAAGAGACAAATCCCTGTCCCTGTAGTTTGCCCCTCAGCTCTGCCCAGTGGTACAGCAATCTCCTGAGAGACATCTCACTACATGGACAGTGTGTTCTCCAACAGTGATTTCAGGAATGACAGAAGAAGCAAAAGACTCCATATTCTTTCATCTCATCCATGTCAAGATACCCAGGCATTCTAGAGTCAAACCCAAGAGGATATATTTCTAAAGTTTATAGCTAAAAACCACTACATTCTGCTGAAATAATCTCTTTTCTGTGAGTCCTACCATAACCAACCCTTTGTCTCACAGCCTTTTCAATCTTCTAGATCACTTTTGCTCTCAAGACTCCTTTCTTCATGTATGGCCATTTATGCAAGTCCCTTTGAGAATTATATTCCAACATAAAGTTAAATCCCAAGCTAATAAGGACGATGTTCTCACACTCCAAAAGTACTCCCAGTGCAAAGCATGCAGTCAAAGTTATTAGATGGTGGAGAAACTGTAGTATTGTTTTATGCCCAACTTGGTACAACTGCTCAGCCTAGCACGGCGGGGCTTCTTCAGGCTCACAGAAGGCAAGTTTTGATCCTGGCCAGCAGTGCTGCTACCTTTTCCTCACAAAGGGCAGAAACAGAACTGTGGCATGTGGGCTCTTGGGTATATTTGTGTCTGTGAAAGAGTTTTGCTAGAGTAGGGCGCCTCAGTAATCTTGTACTAGGAGGGAAGAGAAGACTGGAGAGCCTCTTTTGCTGCAGTCTGCATGAGAGTAGAAACCAAAGGGAGCAGGTCTCAACTGCCCAGTTAGGTCAGATGAGCTGCAGTGCAGGAGGTCAGAAAGGGAAGAGACAAACCTCACACTCAGTCACTGAAAGCCTAGACCTCTTCTCCAAATAACACTATATTAACCTTGGTGACACAAAAAAAGTATCAGTAGTTCTAAGCTTCAGTAGATCAGCAGTGCTAGCATGATGAACTCACAGCAAAGTTGTTATGCAGCATGTCTCCTTTTGAGCAAAAATACCTGACACAGCCCATCACCAGGTAGTGTCTTCTAGTATGATTTTAAAATTGATTAGTTACTAATCAAACAGATCAGGCATTAGAAGACAATCATTATGAAATATTTATGATGACAGTTCAACAGGAGAAAAATATATTACCACAGGCAGCCAGGACAAGATGGCTAAGAAAGGGAACATGGCCAGAAGATGGCCCATCACCAAGAAGGTTTCAGACAGAGAATAAATAAATAAACGCAGAAGCAGAGTCTAAGGCTGGTAGCTGCTGAGCCAAGACATCACCTCTGAGGCTGGCATCAGGCCAGAGAAATGAGCTCTCTTAGTAGATGGCTGAAAGGCACTTGCTGACACATTTCCTTGAGCCCCTGGACTTCCTCCCTCTATCCCCCACCACTTGCCACATTCACTGCTGCCTCCTGCCATCTCCTGCTGCCTCCTGCCATCTCCTGCTGCCTGTCTCCTGCACTCTGTCACTACCTGGTTTGTCCTTGCAAGAATTGCACCAGGAACAGTACTTTACCCTGGAGAATAATATGAAAGAGGTTTGAGAAACACTGCAGGAAGCATAAATCAATACACTAAATATATCTGTTTAAATAGTGTGTACTCAAACCATAAATTACTTTAATGTATAGCACTACCTGATTAAATCAGCACCACATCTATTATGCACAAAACCATTTAATATGTAAATTAAATAAGAACATGGAAACGAAGACCCACATAATGAGAATTCATCATTTTGCCTGAGTACAGTACGGCAAAAGTGCCACTGGGGCCTTGAGTAAAATCATGGGAAAACTGGCACTGCTGCCCAAAGCAGCAGTCTTGCTGTCCCCAGGCCACTCATTTCCATCCTCTTGCTGGCACAAAGGTTTGTGCAACAATGTGGTGAACCAACACCAATTAAAACTAACCTAGACAAAAAAAAGAAAAGTTTAGTTTTAACCCACATCAGTCCCCTGACTGGGTTCACCACACAAGTCCTCTGCCACCATAAAGAAGTGAAAAAAGGTTGCCATAGGCAGAACTAATTGGTTCTTGAGCAGAAGTGCCAGCTCATCCCAGTTTAAACTGGAAGTACAGTGCAAGAGGAGCACAGGGATGTAGATTATCCAGTACATCTGTGAACACAGTGTAGAGATACTGTGCTACACTTTATCATTCACAGAACAATATGCACTTTGATCCTAAGGACTTAAAAAAACTACTCCAAATAGCCAAGACAAAGCACCTGTATGTAACAAAGGACTCAAAATTATCACTCCCTTCTTTTCACCAGAGTAAAGCAAGCAGCTTTGTGCAGTCTTTTTTTTTTCTTTTTTTTTTTTAAGTTTGTTTTTAACAGCTGCTTACAACTAGACCTGCTTCCTCAAGTTACATCTCAGCCAAATCAGTAACTTAAGTAAGATTTTTATGTCAGCTAAGGTCTGACTAGGCCAGTCCTGTGCATTTCAACTCAGTAGAGGGTGTACCAGAAATACTTATCTTCGGCTGTTGCAAAGAAAAAAATTAAATTATGAGCTCAAATTAGCATATGAGAGAACATAAAGATGTGCAAAGAACCTGAAGTGCCCAGAAGGAAAATGCCCTTCCATAACAGATTATTTGACTCTATGATGCCACTAATATTCCTAAGAAGATCCACATTTACCGCTGGCACCCTACAGCTCAAATGGCACTCCATGGAGGATGCAATAGTCAGCTCAGGTGTACTCCATCTCAGATGTCAAAGTTTCTGGGACAAGTCAGTCACCCCACCCCAAGAAATTGTTTTTAGCATAGAAGAATGAGGGACTCTCGGCTTATCAGGTCAGGCCTCTTACTACCACAGTGTTCTACAAATTCATACACTTTCCTCAATGGAATACCAGCCTTCTGAATCCAGCTGAATGCCTTCCATTGTAAGGCTGTTCCCAAGTTACCATTACTCTCAGTTAGTTATTCCAGTGTACTCAAATCTACCTCTATGCTGTCTGGAGATGATGGGTACCACTGCACAGGCCTTTTCAGAGTTATCATGATCTCTTCATACCTTTCTTCTAATTAAAGCCAAGCTCCTGGCTTCTTCCTGTAAGACTGGCTCTTAATTTCTACTATTGTCACACTACCTCTTCCTTACATTCCTTCTGATTAAAGTTGATTTTCCTTAAACATGGCTAACCAAAACTGATTACAGCAGCCCAAATACTATTGTCGTATACAATGGCATTAAGTTTTTCCTGTCACTACTGGAAGCATTTTCCTAACATATCCTAGGACTATGTTTGCATTTTTCACAACTGCTACATTCCATGACTTGGTTACTGGGGAAAAAACACTTGGAGATTTCACTAGTAAAGGGAACCGGTTCCTGGGGCATGGGCTGCTATCTGTTAAAAGTGCACAGCAACACTGCCCAGCGATGTAAGAGCGGAAGCGAAGAGTGATCCGCCAAATCCTAACAGAAGTGTGACTTTAGTGAGGTGACATGCACCAGTTCCTGAAACTGGATGCATGCCCAGAACACTGACAGTAACACTCCTGCTCTTGCATGCCAGCGTCCTATGATCCTCTAGGCATTGGCTAGAAAAAGCCTCACACGTTTTGTGGGACCAAATGCAATCTAGTTAGTCCTGCTGCAGTTGTTTTGCTCTGCTTGCAGCTTACAGGGCTGGGTTTTCAACAGTCTATTTTTCCTACAATGTCTTACATCGATACTGGTGGAATTAACACAGGCTACACGAGATACTAGTGTTACTTATGCTAAGACTGCTTTTTGCTGCTCAACATTTACCAAAGGAGAACTGCTATACAGAATGACAGCTCAAGAGGCAGCCAATTTCCAGTTACAGTTCAAGAAGAAACACAAATTCATTCCCTACGAATACCAAGTGTCGAACACTACTTTAGAACCAACATCAGGAAGAAAAAGGGCGAATTTCAAGTTTCTTAATGCTGTAAGAATCTCAGTCTCATTCAACTTTAAATAGTGCAAGTCTCTCCCCAGAGGGATGTGCCTGACTGAAACAGATCTCCGTGTAACTGATAGCTGGGCTCAGGCTTATTGAAGGCATCTGGCAGGCTAAATTTAGCAGAGCTGTATCTGAAACTTGCAAAACTTACTGAGGAGTAAGTCAGGAGAGGCAGCATGGAGAAATGGGCCCTAACAAATTAAGAGGGCTTCAGAGAAGGTTTGTCACCTGCTAAGCGGCCAGCTAGCTTTATTGCTTCTATTTTGGCTTCCAAGTCAAAGCAGGAGTCTAGACAGGATAATCCACTCATAAAAAAAAAACCAAACCAGAACTATGAAGGCCATAGACCTAAAGGGTGTGGCTCTGCTTAGATTCTACTCCAAGGCCAAAAGACCCTCTCTAGTGTTTTGGGGTCTGGGGCTGCTGAAGTTTTTTTGACTGGTTTATTTTTGTTCGGTTGTTTGGGTTTTTTTTTTAATAGATGAGCTGTCTTGCTAGGCACACAAGTTAGTCTAGCTCTTGTGGGCAGATCAGTATGTTTTCAATTATCTCAAAGATCTGTGGGCTGCATATCTACTCTGCTTCACTTGTCAGAAAATCAGAAGGATAAGTACAAACGTAGCATGCAAAAAGTCTTACCAATTTGCTCTGAGACCCCTGATTTCCTTTAGTCCTGCTTACTACTGAAAACATATATTGCACGACACCTGATACCCTGCTGGAGGATACTCCCAGTTCTAGCCTGCAGAAGGGCACAGTGATGTACAGAAGAAAATGAAGCAATTTTAGAATCAGAATTAACAGAAGACTTCATTCAAGACTTTCAAGTCTATTGGATCTCCCTGTGAACAGGTTTCAATGTCATGCATCACAATTCCCCAAGATGTACATCAGACCCTAGTTACCTCTCCCTTTATCATTAAAAAAAAGGAAAAAAAATACACAGCACATTACAGCCAAGTTTCTTCATTATATCTGGATATCATACAATTTACTCTGCTTCAACCTAGAAAACCTGACCACATTCAAAAGACTGGCCAGTCTTCACATGAAAGAAGTAAAATCATGCTATAATAACTTCACAGTTTTTCCAGCTGAAACACGTCCTAGATCTCAAATCTCCAAGTGAAAAATAAACTTTCTCAAGAAAATTATAAGCTATCCCATTCTGCAGATGGATACAAAGAGCAGGAACCACTATGACCAGCTGACAGAATTTTCAAACTCTAAAATATCAGAAATAAATGTAGCTGGTCTAGAACAGAAAAGCAGACACGTACATCACTTAGTTGTCCATAACACTCTGCTGCTCCAGAGCACCTCACAAGGTTAAGGCCTAAATATTTCATCAGCCTATCCCAGGTACATCAATATCAGGTGAAAGAGGAAACACTTTGTCTGCAATCATATAGCAGATAAAGAGCTGCCAGAAATCTGCTGCTCTAACCACTTTTCCTTATTAGTCAAGTAAGCTCACAAGAACATTGATTTTGATCCATGATTGCTAAACAGAAGTACTTCACTATTTTGAAACAACTTCCCTCAAAATTAGTTTTGTGCCTCCACTAACTATATCCTGAGACCCCTTATAGATTACTGCCCCTTTCCATACCCTCTGTGTCCCCAGATCTAACAATTATAACCCTTACCTGCCTCCCAGAAGATCATGACCCTTTGCTAATTAGTGTTTATGAAGTACCTGATGATCATCAGGTAAGAACAGAGGCTTACCTTCAAAATCAAAATAGAAGTGATACTTAAAAAGTACCTTATTTACATAAATACAGCTTGAGGGCACTTCTGGTACGTATACAGGTAACAAACTATGGAACTGACATATCAGGAGAAAATAATTTTTCTACTTCACACAAACTATTTCTATAGGGAACTGAAACACATTTCTTTACAAATGCCTTTGTCCATTAGAATAGTGAAAAAAAAGAAAAAGGCAGTTCATTACGGGTTTCCTACCTATACTTTGGATTTCAGTCCCAGAGTTGGGTTTTGTAAAGTGTTCAAATCACATATTATATTAATAACATGCTGTGAAAAAATAACTGAATGTGCTATCAGTTTTATGTGCCTACCTTAAAAACACTTCTAAGGCAACTATCGTTTTCCCCCTGTCCTTCTCCTAATTTTCACTAAGAATGAATTGTTCTCAAATGAAAACTTGTGCCAAAGATCTAAAAACAAATAAATCTCCTTTAACTGCAATTTTCAACTTAATTTGTGACCTTTACTGACAATTTTAAGTGCCATGTAGAGAAAACTTTCACAAGCCTTCAACTGCTGCCCAGGTCTCATCCCATACTCTCAGGAAAACATAAATACAATGCTCAGATGGTGGAAATCAGAACTTTTTTCAGGGTTAGAGATTCTAGTCTGCTAAGGGCCAAAAATCACATGGAGCCTCAAAGAGAAGAGAGAGAGGGAGAAGGAAGGCCAAGTGAGCTCAGGAAGTACATCATGCATGAAGATCTTACTATGAAGCACAGTATTTTCAATTAATTAAAGAAAGAAATACTCTGCCCCCCGGAAAATTTATATATCTTAATCTTAGTCACCTAGTGACAGTGTTGTGGAAATGGTTTTGGCTCTATTTTCAATAAAGCCTGAAGTATAATTTCCTTCTCATAATGAATTAATTCAGTATGCTTTGACACAAATACACAGTTACCCCATTTCAGTGCTGTGCTTCTCCGCTCTCAGGTCTTCAAGTCCAAGAGTCTCCAAGTAACCAGGTATTCTATGCACAGACTCTCTCTTTGCCCTGGCTTCCCCACCTCAAACTCCCTCCTGACAAACTTCTGCTGCTTTACAACTAACTCCCACATGGGTACTTCTTCCCTTGCCCTTTTTCAGCCAGGAGCAGAAAGGAATCCTGACATTGCCTGTCTCAGAGCAGGAGGGATGCAAGGAAGTACTGCACTTTTCTCTTATCAATTCCCAAACAAATATAAAGATCCAGCTTCTTATGTTCTTTCCTCCTCTGGATAAAAATATCTAGCACCTTCTCAGATTATTGGTTTGAACACTTCTAATGCTTGCCAAATGGGCAGGCTCTTCAAGTTCTGAATGATTTCCACTTGGATTAAAGTATTTTTCTGGCTCAACCATCATACATTATTCCCCATTTTAAAAGAGATTTAGTGTGGCAAAGGGGGATGCATCATTTCTTGTCCTCAGGAGATGGCAGCAGAGTCTGTGGCATTTGGTGATTAACTAAAGTTACTACATTTTTCACAGAAATGTCCCAAACTACCAAGCCACATCTACATGCAGAAAGAATTGAATGGTCAAACAGTACTCAAAACACAAGACTGGGTTCTAAAGTGCTTGTTAAATGGCTACAACCCCTCTGCTACCTTCCTACTCTCCCAATCCTTCCTACTTCATGGAATGTCTTAATCTGGTTATGGAATTAAACTCAAAGTGGTCAGAGTTCTAAATCAGGTTAAAGTACCTATAATAAACTGCACTGAGTTTTTTATAAACTCATTTAGAAGCTGTTAAGCCATTTGTAAGCTTGCATATAGGCAAGGTCTAAATTTACCATCCGTGAAAATAAATGCAGATTATAGCTCACACTCGGACATTTCTAGGTTCAGAAAAAGCCTAAAAATAAAGTGATTTTCAAGCTCAATTACCTTTTTCGTCCTGCCTCCAGTGCATATGACCATTCAGCAGTTTTCTCATAAACTTGGAACTTCCTCCCATATATGTTAAGCTTAGCACTGTGCCGAGCAAACGGAAACAATTCAGCAGCTCTGCACAAACTCTGTCATACTAACTCAGGAGAGAAAAAGCCCTCCCTGTTCTCCTCAGAAACATGCACATCTTCAGGACCTTGAAAGATTTACTCCGTGAATCCGGACAAAACAAGCAGAGGTGTCAGAGCTTACCCATGATGACTCCCCACTCTTTAAAAACAATAGTTATTTTTCTGTTATATTCAGTACTCCCCAGCTGTGATGTCTCTCCTACAAAGGTAGCCAGAACAGTATGTGCAAAGCCTTGGGGTTAGGAAGTTCTCTGGGGCAGCAGCTACCTGTTGTGTAGGATGTAGCCTGTAGGACTCTTGCACAGCAAGTCAGGACCCTTAGAAACTACAAAGCCTGAGAATTAGCTGCAAACATGTAAAAGTTGAGAGGCAATCTCCTAGGAGTGTCTTACCCAAAAGTAGTGCACACTTCTTTCTAAGGCTGGTTTAACACACAACACTCTACTCCCTGTTTCAATCAGTTTTCCATCACATGGCTCAACACGTGCTGCCGCATGACAATCTTCCAGGTGTTTCCCATCAAAACTGGAGAGGGATTTGGTCAATGTGCCAAAATAATACGTGCACAGGCACTGGGCCTTGCTTGTAACATGCACTACATGCTCCATGTATGTGACAAACCCGGTCACACAGTGGGTACATGCACGCAATGGAGCACACAGGTCCTGCATTAGCCTTGTGTAATGTGGATTTTTAGGGAAGGCCATCAGGGAAAGTCTGGATGCCTTATTCTCATAGGTTTCATCTGAACTGAAACAGCTCAGAAATGCACCCTTACTTGAAGATATGTCACAGACAGTAATCAGTAAATGTTTAAGAATCAATGCAAGATTTTCAGTTTTTTCTCCTTAAAATCAGCAGCATAACTGTAATAAAAACACAAGAACACTGAGCAACAAGTGAGTCAACACCATGAAAGCAGCAAAGTGCTCTATAAAAACAGCCAAATTACTGCAGACAGTAGAACCTGAGTACCTTCCACTGGTATTTTTCCTCATGCAAACACAGTTCTAAAATACATTTTCAAATTCAAGAACTAACAATAATAACATACAATAAATGAAAAAAGAAATTAATCTCTAGAGAATCACAAGGTTCACTAACAGAACAGTGAATTACCTGTTTTTCACGTCACATTTAAGAAAAAAAAGGAAACATAATGAGACTCTTAACTATTAAAATCATTCAGAAGGTGAAGATAGAGTGAACATAAAGCCAAGTCGCACAAAACCAGGTGGAAGCTAATGGCAGTTTCTAGTTCAGAAGCTGGTGTTTAACTCATCAAATAAGAGAAAACCCACAAAATTTTAAGCAGCTGAGAAAGCACAAGAATCTCCTGTTATTTCTGAAACCAGTGGTCCTAAGTAGAAGAGGTCACCTAACCTCAAACACCCTGATGACAGACACTACAACCTGCTATACATTATTAACACACATCCATGCGCTATTTCGAATTCAGAGAGTTAAGAAAGAAGGCTGCAAGCAACAAACGTTGACTACACAGTCTTTTAGATCTGAAGGTTCATGTCAATGAACTGGATAGTTTCTTTTTTAATTCTTTCTCTGCCAAAGTAGATTCTTCATAATTACAGCTGATAAAACATCAGCTGCTCTAAGGGTTTCCAAAATCACCTCTGCACTTTGTGGTGTGGGTTACAATGCAATGCATACATTCCCAGAAAAAAACAGTCAGATGGAGTCAGTTTGTTCAGAAGGACTTGTCCATAATTTTGGATTCAATACTGAAGAGAGACCAGATCCCTTCAAGCACATCAGTTTCTGTGTGCTTGGAGCTGAAGCTTTAGATCTATTTTTGGACCCATCTTTTGACAGTACTTGTACTTTAGGGATCTTCACCGATCTTTGTAACTTAAAAAACAATTTGGAATTGTTCCAAAGTACCCCTGTGTAATTTATACATTCCTTTTGAACTATTCTCTAGTCCTTTGAGTCTCATTGTATTTAAATGGGGTTATTTTTCAATTTGAGCTCTGTCGGCATATTTGCCTCCAACTGAATTTTTAGAGAACACCTGGATTCAATATGAGAATCTGAACAAGAATATGAATTTATTCTGCACCAGAACTTGCTGTGTGGTGCTAACAGTGCTTTGGCAAGACAGGAATATGCTGTTCTTCAAAGAGATGAAAGAGTACCATAAGAGCAAAAATACCAAGTACAGAACCCAAAGCAGTAAGTCCTGAAGTTGAACCAGTAATAAAGCTGCCTGTAAGTAAAAGTAAAGTAACAGAAATTAAGTTTGGTGCTCTGGAAGCAGAAGAGTGGTATGCAGGTTTTTTCTCTATATATTTTTATTTTTTAAAAAATGTTACAAGAAGTGAAAAAGTCCATGAAAGGAGAACTCCTCATCAGTGCAAGCAAAGCCAGGCTCAGTTCCTCGGGGAGCACCGCAGCACGGCAGACAGCTCTGGCCGTGCCCTGACAGGAGATCCCCACAGCTCCAGCCTGGCACGCCTAGGCCACTTCCCCACTCACACATCCAGGTCCCAGTAACCCTGTCCCACGACTGACATACAACCAAAGCAAGGCTAAGCAGTAGCAAACAGCAGAATGGTCAACAAAGGATAAAAGGAAACCCAGTTCCATCGGGAGCGCTGCAGAACAACGATCGCGTCAACTGCCACCTCATTTTGGCGGATCCGTGCTGCTGCTCTTCCCGCAAACTCCGCCGTCCTCATTACAAGGTGACTAAGAGTGGGGGTGCCCCGTTTTATGTAGGGTGGTGCAGGTGGATAAACGGTTGTCCAACAGCCCAAACACACCTATTTTACGTCAGCTGAGAGTCTGTTTATTTGCAATCATCCCTGAACCTCCTTCTACAGACACTTGCCAGCCCCTCACAATGTCTCAAGCTGCTTACATGTTGTAAGAGCCAGCTAAGAGTCTGTTATCAAGCAGTCTTGTATGACCTCACCCCTATTGCTAATAAGCTAAACCCCTTACCATTTCTTAGTAAAAGCTTAAGTGATTCAGCTTCCATTCACCCTGCCTTAAGCTGCCAAACTGGAAAAATAATACCCATCATTGCATAACACCAGTTCCAAGGGGACTGGTTTAATGCTCTTTTGAGAAACAGCTGGGGAAAGCTGCCTTTGTGCCTATGAAGAAACTGAGGCACAGAACTGGAACAATCACGTTTTGTGGAGCGCAAGCGATGCTGAAATTAATAAACATAAGGTGATTTAGCCAACACTGAAAAACCTGTCCCAAAGTGACCTGGACAAGGTCAGGCAGGTCATCTGACACCAAAGCACAACTGTGAGTGTAAAGGCCTCCACTCTCCTGTACAAAAACGGCACCTCATTGCCCCCACTGAGAAGGAAATCAGTGTTTTCAGCCAACCAGATTTGAAATCTCCAGTTTTCGGGAGACAGAGAGAAGCGAAGCCAGGCCCAAAGCAGCGGGTGTGCTACAGAAACATGACACAGAACACAGCTCGTTTGCCATCCATCCACACTGTACAGCCTCCTCGTAGCAATTAAAGACTTAAAAACCAACGAAAGTGCTAAGAGGATGTTACACACAATAGCACTGCAAAACCACACACATCCGAGGCTGGCAGCTTTTTCGCACAGAGCGAGCGGCGCTGCTTTGCTATCGCCAGACAAGGACCAGACAGGGGCGAGAGCCCGGCCAGCATCCCCCCCCCGCCCGCTCTGAAGATCGCCAGACCCCGCAGGGCGGGATCCCCCCGGAGCACGAGGAGCCGCCGCGTCCCGCCCGCTCCAGCGCGGGGCTGAGCGCGGAGAATCCTCGCTCCGGCGGCGGCACAACCGTGACGGTGCGGGAGCCCCCCGGGCAGCTCCTGCTTAACCCAAAGGGCTCCAGCGGTGGCACCGCCGGTTTTCTCGCCGAGAGAGCCTCCCCGGCATCCACCCGCCGCGGGCCCTGTCCTAGAGGGCGGGAGGGACGCAGCAACACCCCCGAGCTCAGAAGCGGCGGCACCGCCCGGCCCTCTCCCGCCCGCCGCGCCGCCCGGGCCCGCCCCGCTCCCCGCTCCGCTCCCGGGCAGCCTCAGCGGGCCCGGCCCGGGCCGAGCCCAGCACTCACCCCTTCATGGTGCGTCCGCGGCCTGCCCGGCGTCCGCACTGGCTGCGTCCAGGGCCCGGCGGTGCGGGTGCGGCTCCGGCCTCCCCGTGCTCAGCGCGGGCGGCTCAGTCTCCTCCTGATCCCGATCCTGATCCCGATCTTGATCTTGATCCCGCTCCCGCTCCACATGGGCCTCCGCCCGCCCCGCCCCGCCCCGTGACCCCTCACCTCACGCCGCGCGCGCGCCCCCGCCCCGCCCGCCATGACCCGCCCGCCCCCCCCGCACGCGCCCGCCGCGCACGCGCCGCGCCACGCGGGGCGGGGGGAGGACGGGGAGGCCCCGCGTGTCTCGGGGGGCGGGGCGGGGGTGCGATCACGTGAAACGGAACGACCAATCAGCGCGCCCCACTGCGCCCGCCGCACTCCTGCCCGGAAGCGGCCCGGGCTGGGCGAGCGAAGCTCCGCCCGGAGTTGGGCACGGCTCGAGCCGGGCGCTTCCGGTGTGCGGCGCGGCGCATGCGCGCGGGGCCCGGTGTCAGCTGATCCTGCGCCTCCTTTGCCGCCGCCGCCGGGAGTCGGGCGGATTCGGGCGCGCCGGGCCGCCTCAGGTGAGACGCTCGGCCCCCTCTCCCCCTGCCCTGCACCGCTCCCTCCGCCTCTCCCGAGCTGCGCCCGGGGGTTGCCGTCCTCTGCGGTGAACGGGGGGGTCGGCTCCCGCCGCTCCCCACCCCGCTCGGTCTCTGCCCGGGAAGGACGCGGTCTCCCCGTGGAACCGCTCCCAGAGGGAGCGCGGCTCCCGGCTCTGCGGAGCGGGTGTCGCCGAGACCCTGGGCAGCCGACCTTCACGGAGCCGTGTCCCGGCAGGACAGCCCGCTGGAGGCGGCCTTGCGCTTCCCCGCCCCTCTTCTCAGGGAGAGGAGACCTGGAAAGCGAAGCAGCCCCTGAATGAAAAACCTGCTGAGCGCTCTCGAAGACGCCCAATGAGATGCTCTAGGGTTATGCCAGAATTCCTCGCGGAAGAGGAACGGGGTGGTAGCGGCTGGGTTCCAGTGCCCGGTCATCCCACCATCTTGGGTGGGTGGATCTGAAGCTCTCTGTGCCTTGACCCCAGCCCAGCAGAGAGCGAGCAGCAGGGTTATGGAAGAGGAATGTTGCTGCAGGCTTCTCACTGCAGCCCATCCGTGGCAGAAGAGTCCCCCTGTTGTTTTGCAGTTGAATATACTGGTGGCACATCAAATGTGCTTCCTATTCCTGTAGCCAGTGACAAAATTCTGGTTTAGATGACGTGTTCCAAACATCAGACTTGGCATTCACTTAAAGGCAAGAAATCTTGCATGACTGGATTCTGGATAATATTGTTAATGTTACTGGTAGCTGTGGCATTGGAGTGTGAGATGCATGTGTCAAGATCCATTCATTCAGTGCAGTTGCCCAAAGTGATTTACTTTCTTAGGAAGGAAGTAAAGTCTTTCATCCTAAGATTTTACTATCTTCCCTCAGAGAATTTGCACTCCTGCTGGGCATAAAAGCAATTTGGTGATAGTTTTATTCATTGTAATGCAATACTTCAGCAAAGTACACCGGCTATTTGATCTAGCATGGTATTTCAAATGCTAATTCCGCTTGATGAAGGGGAGAGGGGGTAGAAAAGTAGGAAAACCTGCTAACAGACTGCTGGAAGTGATTTGTTAGCAAGAACATGTCAAATACAAACTGGCATTTGCAAGTGGAAGTTTGAGTAACTGAGGCAGATCTTCAGCATGCTGTAAGTTGTGCTGTGTTTGTGCTGACTTCTGCCCTGTGCAGATCTGCAGCAGCGAATGTTTGCCTTCTCTGTGCGGTACTTTCAAAGGCCCTTTCAATGACCAGCAAAAACAAACATTTAATACTATCTACATTTTATTATTTTCTATGTAAGAATGTGTGAAGTGAGATCAGAATCTACAGGTCTTTGAATTACCAAAAATACTGCAGATTATTTTGCTGTGCCTGTCAGTTTGTTCCGTGAAGCCCTCTGGGAAAGCTTTATTCTTTTATGTGGGGAAAAAATTAGTCTTAATTTTGTGATCAGGTGGCCAAGCATGACATTCAGAAATTTTAAATCATCATGGACATCAACTTGAGAGAACAGGGAAGGAGAAGTTAAGGCAACAGTGGAAAATGGCTGCTGGCTGGCATCAGCTGACTGTTCAAAGGGGGGGTTGTAGTCTTGTGTTGCAAGAGTAACACAAGATCTCTGTTTCCTGTAAATGTTGCCTTGTCATTTTCCAAATCAAGAATTATTTTCTACAGATAATGCTAATAGGGTTGATGAGTGATTACTGTTGCTTACTTTTTATAGAGCATTAGCTTAAATTTAGGTTTTTTTTGGTCTAAGTATATATTAACAGCTTTATGCCTCATTGACCCTGATTTACAAAGTCTGTGGGCCTTAAGTGTCCTTCTGTTGTCTAAATTTTTTCCCCGGTATGACTCAATGCATTTATCTTCCAGACTTGCATGGGTGCTGGTGTTATACATTGTCATCCAAAGCTGCTATAGACCAGCAGGTTACCAGATGATTCCCCTGAAGATACTTTTAGAGGCACTGTACATTCCCCCTTGTGTTTTGATGCTGTGGTACTGTGTCTTTGGGTTCTCAAGCCCTGAAAATTCCTGCTGATGGGTTTCCCTCCTGCTTTTAAATTGCATGTTTGTGAGCTATGGCTGCATTCTTAATTACGCTTTTAGATAGAGTAAAAGGATCAAAGGATAACCTAGTTGGGGTCTTTGGTTACTTTGGTGTTGACCATAAAATGTTGAATGTGACTGCTGACCAAGTAGTAATCTCTCTGTTTTTTTTCCTCTTGTCTTTTTAAGAAAACCCTCTAAAACACAAACCATGCAACAACCCAACACTACATTGCGTGAAATATATTCTTTTCTCCATGCTTGTTTCATTGGTTAAAAAGTGGAGGATTTTAGACTTGGAAATACTGAGGTATTGTTGAACAATGGTATCCACATGATTTTTTTTTCGGCTGGAATTGTACCAAGGAAAACAGACCATGCAGTCAACTGGAATATCATGCTCATTCATTCCTACTCGACATCTTAAAACATCTGACTTCTTTAGTCTTCCAGCTAGGCAGAGAGAAATGGGGTCCTAATCTAGCAGAAGAAACAGAATGAATTTAAACTTTTCAGCCTTTTTTTCCTGTACAGAATAAGCCAATAATCACCTAAATGTCCAATATGCAAGGCTGGCTTAGACTGGATCTTCTGTTTGTCGTTGTTGTACCTTCTTCTGTGGTATAAAAAGACTTTTTGCTTGCCTTTGATGTGCTCACTCCATTCTTGCTTTTGAGAGTGGACAGCTAAGCTTATACCAAATTCTTGGGTTTGGTCGTTTCTCTTGGCATTAAGTTCTACACCCTTATAAATATCTTTTGTTTGGTTACTTTATTTCATCCAAGCATTTACTTCTCCCGTGTTTTTCAAACTCTCAAGTTCAATGTCCCCATATCTTAGAAACATTGACCATTTGCTGCCAGCTTTTTAGACTTCTATACATTATATGGCTATTCGAACAGACTTTGCCTTCCAAGGCCTGGCTTTACTGAAATGATCACTTACTTTGAAAACCAGTAAGATGTATATGGATAAATCCTGAAAGTCCTGGTCTAACAGACCTTGTTACTGCCACTTAACTAAATGGCAGATAAAGACCAGTTTTAACTGCTGAATTTTTCTCACTTCATCAGCTTGACTACTCCTCTGAGCTTGTGTTACGGTAAAATTCAGTGTCAGGGTTCATTCTATTCAGGAAGAATTTGTCTGAAAGTGGCCCCTCTTCACAGTTCTTTTAATTTTGCCATAGTTTACAACATTTTGGGGAATCTGTTGTGTTCAAATGCTCAAATCAAAAGTGATCAGCAAGGACCAACACTAGCATGGGAAGCTGCCCCAGTTAACTGAGACTCATTGTGCTGAACAGGTAAATGAACTAAAAAGCCTGCTGAAAATAGACCCATTGCAGATGCAAATGCTTGAGAGAAGTGATGTTCTACAGGGTCTCTGTAATATGAAAGCCTTATCTTTGTCCTTCCTAATCAGTTGAGGAGTGCTCGTGTTGTAAGGATTCTCATAGCCAAGTTGAAATGTTGGTGCTCTGGTGAGTTTCAGCTGATCAGTCTGCCCGACTGTGTCTCTGCCAGACAGCATCCCAAGAAAAATGCCAGAATGTGTGCTGTGCTATGCTGTGTCCCATCTTTAGGCTGCTGTAAGCTGTGCTTGCTTACTGAAGTGGTTTGTGGTGGCTCATGTAGAAGAGAGGTGGTTTGGATGTCTGTGATGCTGGTCTGTGTTCTGTGCCCTAAGCATGAGGAGCAGTCCTGTTGTGGTTGAGATGGTCGGGTGTGAGGAGGTGTAGAAAGGATGCGGGAAGAGCCATTGACTTTACAGAGAGACAGCTGCGCCTGTGTGGGAATAACTTATTACAGCTGGACAGAAGCTTTCAGGTATCCAGGTTTTGTGTAAGAGCCTGAAGAATGACTTGACAGTTTTCTAGTAGCCAAGCAAAGAAACTGCATCTTCCAAGACTTTCAGTTAGTGGGACAAACTTTTTGTCCTTGTTACACTGTATCATTACTTTATTTCCCACTCTGAAAGTAAGACCTTAAAAAGCAGCTCTTCGGAAAAAACCCTAAAATGGTATTTCTGACTAAATGCAGACTACATTGGTAAAGATGTCTCAATAGGCAATTCTATTATGTGAATTGCCCATAGATCCTTGAAATTTTGAGGGTTTTGTTATTGTGAGATAAATTTGCATCATGTGGTAGTTATTCAGACAGCCACCACAATATGTAGTGTAAACAATGTTAAAATTTAATATGTTGGAAGGTCTCTGGCTGTTCTAAAGAAGCTGTAAATACTTCAGGTAATTGAACATAGAATTTCCAAATGTAGCTTAACTTGCTTTAAAACATAAAGATGCAGTGTTCTGTTGCAGGAAAAGTCAACCTCAACTTAATTTCCTTTTACTGGAATCCAGTGCCAATAGGTGTGCTGTGATTCCAACCAGGTGTTTCATTATACCAAAGGTGCTATAAAAGAGTACTTCTATCTGCTAGGGGTGTTGGATCTTTCTCAAAGACTTTCGTGCAGACTTACTCCTGGTTCAGCTCCTCAAACTAGCCGTCAAATACCTTGCATAATAAACTGAAGATTCCATAATATCCTGACTTTAAAGATGATCTGAAACTTAAGTGTAATGATGAAATGCTTATTCCAAACTCATACTTGGTATTTTAGCCATTACACCTGGGGAAAGGGGTTAGGCAGTAGTGGGACTTCAAGAGGAGACAATGTGTTTTAATGAGCCCAAACAACTCATGTGATTCTGCATGTAAAACTGAGCCTGACTTGAAAATCTAGCAATAGTTCTTTTGTCAAATTGCATACTTTTTGTCTCTTGAGGTAAGCTCTTCAACTCTTCAGAAGTGACTCTGCTGAACTGTAGTAAAGTTTGCTGTTAGAGTTGCTTACAGCTATATATTAATCTCATTTTAATGTTTGTCATCTTAAATGTTAGAGCAACAAAAAGTATTTCAAGTAACAGTGCCAAATACACCTGAAAATTGAGTGACTTTTACTTAATAAAAGCTAGGATGGATTTTAGTTTGGCAGTAATGTTAGTGAGGTTAATGAAAACTGTTCATCTAGAGGAAATGACTGAGCATTCAACTGAGCAGATGGCTGCAGAACTTTTCAGCTCTAGCAGCTAGATGACAGGATCAGGATAAGAAAAGGTCTCTGTAGAACACAGAAATCAATTTTGTATTAGTGTTCTGTATTATGGTTTGGATTTCAGTTGCATTAGATCTTTCTTTTTTATGAAAGTCTATCAAGCAAAGAAAGGGCAGATTGCATGGCAGGCTGAAAGGAATGTCAAATTTTTCACAGTAGTAAAATTGTGAAGCAGTGTAGTAAGTAAGAACTAAGGAGAGGCTCATCAATTTCCACCCCTGGAGCTCCTCTGGAGAAGCCTCAGCTGAGAGGAAAGAATTGGTATGGAAAACTGTAGCATGTGAGTCAGTTGATGAACATTTTTTTCACATGGACAATGTGGTTTTCTCTAGTAACAGGAGTATTTTAATGGGTTTAACTGGGAACTTTTTCAATTCTAGATATAGCATGATAGCTGTGTTTAATGTTTGAAGGCCGCTTATCTACTGAGCTGATCAGATTTTCAGTGGGTCAAAGCAGTTACACAATGAACACCTTGGCAGCCTTTCTATCTAGTTTTATTTCTGCTGCTAACTTCTTGGTCATGTTCAAACAGCTTTGTTCTAGTACTGTTCTGGGCTGACTGAAGGAATTTCCCAAGATGCTAAATAAAAGCTTGGGTGCTTGAGTAACAACTTGTGATGGTGGTACATCTTGCATGAACAGACTTCACACCCTTGCTTTAGGAATATATACTTTATGTTGTATATATGTATCAAATATAAATATATTGTTATATCTTTAGCTTGTATGCAAGGCTTGATGTTTGTTTGAAGTATCAGACTTGTATGTATTGGCATGCCCACAGGTGAGTCCCCATCCGTTTTTGGGAAGAGGACAGTAGGAGCTTGTGATGGACTTAATTAATTCAGTGTCACAGAGTCTCACTTTGTAGCCATCGTGTGCTGCAATGACAGTGGCAGCATAATTCTCTTTCCTTGAAAATACCTGGATTTTACGTGTACATGTGCTGAGCAAAGCAAGCCTCATGTGAGAGGAAGGGGCTTATAGGAACCCAAGGAACAAGTTCTGTGAAAGATAAATTGTCTTGCAGCGTTGCAGATGGGTCCACAGTACATAGCTGAGCATCACTTAAGCAGGTTCCAGGTTTATCCAGAGTAGAGGTGATCTCAAAGTGTCCTGTGACAACTGAAAACGTATGAATAACTAAATGGAAAAATGTCCATATTGTTGAGTTAAAGAAATAATCTTTCCAGCTCAGAGCTTATGGCAGGAAGGTTGGTGCCATTCACCTCACAATGTCTATGTCGTGAGAAGACTGAGCCACATTGCTGTGTGGAGCATGGGCCGTGACTCCTTCCTGGTTTCATGAGAGTGCAGATGGCACAGTTGGAATATCACAGTGTTTGACATAGCAGAGGGTTGTGCTGCCATACAGAGGGACCGGGACAGACTGGAAAAATAGACTGACAGGAATCCCATGAAGTTCGACAAAGGGAAGTGCCAAGTCCTGCACCTGAGGCAGGATAACCTGCCTGAGGTGCCTCACCTGAGGCACATACCCTGCTACAGGCTGAGGACTGAGTACTGAAAAGAGCTGGGCATCCCCAAGCTGAACATCAGCTGGCAATGTGCCCTTGTGACAAAGGCAGCCAGCACTATCCTGGGCTGTGTTTGGAAGAATCCCACCAACAGGTGCAGGGAGGTGGTTTTTCACCTTGGTTAAGCTTGATGGAAACCACATCTGGAATGCTGTGTCTGGTTCTGTGTTCTCCAGTAGGAGAAAGATATGGCTTAATGGTATACATCCAGAAAAGGGCCACAAAGACTTTTAAGCATTTGGAGATAGGAAAAGAGGATGAGAAAGCTGGGATTATGTAGCCTCAGGAAAAGAAGGCTCTGAGAATCTTATTGTAAGGTATATAAACACCTGATGGGAGGGAGCAAAGAGGATGGAGCCAGACTCTTCTCAGCGGTACCTGCTGAAGTAACATGATGCAATGGGCACAAACTGAAATACAGGGAATTCCCTTTAAACATAAGAAAACACTTTTTACTGCAAGGGTGTCTGAACACTGGAACAGGTTGCCTAGAAAGTTGTGGTGTCTTCATCCTTGGAGATAATCAAAACATCTGGATGTGGCCCTGAGCAGCCTGCATCACAGGGCATTGGAAGTAAATGATTGCCAGAGGTGCCTCCCAACCTCAGCAATTCGGTTGTTTAGTGACTGAGAAATCTGGAGCAATTTTCCCTGCTGTGTTACAGTAAAATTATAACTCTGCATGGTATGAAGGAGCAGGTTTCCTGAGAATACTATTGGGCTTCCTTTCCCAGTGACCTCTGTTAGAGTTCTGTTGTTTTTTCACGTTGTTTTTTTCTGGGACAATATCTCGAATTCTAGATACGAAAATGCTGCCAAACTTCTGCATTTGTCTAGTAATTCAGGCACTGATTTTTTTTTTTTAATACTTCCTCTTAAAGATATCATCTGTTAGAAGGGGAAGTATAAACTGTCCTAGTTACAGGAAATCTGTGGCAGTGATTATCCTATTACTTATGAGGCCCTTGCAACAGATCTTCAAGTAGCTGGACACTGGGATTTATGCACTGTGCCAGAGTCTGCTCAGGTGAACACAGTAAATGTCGGCAGTCTTGAATCTGAAACATCACTCCAATGTGACACTAAGCTGATTGTCCAGTGTGGGTGGTGATCTTTACTATCCTGTAATGTCTAGGTTTTTACTAAGAAGAGAAGGAGGTATTATTTTCTTTGGAAAACTTTATTTGGCTACATTTTACTGCTCATGCTTATTAAGCTTTCCTGGATATCAAATGTAAGGACTCATATTCTGACTCCATTTTTCTACCCTTGGAAATCAAAACACATTAGTCTGTTTCAGCTATACTAAAATTTATGACCTTAGTTCAAGGTTATTCCAGCAGAATGAATCCTAGCACTGGTGTCTTATTAATGTAATGCTGCTGCTTCTGAATTACTGATACTGTGCTATTCACTTCAGTTTTGGTTAGTGTCTAAGCTTTTGTGCCAATTTGAAGCGTTGGTAGAACCTTGCAAAGATAGACTTGAGAAGTTGTGAAGACCGCAGGGAACTCTTCAGCTTTATGCAGGTTCTTAGGGAGGGATCACATAGCTGCTCATGTTCTGTGCAGCATACAGGGCAGTGCCTGTCGATCTCTGAAAACAGATTCCAGCAGCTGTCACTCAGGATGGCACAGCACTCTGCTTTGTTGAGGTGCTGGATGTTGTGCAATTGCATTACTGCTTCTGCTGGCCAGGGGAAGGGCTTCTGAGCATGAGGAAGCCCCACAAGACTCTTGGAGGCAATCAGTACTGTTCTACATACTCAAGCAATTAGTATTGCAGTGTCTCCAGCGCCTCCCTGTGCAGTCTGTTGTTAAACAGTTGTTCTGTTAAGCTCTTCCAGAGCAGAGCACACACTGACATGGCTGTAGTGCACTGGAGGGCTGGCAGGTGAATGGATTCCAGCAGAAAACATGCATCTCTTTCAAGGATTTTTGTGTAGTTGTACGCACCACTCGGGACATTGGAATCACCGGCTTTGTAGGAGGCCCTTAATGCAAATGCTGAAACCTTTTAATTCCTTCTGCTCGGTGCTGTGCAGTAGGGAGGGCACAGATGGGAGTTCAGCTGGGCTCGAGGTGGCTGGAATTGCTATTGCGGCATTCCTCGGTGCTGGTGGGAGAGAGAGGGAGAGACTGATGACTCATCAAGTCAGGTGGTTATGCCTCTGCTGTGTGTCAGAAATTTCTTTCCCTTCTGCAGCAGGCTTTCTCATCCCTCTGTGTAGGGGCACTAGAAGGACAATTATTTCGCAAGTGGTGATGCTTAACTGCTGAATTCTAGCTTCTGAATCAGGCCTGGGGATTTTTGTTACTCCCTGCTTCTGCAAAATAAGGTAAGGATCTGTGTTTATGTGATAAAATTGTCATGGATTTTCTTCCTTGCTGCAAGAAGGCTCCTTCTAAAAATCTCATCCGAGTCTGAATTCTTAAAAGATCTTTATGTTAAGGCAGTTCATCATCTAAATACTGGGTCTGATCAAATGTTTGATGCAAAACCCAGAAACCGTGATAGAAAATGGGTTTCTCCAACATCGAGAGCAGGGCAGTTACATTTTTGGGGCTACTGTGTAACCAGATTACTGTGCTGGGGAGAAACCAAGAGAGAAAGCTCGGGTTATGGGCTCTTTCTTGTTTAATTAGGACTTCAAAATTAGTGGAATGAATCACCTTTTAGTCAGAGAAGGCTCTGCTGCAATTAATATTTTGATTTCTGGCACTATTAATCAGAATATGACTGCTAGAGCTTAGGAGCACGTTTGAAATCAATTGGTGAACTGTTTTAGATAAGGAAGATATAAATTGTAAAGGATAAAAGATGAATCTTTAGTCATAAGGGAATAAAAATTAAGCTAATATCCTACATAGGTGTGCTAGTGGACTTTTATAGGAGGGATTGCATATAGTGCCTAATATCCTGTGTTGGCAGTAGGCCTTTCAAAGGCCTTACGGGCTCCATAGATTTTTAAAATGGTCAGCTACCATGGCTTCTGGGGTAAGTTCATGCTTTAGGGAATTTCGTTTTCTGTGAGTACTGGCAATGAAAATGTCTAACTGGGTAGAAAGGTAAGGCAGCATTTTGGCCCTCAAGGACTTTTCCATATAAATTGAAAATCTGTAGTGCTAGTATACAACCACAAGAAAATGATGCAGAGATAAATAACAGCTTTTTGGTTTTTTTTCTAATTTGTATTCAATGTTAAAAGATGTGTAGCCCCTTAAAAAAGAGGTCAGCCTGGCTGGGTGGGATCTGGCTTTGTGTAGACTGTAGTTTAGACATATAGTGGAGGTAAAACAAAGGTGAGGAAGAATTCACATCTTCTACACCTGAAATAGTTGATAGGTATGTGTTTAAAAGCTGTTGGTGCAGATGCTAGAGATCATGGTAAAGACAGGGTTCATTAGTGTGTTGCTAGGTGGTCTAGTGGAGGAATCCCCTGCTTTTTTACTTGGCTTGGCCAGTAATTTGGAAAGGTGGCTGTAGGAAGAGAGAGAGAGCAGAGCAGCCACAGGAACAAGAGAAGCAGGTGCTGGCTGTCAGGATGTTGCCATTTAACTGCAGAATGGCTGTTCTGAGGTTCTTACTTGCCTCCCTAAAAGATAAACAGACACTTCAAGCAGGTTTTGATTATGAAGAAAAGTTAATTTAAAACTGGCCCAGTGTTCCTGTTTTTCCTTGCCTTTGTAATTTGACTCTTTCATGTGGGACATTGTCTAATTGCCAGGCTGTGTCAGTAATACAGTTATGAGAATGTGTTTTAACTCTCTACTGTGCTTCTATAGAAGATTTTGGTAGTAGGACACTGGACGTTGTTCTGTATGGTATGTTGAAGTAAATGTTTAATTTGGATTTATAAGAACAGCTTCTTCTTTCGGTGTGACAGTAATTGTGTTTGAGTTTTGCAATGTTTTAGTTGTTAAAAGCAAAAAAGATGAGATAGTTGTGTTAGTCAGATCAGAACCAGCTCATACCAGCTGCTCAGGAACTGCAGATTGCTTTGTGAGGACCTCCCCTCTGCCATTTGTCAGAGGAGGCATTTGAGAAAAAACCAGTGAAATTAGAATTGTCTTCTGGGTCTAAACAACAGGCAGTGTGAAAGATAACCTATGGCTGTGGAGGGTAGAGGGATCGAAAGGATATCTGGCTTAGCCTTTGGTCTCAAGACCAGTTAGCAGGTCTGCTCCAGGCTGCTGGTGACTGAGCCATGATCAACTGTTGTGGTGGCTGCTGTGCAATAAATCAGTGGCAGCCATGATAGACAGTACACTCCAGAGAGACATGGAGCCTGGAAGAAGCTATTCCTTCAGGATGAATAGGGGTTTGGAATCGTGGGAGATCTTTTTCTTATGGAGCAGTGCCACCAATTTAAAACTTAGAGATCAGTAAGGAGGCTGAGGAGCAGAGGACTTGTATTGTTGTATTAAAAAGCTGGAAAACAGTTCTAGGATTTCAAGAATAGCAGATGTCAGCTACTGCTCCCAAAGAACAGGCAAAAACGTATCCCTCAATTGTGCTGGAAAGGGTGGCAATGTAGTTGTTGCCTTGCTTATTGTCCACGGGGCAGGTTTTTAAGCCTGGGTATGCCTTTGTATTTGCTGCCTTGTGGAAGATGCTGGGTTAGATCAGGCTTCTTCCAAAGACTGGATTTGAGTGTCAGCAGATGCGTCCCAGTTCATGTCACCAAACCAGGGGCCTTGCTGTTGATTAGTACAGGAGGGTTCTATGTTGGGGCTGCCATAGTGCACCTTTCACCAGTGCTGTGTCCTAAGTGTGTCAGTACAGGAGAAATGGGAAGAGAGTGGCCTTACAGTTCTCTAACACCCATCTGTTTCCAAGGTAACACACAGCATGATAAGGGCTCACAAAGCAAACCCACTAAATCCTCTGATCTACGCTGGAAGCAGGGCAGCCCAACTGTCGGTCACAGGACAAACACGGATGGAGGAAGTCTGTTGATAAAACTGCTTTTCCAGTGCCAGTTGTTTAGATTCACTAAACAGTTACTGGCAAGAGATGACAGCCTGTTGTTTAACTGTTGCAACTTGGGGACTTTGGCCATTATTCAGCACAATTCTTCTGTGATGCTCCGTGGGTTTCACTGAGAGCAAAGACTGTGTAATATGTAGCTGTGAGACGCACAGAAAGCACTCACGTGTTTGTGTGCTGGTGCTTCTGAAAATGTATGTTTCCTCCTCTAAACACTGTGATATTCAGCAGCTTAAGGTAGCAAAAATTGAATTTGCTCAATTAATATTTGTAGTATTGCATTTTATAGACTGGTGGCAGTAAAGCAGGCCCAGAACATCATCTTGCTCACTCAGAATCATGGAAAACTCCATCTTTTGAAGGAGGGTAATGAGATGTGGAAGACAAAAAAGATTTTCTGTTGTTTAAATATCATGTTACCAAGCTTAAAAACAGTGCAGCAGTGTTAGGGCATTGTTGCCCTGAATTTTTTCATTCAGTAGCATTCTGTTCTGTGGAGCATATTATGATGTTCTACCCCTGTGTTTCTGCAATAAGGAATCTCAGATCTTTTGTCTGTTTAAATCAGTTACTTTTTAACTTTTTACAGCTTTAAAATCAGTGTGGTTAAGGTGCTTCAGGCTACGAGTTCAGAATCATTTGTAACTGGAAACAAGAAGAGAGAAGAGGGGAGGAAGAGGAGGAACTTACTACACGTCTGTTCCTCAGGACTGACGCTTATTTCTTCCTTTTGTACAGTTGAACAGGCAAAATGGACTTTTCCAAACTCCCCAAAATCCGTGATGAGGACAGAGAGGCGTTTGTTGGCTATGTTTATGGAGTCTCAGGACCTGGTAGGTATTATTTTGTAAAGGAAATCATAAATTTTGTTTTATCTAGGATCTCGTTAATCTTCTTCACTGGAAGCAGAGAAGTATAAAAGAGCTCTGGCTGGTGCTTTTTCTTATCTTTTTTTGGGGGGGACTTTAAGAAGGATCACTGACTTTCAGTTTGATAAACTATTAAACTGCTAAAAACTTGTTACTATTAATTAATCTTTTTAAAAAATATGATGAGCAGAAGCAGGCAGTTGAATAATAACAACAATAATAAAACAAAAGGTAACCTTTCTGTATGAGGTAAAGGCCCTTGGTTGGAAATCTGCCAGCCCAGTGTACTAAGTTTCTTCAAAAGGGTGTGAAATATATAGTCCATTCTCAAAGGAAGTTTGCCCCTCTGATTTCTGAAATACTCAGTCCCTGTCAGTGTCAGGATGTTCTGTGTTACTGCAGTGGGCTGGGGGAGCTCAGCAAGGAGCCACAAGAGTCAGGCAAGGTGGCAGAATGTGGTGGGAGTGCAGCTGGGAGAAGGAGGACTCTTCCTTCATCTTTATCAGCTGAAATAGTTCAGGCTCTGATAGGAACAGCTTTTGAATACATGCAGACTCTACTGGCTTTTCTGCTCCCTCCTGCATTCTCTTCAAGAGCTGAAGGAGAGGATGGGAATGTGAGAACAGAAGATTAACGAGTATTTTTGTTAATGCAACATACTTGATGAATAAGAAATTCCCTTGGCTTGTGTCTGCCTGAAGCGACACAGGTTTTTTTAACTGCAAATTCCTGAACTGCAGAAGTAGTACTTAGAAACAATGTTAAACTGACACAGCTTTCTTTTCCAAGAAATGGAAAATGTGTTTTTGTGTAAATATGTGAATCCTGTGTGCATTAGTGATATCATAATATACAAGACATAATAAATTTTGTTCTAAAGCAGCTAGGACCTCATATAGGACCTACTGAAATCTAACTCAAAGCAGCAGGAAGTTTCAGGCCCAAAACATGCTGTACAACAGTCTTCATCTGTTGAAAGTTAATTTAAGTGCTCTAAGATAGGCATCACTTTTCTACAAAATGTAGCAAAAAATAGTGTTTTCTTAAAAGCTTTCTAGGCATCATTTTAGATGCAAGGAGATGTACTGCCTTTAGCAGGTGCCTTTGCTTGATCTATCCATGTTTGTCAGCATCCAGATGCTACCAAGGTAAACAGAAGTCTGAGTGACTTGAAAATGCTGGCCCCCAACCACAGGTTTATGTAACTACCAGGCATCAGGCAAGTTTTGCCATTTTCTTGTGTGTTTCAATTTAGTCAGATGGGAGGGTGGCCCAGCTCACTGCAAGGGAGAAGTGCCTATATAACTTGTTTATCAAAGTTCATGGCATCTCACACCCTCAACATTTACAATCTGTCAAGATAGATAAGAGGAATTATGGCATGAATTGTCTTGTGAATTACTACATTCTCATAGTGTTCTCTTATTCTGCATAAAGGACAGAGTGAAAACTGTAGGAAAACTTATTCTTTTGACTTTGAAAGTAGAAATACCAGGAGTTGTGGCATCCTTTTGTGAAGTCAAGAATGTGTGTATGGGTGGATATCAGGTTCATGCTGTGCAGTTCTTACTAACTGGTGATGAGCAAATTTCGTGAGCTGCAGGGAAAATACTCACCTATGTGCCCATCTTTTGCAGTGGTCACGGCCTGCAACATGGCAGGTGCTGCCATGTACGAGCTGGTACGAGTAGGACACAGTGAGCTGGTGGGGGAGATCATCCGGCTGGAAGGTGATCTGGCAACTGTCCAGGTGTATGAAGAAACATGTATCCTTTTCACTGCTCCCTCTGGGCCTGCCAGACCACACAGTCCAAAACACAGTGGTGATTAGGGTGAAGATGATGGAAATAAGCCATACTTTGGGTTCTGGCAGCACATCTGTTCTGCATGTGTTTTGTAAATTTTGATGGCTTAGAGGTGAACCTTACCTTGTGTGGCTGTGTAGCGAGGAGACCTTTCTTAACTGGAAACCAAATGTGTACCTTAGAATTTGAGTGCATTTTAATGCATCTTTGTTAAAGCACTTGACAAATGTCAATCATAAATGGCAAAACTAAGCAATATTTGTAGCATCTTTTTCTTTGCTTTTGATAGCTGTGCTTGTATAACACTTAAATAAGAAATGCAAAGTGGGCAGGATGCCTTCTTTCTGGGCAGAGTATTTTGCCAAGCGTAATAGATTGTACTTTTACTTCTGCAGTGGGCTTACAGCATCTTGGTCCAGCTATGATGCAGCATGTATTCTAAAATCTAGGCAACTTAAAATATATTTTGTATTACATATATATGAGAGAATGTCAGAAAAGAAGTCATAAAACTTGAAGCCAGGCCTCTTTCCCCTCTGCCAAGGGGGTTGTGTGTATCTGTAGAGCCTAGGAAAAAGGCTGTGCTGGCTCCCAGACCTTGGTTCTGAGGAGCTTGCTGGTAAACTAGGCCCAGACTAGGTCCTGTCTCTACCTAATAATTTATCATTTTAGATGGCATCATTGTTACAGTATCGAGTAACTTTCCATCAGTACATGGAACAAGTTTGAGTGTAGTTTACTTTTAATTTCCTGTTGAGAGGAAGCTCAGTCATAGGCCTCTCTCAAATCAACTTGTATTTAATCTCTTGAGTTTTGTATAAGTTTTGGAGGTTTCTTTTGTATTCTAGCAGGCTCTTCTGCCAAGGTGCTGGCCCTTTGCAGAGAGAAGTCCATTGTGCATCTTTGGAGCTTAGGTAGTGCACAGACCTGACAACTTGGTACAAGAGGGGAGGGCAGTAGTGCTTAGACATAAGTCTTAGACAAACTCCTTTTAAAATTAGGCTGCTGTTGAAAAAAGCTGTGCAAGGCTCGAGATCAAAACAGTTGTGATCTCTGAACAAATTCTGAAGTGAAAAATTCCGTATTTCATAATATTATCTGACTTTAGGAGCCTAATCTGTTTTCTAGGTTTGGAGATGTAAGAAATGTGTGATGTTTTGTCATCTCACTGCCTGTCACTCCAGTGAGCTCATCCATATTAGTTGCCAACAACAGTTGACTTGAACAAATGATCGTAAAGAAGAGTATTTGTCACTACTTTCCCTCTCTGGAGGATGGTGAACTTTGCTGCTTGGGCAAATTCAGAATTTAGTATAAAGCCTGTATGCTTCTCAAATGGTGATGTGTAACATAGTAACAGTATTACCTTAAAGTCAGAAAAGGGGTTTGAGGGTATGATGTTGTGAACCTGATGACTTCTGCCCAGTTTCTTTTCCTTCTTCTGGATGAACTTTTCCTCAGCAAATCTTTAGCTGGTGTCTCTGTAGGAGATCCTGTGCTCCGTACTGGGAAGCCCCTATCAGTGGAATTGGGGCCTGGCATTATGGGAGCTATTTTTGATGGTATCCAGAGACCTCTCTCGGACATCAGCACTCTGACTAAAAGTATTTATATCCCTAGAGGTGTCAACGTGTCAGCTTTGAGCCGAGATGTCAAATGGGACTTCACACCTTCCAAAAGTCTGCGGGTAGGTTCTGACAAGCCTGTCTTCCCCTCTTGCTCCTCTACCCCCAGAGCTTAGGACTGGAGCAGTGTGCTAAGGCTGTGACTGCTGGGACATGGGGTAAATGCTGCATTTATTGAAGTTTGCAAAAAAAGGAGTGCTAGGAGGTCATAGTGATGTATGAGACTGGATGGGGATCACCAGAATTTACTCGATGTGACTTACTGTGTGTTGCTGCTGCATATGAGAAGTTTTCAGAGTTGTAATGTATTTACCAAACCATAAAGAAACTTGTGGAATTGCAGTAAGCATTAGCAGGAGCAGGTGTTACCTGAGCAAAAAGAATGACTGCAGCACACATTTTGCAAATGGTGAAGATAGCCTTAGAGCTGGAAAATGTCATGGCTTTAGCCCTTTGCAGCATCTTTTTTCCAATCCTGCAGGTTAGCATATGCTATCCTTTCCCTTCTTAGCACATTAGGCTGAGAGGTGGAAAAAAACCAAGGAAAATTCCTCCTGTCTGTCAGTAATTGCTCCTGTCTGAGCCTTGAAAAGCACTTGAGCACAGGTAGTGTTGCTAGCAATGCTGTTGGAGTAATGAGTTATGTAAATGGCTTCTGTGCTGTAACAAGGCGCTTATAAAAGGGGTAATCACAGTGCTAGACTTAATAGCTGTAGTATTTTTTACAGTTTTTCAAGGTTCTTTTTTAAAATTTATGACTAACAGACCTGTTCTGATTTTAGATTGGCAGCCACATCACTGGTGGAGATATTTATGGTGTGGTGAATGAAAACTCCCTGATCAAACACAAAATCATGCTGCCCCCACGGAATAGGGGTACAGTTACATACATTGCTCCTCCAGGAAACTATGACACTTCAGTAAGTCTCCCAAGCAGCAGCTGCTGGTATATTCCATGTCTCTTTTATAAGGTTGATATACTCTTTCTGTTCTGCATGAGGCCAACTAACATGCTTCATGCAACAAGGTGTCTGAGTTAATGATCACTTCTGCTACCCTGCCTGCAGGGATTGCATTATTCTCTTGGGCAGCTACTTTCTATGTATATGGCTTCCCAATGGCACTTCACTATGCCATGTTTGCTGACCTCTGTGGGGATCTACAGTATCTTATGAATATATAAAATTCAGTTGCTCTTCAAATGCATGTTTTGAATATAGGCTGTATCTTGCACTGTTTCCCCCCCAGTGGGATTGTAAATACGGGAAAGAGCCATCCCTCGGGAGGTGATGATTGCATGTTGAGGTTCTAAGAGCTCTGTGGTGTTGTCAAAGGCCTGTACAGAGTAGTTAAAATGAGAATTCGTGTCCTGGTCCAATGTGCAACTGTTTGCTTACTTCTCATGTCTGGTGCTGTCTGTTAGGATGTTGTGTTAGAGCTGGAGTTTGAAGGTGTGAAGGAGAAGTTCACTATGGTGCAGGTCTGGCCTGTACGTCAAGTCCGTCCTGTTACCGAGAAGCTGCCAGCCAATCATCCTTTATTAACTGGCCAACGAGTCCTGGATGCCCTCTTCCCGTAAGTACTTCCTTTTATTTTCTACTGTGTGAGAACTCTCTCTCTTATGGGGAAGCAGAGGCAGGAGGCCTTAGAGCCTTAGGTTTTTTTAAGGGTAAGCTTTCACTGTGTGTCACAGGGTAATCTCAAAAAACATTCAGCTGAATTTCTCATATTGCTTTATTTGGCAGGTGAACCCACTGGTGGAAGAAGGAAGTTTAGCAAAACTGTTCAAGTGCATTAATTTAGAAAAGACTGGACATGCATAAACTTAACCATGTTCCAACTGCAGAAAGGCTAGAACTTTCAAGCTTGCTATCTTCATTTTAATGCATGAGTAGGCTATCTTTCCATGGTCTTGAGGATGTGTAGTTTCCAATGATTTTGAGGTTGCCACTTAGGAAAACTGTTGCACTTAACTGTAACACAAACTGCTCATTTAAGCAGCTAACTTCTAAGACACTGAATTCAGTTATTTTGGTCCTAAAATACTGTGCTGCTTATTCTATAATACACAGCTAAATACAGTTGTCCTTTTCTTAGCATTTGCATTCCATCGCTGTTTCCAACTGTGAAATCTGCTATGTTTCAAGCCCAAAAGTCATGCTGTTATGTCAGCATAAGTCATGTACTTCAGGGACAGGAGAAGAAAAGGATGATTTAATCCCTCAATTTTTTGATTTAGTGAAATACCTCTGTGCTTCTCACCCAGAACACTGAATGTAACTCCTGTCATTCTGCTTTTGATGAAGGAGTTCTAGTGGAAAATATATTCTAAGATGGGAAAGAGCTGTTTTTTAGTTCCTTGCAAATCAGAGTCCTTTCTCTTTACTCAGGTGTGTACAAGGGGGTACAACAGCGATTCCTGGGGCATTTGGTTGTGGAAAGACTGTGATCTCACAGTCTCTTTCAAAGTACTCCAACAGTGATGTCATCATTTATGTAGGCTGTGGAGAACGAGGAAATGAAATGTCTGAAGTACTGAGAGATTTCCCTGAGGTTAGTATGGAGATTTCATGGAGAGTAAACCTTCCTGGGAAGACTTGCTATTGTACTGGTATTGTAACTGAGTAAAATATCATGTTGGTAGAGTGACTTCAAAAGATCATCTTGCCTCCCTTGAAGCTCTGGCAAAAATCCCTTTTGGCTTGTTCAAGAATTATTTCAGTGGCCCCTCAATAAACATCTGGACAAGTTTAGGGTGTACCTCCTAAGTTGTTTAAAATAAAGCCAGAATGAATGCCAGAGAGCAATTTAGCACAGTTGTAAGCATCTTACCTGTGACTGGTCATGTCTCTAACTTGACCACGCATAGAAAATGCAGCATCCATTTACAAGTTGCAGGGTGGTGATAACAGTTACCAGGTATTAGTTTGACACGTTAAGCTTTGGAATAACTTCAGAATGAAGTAGAAAATACCTTGTTAATAAAACAATAACAACCAAGCAACAGATTTACCAATCTTTGTACTTGTTACTATGTTTTAGTGAAGTTGTTTTGCTGGCGTCTGGTAGTATGAACTGGCCGGTGCAAACTTCACTGTCAGAAATAAGGGCTAAAAAGCTTGGGTGTGTTGATCAGTGACAAGGTGGGAAAGTCAAGCTGAGGTGGCCTTGAAGAAGATAAATCCCAGGGTATTCATAAGTAGTATTCTACACAAATGTCAGGGCGTACGTTCTGTTGTTCAGGTGCTTGTGAGGCTTTACTGAGGTAAAATGTGGTTTTTACCATAATGTGGTTTTATGTCCAACTGTCAAATACTAACTTGGCTTGTTGTAGGTGGGGGAAGAAAGCTCTCAGATTCCTGATGGACTTATAACAGGAGGCTAAGAATTTTTAGCTCTTTCAGCCTGGAAATCTGAGAGAGAATAAGGTGCTTCCTTGTGCAGTAGATCTGTCATTACTTATTTGAATGGGATCAACAGGGATTTGGCTGTTGCTGAAGATAAGGTGAGGTGAAGCATGTACATTAAAGAGTTAAGCTGTGTGCAGTCTGAAAGACAAACCAACATATCCTAAAGTTTTGAGTCTCATCTCTGCTCTTGGTAGAATAGCTGTGAGGAGAGTATCCTCATACAAGGCAAGTAAAACAGTAAAAGAAAACAAGCAACAAAAATATTAACAAAAAACCTTGCTACTCTTATAATTTGTTGGGTTTTTGGTTTTTTTTTTCTTGCATTTTAGTTAACAATGGAAGTTGATGGCAAGGTAGAAAGCATCATGAAGAGAACAGCTCTGGTAGCAAATACTTCCAACATGCCTGTGGCTGCCAGAGAAGCCTCCATCTATACTGGTAAGATTTACAAGAGGATAGAGGAAGCTGTGTGTATAAAGCAAGCCATCATGCTCTACTGTTTTCAGTTCCTGAGATGGCCGTACCAAGAAGCCTGTTTAGTTTCAGAAGTGAACTCTTTCAGACCTTGCCTGCACCAAGTCTTTGTATCTTAATTGAATCTGACTTGCTTGCATATAATTGCCATTTCTGAATATTGAATAAATTTTGTTTATAAGGTGAACCTACTGTGCCAGGACTTACGTAGGATTTCTGCATGTGTTAGTTCTGTAAGCTTTTGGTTTTGACTAGCTTTTTGCTGACAAGTACAGCCACTTAATGGACAGAAATAGTATTCTCCGAGTTGGCAGACTAGTCTTTCCTTTGCAGCCTCTTAAAGGTCTTTTTAAAGTTCTTTTTTTATGAACAGTTGTCAGATAATTCAGATAAAACATGACCTTTTCTCACCCTTGTATTCTGGTGGTTTGAAAGGGAAGGAGACATTTTACAGTAAGAAGAGTCTTTGTTCATGGTTTCAGTAAGGGAGAGAGTGGCATCAGTGACATTGCAGTGTCTCTTCAAAGAAATACATGTGAATGTAAGATGAGTCAGAGTGGTTCATAAACAGAAATGAGGAGAATGAGAAGAAATAAACAGCAACAGCAAAAAAAGAGACAACAGGGACATAAAGCGGGAAGAAGGAGTAACTTCCATTGTCTGTTTCCATCAAAATGTAAACTCCAGTAATTTGGTTTCTTTGCATCTTTCTGACAACATATAAGCATAGGATTCCTTTCTGAACTGCAGCACGTTGTTGTCTTTGTTACAGGAATCACCCTGTCCGAGTATTTCCGGGATATGGGCTACCATGTCAGTATGATGGCAGACTCTACTTCCCGATGGGCTGAGGCCCTCAGGGAAATCTCAGGGCGACTGGCTGAAATGCCAGCTGGTGAGTAGTCTTTCTTCAGTCTAGTCTTGTCAATGCAGCCCTTCAAATCTGGAGCCTTTGACTGAATCTCTGTGTGTTGGTGTTTGCAGACAGTGGTTATCCAGCCTACCTCGGTGCCCGTCTGGCCTCTTTCTATGAGCGAGCTGGGAGAGTGAAGTGTCTGGGAAATCCTGAGAGGGAAGGCAGCGTCAGCATTGTTGGAGCGTGAGTGTTGCATTGTTCTGCCTCTGCGCTGACTGCAGTTCTTCCTCTCTGGTTTTGTATGTCACAGCACCTATTTTTCAGACAAAAAGGTCTTGTTGCTCTGTGCAGCTGCAGAACTTAAAAATATGGGAATGAGTAGGTAGATACTTAGTCTCTGTTCTCCCAGAAGCGCTGCTAAATTGTGCGTGGGGGCAGAAGGAATGAATGTGGACAGGTAGCTCTGTGAGGTGTGGAATCACAGGCACTGGCAGCAATTGGATCAAGTGGCTCAGGGAGGAATGTTATTAGAGCTCTCTCTGAAAAGTGTCAAAGCATGCTCAGAGCAGGAAATAAAGGGCAGTTAGAGCAGCAGCGTGTGCACTTGGGGGCATAATGAATCATGACTCTCATGCTCAAATAGAGTAGAATTCCATGGAGCAGCATATCTCAGGCTGTGATGTGCCATGAAAACTGTGTTGTCCACAGGCATTCTCCTAGGTCATACTGTTTTGTGTATCATACCCTGGGAAAAGTGGATTCCCCATGCTTTCAGGAGAGCCTCTGGCATCTGCAAGAACACCCAGAGTTCATTTTTTGCTCTGCTTACTTCTGCTGTTCAAAACATACATACATAAGGGCTTTCTGCTTTCGAGATTGGAAGTTTGTTTTGGTTTTTTTATCTCTGGGAAGGCATGTATTGGAGTTTCAAGCACAAATGAAGTAGCTACTGTATAGATGAATATCAAAATTTCAAATTGGGATATTGTCTCTTGTAAAATCACAGCACTGTGTTTTCATGATGTTCTATCAGTACTCTTGCTGAATCTGTTCCAATTGAGATAGGTTTGGTGATCCAAGCTGGAGTTGCTATCTCAAGCTAACGTGACTGAAATTACACCTTAATATGTCAATCAGTCACTGATGTAACTATTTCATGGTATGCTTGATATAACCCCTGTGTGGGTATGCATCAAGCACTTTCTGCAAGCATATTGCAATCTGTTATTTACTTGAAATCACATTGACTTTTCTGGTTTCTCGGGTCACTGAGCTGTGCAGTCATATGTTCAGTACTTAAGTTTGAACTGTGAAAGCAACTCTGATAAGTTTTCCCTATCTCTTCCTTCTCAGTGTCTCTCCCCCAGGTGGTGACTTCTCTGATCCTGTCACATCTGCTACCCTGGGCATTGTTCAGGTACGTCCCACAGCATTGCAGCTCTTCTGTCCACTTTGTTAGACTCCAGATGGTTGTGCTTCAGCACATTTGTGCCAGTGGCTGGGGTGAGAGAGCTTTGATTTGACACAGGCAGCTTTGTAGGGCGTTTTGGAAAATGTTCTAGCAGTGTAAAAGGCGACCTTGTGAGATGGTCGCAAACTGATGTGTTTGAGTTCCCTTTGGAAGGGGGAGAGAAGGGCAGCAATTCCTTCCAACACTGCCTGCTCAGCCATATCTGTGTGCTTCCTCAGTGCTGCCCATTGAGCTGCACTTCAAATGTATCTGTTCTCAGCTGAGATGGAAAGCAAATCACTCTTAATCTAGGTGCATCGAAACCACAAAAAAACCCTCAGAGAAGCTGACTGGGAGAAGAATGTCTTGCAACTGTTTGCAGTTTTGGGAAAAGCAGTTACATCTATTTGGTCTCCACTTTACTTAGACTCCAGTATTGACACTGCTATGGCTGACTGCTCCCTCATGAGCAGTCTCAAGCTGAATAAATCAGAACTCAGCTTAAAAGTTGCATCATTTTTTGAGAAGTGTTATTTGAATGTCACTGCTGTAGTTAACAGGCTCCCAGGCTTCCATTTGTGAAGCCTTTGCCATGCTGCATTAGCTTCAACTTGCTCGACTTGCTCTCTGTATTTTTTTTTTCTTTTTATTGCCTTCAATTATTTTAGTTCACTTTTAATTTGGAGAGCTGGTTGACCTTTCTGGCTTCTGGCAGGTTTTCTGGGGCCTGGATAAGAAGCTGGCACAGCGCAAGCACTTCCCATCTGTGAACTGGCTGATCAGCTACAGCAAATACACGCGAGCCCTGGACGAGTACTACGACAAACATTTCACAGAATTTGTCCCTCTGAGGACAAAGGCCAAAGAGATCCTACAGGAGGAAGAGGACCTTGCAGAGATTGTGCAGCTTGTGGGGAAGGTGAGTAACCAGATGTGGTGTCATTGAGCCATCCTCCATTTCCTTACGGTTAGTGCAGGCTTTTGATCATGTCTTAGAGCAGACCCGATGGATACTGCATTGCACACAAAAGATCACTGGGAGATGTCAGACACTCTCACCTCAAACTGTGATTTCTTCCAATTTTCTTACATGTTGTTTGACTTCTAATGACAAATAGTTTTTCAGATTTGCTAAACCTTGGCTTGATGCTACTTTTCTGATGTGAATTAGATAGTGGGACATCTACTGCTTGCTTTAAACTTCACTTTGGTGTTCTAGTATTGTTGAAATGCCCTTTGCTGCAACTTAAAGTAGTATTCCATTGGAAGCAGTCTTTGTAGAGAAATTATGCCAACTGATCTTTACTGTTGAAGCCATATGAAGGGTTACAGTTTATTAGAAACCGTGTTGCCAGCTGCAGGACAGAGGTGTTGGCATTTACAAGTTGGCCTGTAGAAACAAAGTGAAGTCTGCTTTTTTTAAAAACTTGTGATTATCTGTTTTTTCTTTGGAAACTTGTGACATATGGCTCCATTTTGCAGTCATTCTTTAATTTCCTTTTTTCACTTCAGTGTTTTGAAGAGAAAGCTAAACTTGGACAGGAAAATTTCCATTGAAAGCTCTCAGAAAGGACCTAGTGAAAACTCTGTTTCAGCTTAGCACTGTAAATACGATAATTGGCAGGTTCCTGGCACGTACTTGACAGTAATTTAATTCCATGATGTTCAGATGAGCTATTATGATTTACAGATTGGTAGTAGTGTGTAGTAACATGTATTAAGTACAGTTATTTGAAGGAAGTTTGCTCATGGTGCTCTGTCTCTTCACTGATGCTCTAGTCCAACTAAGATGAGACCTTTCATCAGATCTTGCCTAGTAGAGCTCTCTTCTCTTGATATGTCTTTGAAAAAAATGAAGTGGGGTCATAGGACCTTCTGCAGGTCTCTATTTACAAACCCATGTTCTAAAAGACTGGTTTACAGAGCAGGGTAGGATTGGTTCCTTGGTGTGGAAGGGATATTGATAAGCCAGTGCTTGTGACTAGGCATTATTTTCATGATGGAATTACTAGAACTGGTGATTTTTTTTTTCTCAGAGATGTTATCTTTGACAGTTTCTGTCTGTCTGGGCTTGGCAACAAACCTTTAGAAAGGGGGAATCGTGGAAATTGTTAGGGTATTTTTTTCTTTCTAGCTCTGAATTCTGTTAGTCTCCTCATGAAAGAAGGTCCAAACTTCCAGTCTAGAAAGCAAGCTGGATGGGGCCACTTTAGCAAAAAGATGATAAAGGTGGAGAAGAGCGACCTGCAGTGCTGAGAGCAGCAGTGTGCAGCAGGGTTGTGGCTGTCCTGTGGAGTATGACAGGCATTGTCATCAACTCCTTTTCTTTTCTTCAACGCCAGGCAGAAAAAGCCACACGGTGCAGGCTGCTACTTCCTGTAGCTTCCTTCTTGATCTAGCATGCTGAGATTTAGTCTTTCTTCCATGAGGACTGAGGAAGGTAAAAATGAATTTGCTTTATGTAGGAGGGTGATGTTTCAATGTACCTCACAGCAAAGCCATGTGCATTTTCAGTGTCTGGTGGCTTTTCCATGATCTTAAAGGGAACTTCATTCCCACTGTTTATCATCAGATAGACCTAAAGCAGACTTACTGACTGTTTGGCCCATCTTAATCTGGCAATCAGTTAAATTGGCTGTTCTATAGTAGGGAGTGAGAAATACCCAAAAGACAGAGTTCTGCTTGATGCTGTCTTATGAGGGTGGGAAGAAGACAGGTACTGAAAGATAGCTGTTCTTGGCCAGGAAATACTGTGCCCTCATGGACTTGAGTACTAAACTAACTGTTTACCTTACTTTTCCAGGCTTCCTTGGCAGAAACAGATAAAATTACCTTGGAAGTTGCCAAGCTGATAAAAGATGACTTCTTGCAGCAGAATGGTTACACGCCTTATGACAGGTGAGTCGATCTGACTGGCCACTCTGCCCTCTTAGTCCTGTGCAGTCTGGATTGATACAGTTATTTTGTGTGGAAGCTGACCAGGGCAGAAGTTAACGTTACTGTCCATAAAGAAATGGAAGAACTGTGTTTAGGTAGCCCTTTGAACAGTGCATTCACATTGTCTTACCCAAGACATGCAGACCCCTCCTGAAAGCAGAACCCTTTGGGGTTCACAGGTCCTCCTCTATTGTTCTGTTAGCCAGTGTTTCTGCAGTAGCATATCTGAGGAGGAAGACAGGACTGCTTTATTTTCACAGACAACATCCAAAGTCTTCCTGTTTATTCCATCAATACACAGGGGACTGCAAGAATCTGCTTTCAGTTACTATTGCATGATTTTGGAGTAAGTTTGATCCATCAAAAAAACCCTTACTGTCTCTTTCTCCCCAGTGAACTCTGCTTTTCTTCTTTCCATGCTATCCTTGTGTTTTAACAGCCTGACAAGGGGCCTTTTTGTACTTCATCTCACCCCCCCAGCCCAGGTAGATCAGGAAGTCTTGAGTACTTGATCACTGAAAATGTAGACATCCATCATTTTGTAACAGTGTGTGCCTTTGATCAGGTTACTGGGGCAGGTCTGTGTGTATGCTATAGGAAGCACAGGAAGTAGCACATAAATAATAATGAGGTATCTTTTATGGCACTCACCTACCCATTAAAAATGGAACTGTATATGAAGTGCTCTTGTCATAGAGAAACTCCCTTTCCTGTGAGCAAAGAAACTCTCAGAGCTGTCATCCCAGGCTGTTAGGAGGAAGCCTGCTCCCTTGATGGACAAAACAGGAAGGAGGAATTCTGTTGGCTGCTCATTGTTTTCCTTTACTTGTTAGCATTGGCACAGATTGAAATGTGAGACTTGTAAAGCAATGGTTCCTGTTCTCTCCTGTTTTGCCTGAATGTTTGGATACTGCTTCAGAAAGCTCGGCTTCAATCAGCTTCAGGATGATTGTCTTGGCCTACGATTTGCCTGTTTAAAAATGTGGGACCTACTGGAGGCAGCCCCTCTCCTTGGGCAGTACATATTAAAAACCCCTGGAGTAAAGCAGGCTGGCACTCTTTCTGTCAGGGGAGAATCCTGTTAATTGTTCTAAGATGCCTGACTGGTCCTCTTCGATTCCATCAGGTTCTGCCCTTTCTATAAAACAGTGGGAATGCTTTCCAACATGATTGCATTTTATGACATGGCACGCCGTGCTGTAGAAACCACAGCTCAGAGTGACAATAAGATCACGTGGTCCATCATCCGAGAGAACATGAGCGAAATCCTCTACAGACTTACCTCCATGAAGTTCAAGGTATGTTTGTAAGGAAGTGGGTTGTCCTGCTTCCTGTGAGCTTCCGGTGCCTCTGAAAGACTGACTCAAGTGTTGACCAAAGGCTTTAGACCAAAGGTCTGTGAACAGAGACTCTTTGCCATCATTTTGAATACAGTAAAGAATTGGTTTGTGAGCTCAGGAATGGTCAGTGCAGAAATCTAGTCAGTTGATGCTGACTGCACAGCCTTGGCAACCCCACCTTCAGCAGTCTCTTACAGTCATGGTAATAGTACAAGCACCTTTTTGCTGTTTGCTTTGGGGGGTTTGTGATGAAATTATGTAAAAATATTATAAAATGTTCTAAGGAGACTATTATCAGAGAGAAGCAGCCTGAAGCCAGACATGGGACACGTCACATATTGCAGGAGCATTTCTTTCCTTAACTTGTGTTTAAAATAGCTTGATTAACACTTCTATCAGTCACTTTTTCCTGGATTTAAACTTCAGGCTGCTTATATCTGTGTGTCATATAAAAGAGACTGCTGGAAGTGAGGAGAGGAAGGGAGGAGTACCTTTAACATGGGCTAAAGACAAAACAATTGGATTGGAGCACCTGCTCTGGGTAACTTCAGTAGCCATCATTTTAGGGTACAGCTTCACTAAAATTCATCCAGAGCATGCTGGTATAGCAGTTACTGGTAGGACAGTAGTAACCTGTGACCCTGGCTGATATCCTCTATGAAATACAATGCTTGCTCTGTTAAAACTCATATAAGTCAATACTGCAAATCTTTGGAGAACATGTACCGTTGGATTAAATAAGTTTAGAATTAAATGTTCTGCCATGCCAATGTATTCTGTTCCTGCAGGGTACTGGCTTGTTTCTGCAATAAGTGGGTTCCTGGTATATATTCTCAAAGCATGAAGAACACAAGAAGATACACTTGGGGACATGAACTTCTTTGAGAGCTGGTTATGTAGAGCTAGGGTAATTAAAACACTCCCTACAAACACATGCCCACCAGCAGGCACCTGCAGTACAGCAGAGCAGTGGACAGCATGGCTGAAAAAGGGAATCCAGAGAGTGAATATACATTAAGTGGAGCTGGAGCTCTAATAGTTATGAAAGGAAAATTATATTCCCCAGGTAACAGTCTGACAGGTCTGAGGACTGAGATGTCCTGCATCCTGTGGTCTGGGTACTTTGGAGAGACAATGTAAGAAGTAGTGCATCCACACATGTAAGGCCTCTGTGTTTCCCAAGAGTTGCACTGACCCAGAGGATCTTAGCACTCAGAGGAGAATGGTGAAGACATTGAACAGATTTCACAGCCTGACAGTTAATGCTTCTTGCAGAGAAAACCTTGCAGCCTCAGAGCAAAGCTGATAGTTCCATTTTTTGCCTTTGTCTTTCATGAAAAGTATTCTCAGAAAATGAAGCTGTACAAAGATATTTTTGAGCTTTTTATGATTACACAATACATTTTAATTTGAACTAAACAACGTCTGAGTAATGGCAGAGTAACTCTTCCACCTACTGGGGATGCACTGCATTTGGTGTGAGGAGAGGAGCTGGTATTAATCACTGCAGCTCTTGAATCATACACCAGTAACCAAGACCCTCAGTATTGTTGATTGCTTTCCAAATCAGTTGCTTTTCAGTGCAGTAACCACTGCTCATGAAAAAAAATTCTCTGCCCAGTACCCATTCTGCCTGGGTCACTAATGTGGGAAGAGAATGAGATTTAAACCCTGTGGGTGTTGGTGAGACAGGATGCAAAGACAGAGCTACAATCCTAAGGTCAAGAGGTTACAGCAGTTGCAAACCAGGGCTGACTTTAAGTACCCAAGGCTTTTCCTGATGGATTTGTTTGTGTGCTGTATTGTTTCAGGACCCTGTCAAAGATGGTGAAACAAAAATCAAGGCGGACTATGCTCAGCTGTTTGAGGATATGCAGAATGCATTTCGCAGTCTGGAAGACTAGACTCGACCTCTGTGACCACTCCAGTTTGTCCTCTCAGTTCCTCATCTCAGCTCCTCTGCTTCCCTACCTTACAAGAATGATGCAACAGTACTTGAGTTGATAAATAACCCTATGTTTCCCCTGTTCATACTCAGAGAGTGTCTTTACAAAAAACATTCCTCTTCGTTTGTATTTGGCATTGCTTTGTGTGTCTGAAGTGGTGAGTGATGTGTGAATGGGCCTGGCTGAGTGAGGAAATGCTGTTGTACACTTCTAGGGTGGGAAAATTTTCACCTTTCCTCTCCCAGCTTTCCTGGTAACCAGTCTTTCACTTCGGGTAACCAGTTGAGCTGCACTGGCAGAGACGGTGTAGGTCTTCATGCAGTCATGCGGTACATTGCGAGCTGGCAGTGGTAAGGGCATTTACACCTGGCACTTTGCTAAGTGACTATCAGACATAGAACTCCCTGTTCTCAAACAGAATTTTTGACCATATTCTGGTGACATGTTGATACAACCAAAAATTCTTCACTACTCTGTCACTTCTGAGTCTCTCAGCTGAGTCTTTTGGTTATTGAAATGTGGTAGTTCTGGTCCTCTCCAAGAAGGGACTAACTAGAAGATGAGCACATACAAGCGACTGGTATAATTTTGTACACTGGAGAAATACAGTTTTATCTTCCTACTTAATATAGATAGGACTGTTGGACTCAGCATCAGCTAAAATCAAAGCCATAGGTGCTCAGCTTCCAGCAGAATTTTACCTTCTTGGCTCCCATTCATCCCATAAAATTTCCTGACACTCAGCTGCTTTACTTTGTGAAGCTTGTGACTGCTGCCATGTACTGCAGGGCATGGTTGGCAAGGTACAGTGATGCCACATGTGCTGACCCCAGTGTGGTCCTTCCTTGGTGGTGCTCTGCCAGTGCAGTTGCCCTCAGTGCAATGCCCAGGTTATGCCAAGGAAAGGAAAACACGTGCTTAGCCTTCTTCCTCCACCTGTGCTCACATGGCCTGTTGGGTGGTGGCACAGAAGGTCCCCAGTTCTTGTATAAGAGGAATGTATGATATTCATTTGGGGGCGGGGGATGAATGGGGGAAGGTTGACGAGTACAAAATGTATTTACTCCTGCCTTGTTGATTACAGTGCAAGAGAAACCAGTGGCTCTGGTCTGCTCTGTGCTCTGGAACCAGTCTGTCAAGCAGCTGAAACTGCTGTCTCTTGGGTTTTTTTTATTGGCAAAACTAGACTGAGATGAGGAATGAGCAGAGCGCAGCCTTTCTGTCAAACTCCCCGAGCCCAGCACTCATCCCATTGCTCCAGAGTGCAAGAGAGAGAGATGCTGGCATCCTCTCCAGTCTCTCCCTCTCGATTGTGTCAGGTGGCATCCCGTGCCCAGCTGGGTTCCAGCTGCCATCTACTGCTTTGTTAGTCCTGAGACAGCACCTGTGTTGGTGACACCGTGCCTACGTGAGCATTAATTCTGCACTGAAGTATTTCCACCGGCGCCAGCTTTGAACAGTAGTGATGCAAAGGGATCTTGTGCTACGGACCAAATGCTGCCACTTCCATTATGGTATGAACCCACTGTTTGTCAGGGGAGAGCCCAGCTGAAACTTAAAGGGATTGACTATTTTTGGTTCTCCCAAAAAGAAACTGCTCCTCCAGCTGATATTCTGGTAGTGAACGCTTAAGTTTACAGCTCACTAAACTTTTGGTGTATGCTGCTTATTTTATCAACGAGCATGTGTGAATGAGTAGTCACCATCCAAGCCCTTGCTGGGCTCATCATTCGTACCCTTCACCACTGTACAATGTAGCATTTCATGCTAGAAACCAGATGTTCTTATCTCTTTAAATAGAGGATGTTATAAACTTTACAGAAGATGTCTAAGATAATGCAGTTCTAATATTTATTGTGCTGTACCTGGCCCTAAAGTGTGACCAGTTCAAAGTTTCATATATATTTTTGTCCTTTTTGTTTTGTGTCTGTTTTCAGTGTTGAGATTCTGATGTTCACTGTGTCCTGCAAGTCTTCCTTCTACAGCTGTGGGAGGAATTACAAGATGGGCAGAACGCCACCACCTACTTTATCTTGTATATTTCATAATGTATGTTGCTGGAAATTGTGTAAAAAAAAAAAATAAATTAAAAAAAATTGTTCAAGTCAATGAAAATAAAATTGATTTAAATTAGGTTTTATCTGTCCTGTTTTCTTATGTCAAACCAAATCTGTGCCACAGTGGTGTACACAGCAATCCATCACAAAAGCTCACAGCTTGCTTTAAAAAAAATTACTTCATCAGTTTAAGGATTTCTTTAAAACTGTAGGCAGTAATTTGGCATGGATTCTTTACTTCAGTTCTCCCATTCCAGTACAGCTTGCACAATCTCCTCACAGATTACATGAAAGAGTTACAATGTAGTAAATACTCTTAGGGCAGGTATTCTTAGGATTACTTTTAATACAATAACAGTGTAAGTCTGCCTTTTGCTGCCATGCATGCTAATGTAACAACTGTCATTGTACCATTTTAGGGCACTTGGCACTTTGGGTCAGAAGCTGAGCAGCACTGCTGGCCACAGCAACTCCTTTTGAATAAGGAGTTGAGACCTCCCGTAAACAGCAACAGATAAATTAAGAATACACTAAAGCCATCACATTTGGCCCATTTTGTAAATTTGACCACTCTGTAACACCTCTGAAGGAAGTGTTCTGATATTTTATAGACTATATTAAGAGATACCACAAGCTGAAGGTGTTCAAGTAATTCTGCCACTCACAAAGGGGCAGAAGTCACAAGCTCATTCCTGGCAACCATGGACTAGTCAGTAGTTCTCAGTGGATGTTGAGAAATCCATCAACTGAAGCGATGAGTTCAGGTTTTGGCAGTTTGGAAGTTACCAACTGGCAGCGTCCTCACTTCATCCACTCGACTTTTGTGGATCTGGAAGGCTGGCGTCACCCAGCGGCCACAGGAACACTGGTCCCCCCTCCAGCTGAAGGAGCCCAGCTTTGACGTGCATTTGGGACACAGAAGCTGCAAGAAAAACGCAGCACTCAGTCTAAGACATGTGTTGATGTGGATCTAGTTAAAAACAGGCCAAAAAGCTAAACTGAGAGGGCCATTTAGCCCGGAGGTGTAGCAGGCAGCTGTGCTGGCAGAAGGGAGGGTGTGGAAATGCAGCTGCTGGGACCTAGTGGGATTCCAAAGACAGTTTTACCAGGGTCCAGAAAGACTTGGTCAGCCACCACAACAGGCTTTTGAAGTCCCACAAGCCTTCCTCGTAACAAAACCAAACAGCAGATAAACCCTGTCCAACATCCTGTCGGGTGGTGTCAGCTCCAGCAGAGCACCAGCTCCTTTCCTTGTGAAAGAATATTTTACATTTAAGAATGTGTCCATAAGCTGCAAAATTCAAGTCAGAAAGGTTGGGAGGCCTAGCACCCTTGTGTGGGGGTTTTCCTTTCAGGGAAGAGACACAGTTTTTTCTGCCTTTGCAAAACAGTAACACAAAAATCCAAAGAATAAAGCACATGCTCCACTTCACCTGTCCTTCCATTACTCCGAGCAAGGCTGGCTCCATCCACTGCACGGGCTCAATGAAGTACGAGGTGCACTTTTCCTGGCCATTCCCAGAAAGCCGTGCAGAGTCTGTTATCCTCTTGTGGGCAAAGGCTGTCGGTCCGATCCCTTCCGTGTGGGACAAAATGCTGGAGCTACGGAACAGAGCGCGTCTGCCCTCCAGGACGCAGGGAAAAAAGAAGTAAAACAAAAGTTTTTTTAACTGGGCAAATCTACAGACCGTAGAAAATAGGGATATGGGCCTCTGAATAATTAAACAGGAGTACAAGTTCTACATTTTTTGATTAGCCTAGAAGGTTCACAAGCAGCACTCCAGGGAACAAAAAGTTTTGTATTTTGTAATTTTTTTTTTTTTTTTTTTTTTTTTTTTTTTTTTTTTTTTTTTTTTTTGCAAACACTGTATGGAAACTTAGGCAACAGCTCATCCCTGACCTGACAACAATGACATGCCCATTGATTTACACAGAATATTCTTCTCTTGATTTGATTTCACAATGACGTTTTAAGGAGAAATATAAAGTATTTTATAAATACATAAAAATACATTTTTCTAATATATAAAGTACCTGCATTTCCTGCATCTGTAGAGAACCTCTGTGTTCGAAGTTTGACATATAGTGGTAGGATCAACTGCAAAGACTTCTCGGGGCAAGTCTTGAGGTTCTGCAGAGGAGTCAGGACCATGTTGTGAATCAGATCAGCTCAGCCACGCAGCATTCCTGGGAACAAGACAGGACTGCGCCTCTGCCCCAGTCATGGCCTGCAGGAGCCTCCTTCTTCCCTTTCATTTGTTCCCTCACCAATTCCAATAGATTAAGCTAAAAAAGAAAGAGCCTCATCCTGCTACGCCTAAAACTGGGATTTGCTTCATGCAATGAACTGGGATCTAGACTATGGCCTTAAACATGGTAAAATAATGGTATTTTGCTTTATGTTCTTACTTCAACAGAAAGTAGAGGCAGAGGAGGTTTCCGAGCAGTAGTGCCAATGCTTTAGTGCCCACAATACAGAAAGCCAACTTCCAAGTGGGAACTGCTAAGGACAATGATACATAAAGGGCGACAGCACTGTCACGCTGAGTATGCAACACTTGAGATCTTGCAAGAAAAGCTACAGATTATTATTTTATTATAAAATTACACATACGCACACATATCTTTTGCAAATTGAAGTATGAAAGTTTACTTCATTACCTGAATTTCAACTTTATCTCAAGTTTTACATGTTATTTTTTTCATCACATTGACTATTTTCTAGAATGTTGTTTGCTTCGCCAGGGACATAAAAATCACAAAAAGTATCAAATTGGCCTTTAGGTTTTTTACACTTTGCTAAAGAGAGCAGCTCCTTACAGATCTTATTTCCCAGGCACCTCAAAGGCTCAATTTTTCTGCCACTGATGAGCTGCGATTCTCTAGGGCCGGTATAATGCGAATGTTTGCCCTGGCCAAGTCCAGGCTCGGCTGCTTTGAGGCCAACACTCGAAGTCAACCTCCTCTGACAGGGCCTTCTGCGTTCATTCCAGGACAGCCTGCTCCCCTCTTGGGAGACTGCCCCGCGCTTCGCTCCGCGCATCCGCGATGCTCCCACTCACCAGAGAACCTCTCGCTGAGCATCTCCAGGCGGTACCGCTTGTAGAGGACGCTGCTGGTGTCCACGGCACAGCCCATCGCCTCGTAGAGCTTCAGCTGCCCCTGGAAGCCCGGGTTCACCCTGCGGCGGGGGCGAGAGGGGCGCGGCGTGAGGGGGGCGCCGGGCGGGCGCGGGGGGCGCGGGCGGGGCACTCACTGTGCGTCCGGCTTGGCGGCCCTGACGGCGGCGAGCGCCTCCTCCCAGCCGAGCCCCTGCGTCTTCATCAGGTAGGCGGCGACCACGGCCACGCTGCGGCTCACCCCGGCGTGGCTGCAAGGCAAGGGCGGCCCGTCAGCCGCGGCAGCGCCGCCGCGGGGAGCGCTCGGCCCCGCCGCAGCCCCGGCGCTCACCAGCGGACGAGCGCGGCGCCGCCGCCCGCCCGGGCCGCGCCCAGGAACGCGGCGCAGTCATCCAGGCGGCTCAGCAGGTCCGCGCCGGGCTCGTCCCGCGCCCGGACGTGCATGGCTCGCACCCCCGGCACGGCCGGCGGCTCCTCCGCGTCCACCGTCAGCACCGCCACCACCCCCGCCGCCGACAGCGCCTCCGGGGACGAGCACGACTCCGCGCCGCCCACGTAGAGCCCCGGCAGCACCGGCACCATCCCGCCGGCAGCCGCCATGGCTGCGGGAGGCGGGCGGGAAGCACCGCCCCCGGCACGGCACCGCTTTCCGTTTCCCTTGCCGGTACGGGAGGAATAATTTCCGTAGTAATTGTCACGCAGCTGTGCGTACCGGTGCGATTCTCTCTTCCCTGCGTCCACGAGTGTCTGTCTTAACTCGTCTTTTTTTTCCCCCCACCCCTCTGTCTCCTTACAAATGCTCAGAAAACAAATATGTATCAGAGGATGGGTCGGGTTGGAAGGGACCACAGTGGGTCATCTGGTCCAACCTCCCTGCTCAAGCAGGGTCGTCCCAAGAGCACATTGGTACAGGATTGTGTCCAGACGGTTCTGGAATATCTCCAGTGGGGGAGACTCCTGACAGACAACACAGAGAATAGAAATTTTCAGTTCCCCTTGAAGCTGCTAAAGAGAGCTTAAATACTAGCTAGCAAAATAGATAAAAGAGTATACAAGTAGACATACAGGATGCGAAACGTAGCTGGAACCAGTGGATAAATAGATAATGAGGAATATAGTGGGTTTTGTGGCAAAGCCAAGTAACAAGAAGGAACAGCGCATGCTCTAAGAGAAGCTCAAGCCAAGGTCATCTGCAACGTTGAGGGTGTCAGGAAAATCCACGAACACCAGAGGTTTATGTCCAAAAAAGAGACAGAGGAGTCCTACAACTTTATTCAAATAAAGAGAGAGAGACCACCGGGGCACACGCCCGCGGGATTTTCTCTCTCGAGGTTTCGGAGGGTGCAGCCTCCTTTTATCCCAAACTCCCGGCCGCATGTTGCCCTCTTCCTTTCCCCATTGTCTGAGGTACCAGGAAGGTACAGCCTTCCCGAACCTCCTACCACATATTCCCCCCTCGAACCTACTGTTTTACCCCAAAGCTCAGAAACTCAGGCTTGTGCAGATCCTTGTCTGTTTCAGGAGCCAAACTGCCTGGGCTCTGCAACAAACCTGCTGCCCAAAGTTAGTAGCCAATTTCAAAGACACTAACACCCGTACCTTCACCCATCAAATTGTTTGTAAAGACATTAACTTTCCTCTCAGGGGCACTCAGTGAGTATGACCACCAGAGACCCCTTTAGATGACCCTCTAGAATCATAAAGGACTTCCAGCAGGAGGTGGATGCATGCAAATTAGTTTTAGGGAAAGTGATGTTTCTGTATTAGCTAGGAAGTACACTGCAATGAATATGTATGGCCATGATGGATTTTTACCCTGTTGTAAGATCTCACAACACACCTAAATTAGCAAAGATACCTTCTGGGTGTCCAGCATGCTCATAATAAAGAATCCCTGATTTCTAATACTTTGTGTTAGAAAGTTTGTTTGCTAGCTGTTTTCAGTCTCACTCCAGGCCAGGCTCCAGGGGCATGTGGTGCTGGATCCAAAAAAACCCCCCTGGCTCCACAGGCAGAGCCTGCGCCACCTCACGCTGCACAGTCGCAGGACTCCGCGGCCCCCAGGGACCCCGCGCCAGCAGAGGCGGGGGTGTCGGGGCAGCGGGAGGGCGCGCAGTCCGCTTTGCCGCTTGGCTCGGCGGCGGCCACGGCTTATCCAGGGCCGCAAATTAGCGGCTTAGCGAATTGGACCCCCGTGGCGGCTCCTAGCCCGACTGTGCATGCATTGGCTGCGCCAGGAATGCCCGGATCTACCTTCTTGGCCAGCGCCGCTCCAGGTGTGACTGCACCGAGACTGCCTGGGTGTGCTCCATTGCCCTCTATGGCGCTGGACTGTCCTGCACCGCTGCAGAACCGAGCCATCGACCTTCTAATACAGCAGCTGCCTTTGCTGACAGAGTTACTGAACGTATCACGGAAGCTGGAGGAACTGCTCAGCTTGCAAAAGCAGCTGCTGCAGATAACAGAGGCATCCCGCCATGCTGGGTGCACCGCGCCCATGCCGCCCGCACCGCCTGCGCCTCCCGCGGGAGCCGTGGCTCCAAACCAGGAAGCGGCGTGGCCAGCGGTGAACCCCGAAGCGGCGGGGGCAGCGGCCACGCCCCAGCCGGCGGCAGCCCCGAACGCGGCCGCGGAGCAAGGGCCAGCAGCGGTGCCGGGCACCGGAGCGGTGGGAGAGACGAGCACGGCGCCAGGTGCAGCTGCGGCACAGGGGACAGCGACAGCGCCGAACGCTGCCGCGGAGCAAGAGACGAGCACAGCGCTGGGCGCGGCTGCAGCCCCAGAGACGGCTGCAGCTGCTCCAGTACCAGTTCGGTGGGGACCGGCCGAGACGGCATCCCGAAAAGACGCTGCTGTTCAAACTGCAGTGCAGCCAGCTGTAGTCTGTGCTGTCTGTTCTGCCTCTAGCCAACCTAGCCAATGTGCCCCTCTCCGTCCACCTCTGTTCACTCCCAGCGTCTCAGAGTTGCCTTTGCCTGATGATTGATTCCTCGTCGGGAAGCGAGGCAGATGAGGTTCTGGCCCCAGGTCGTCAGGCGGCTGTAGCCAGGTGGTGAAGGAAAAGGCTGCGCCGGTCTCGCCCCTGGACCTTTTAGGACTGTACGGTAACAGTGTGTCCAACCCACTACAGTCGCTTCTTAGAGTCAGTTAAGATGCAAGCTTTGGAGGAGGGTGACTGGAAGCTATTGGAAACACTTGGAATGCCAAATAGATTTGAGGATTCTGGAGGTAATTGGGAAGCTGTTACCCTCCATCCACAGGCTGTGCCAGAAGTTCAGGATGGTAGTGACTCCCCAAAAGGGAAGATCCAAGCTTTCCCAGTGTATAAGGCTCTCCCAAATTCAGGGGAGCATGACAAGCATGAGGTAATTGCTTGGAAGGTTACACAGGATTTGCAATCCAAGGTGGCACAACATGGGCTACGTTCTGCTGAGGTTATGCAGATAATAAGGGTGATAAATACAGATTTACTTGCTCCATTTGATATCAGACACTTAGGTCAAATCCTATTTCATCCTATACAATTTACAGTTTTTGAGAAAACCTGGAGAAAGCTGGCCGACAGGACTACATTAGCGAATATGCAGCTCCCTGCTGCCGATCCTAGACGGACAGCGGGAACCGATGCTTTTATGGGGACTGGTCCCTTCTCTGATCCCAGCCTACAGGGTACTTTGTCCTCTAGCATCCTGCAGCAAGCTCAACAGGTCGGCATGGCTGCCCTGTTGAAAACCATAGAGTTGTCAGCACCCAGAAAGCGATATACTGAAATAGTTCAAGGCAAATCAGAGTCATTCCTCTCTTTTGTAGAGAAAGGCGCTGCTTCTCTCGAGAAGCAGGTTGAGGATGACGGGTTAGGGCAGATGTTGTTAAGGCAGTTAGTGAGAGATAACGCAAATGAAGAGTGCAGAAAAATCATAGATGCCTTACCAGGGGACCCTGAGGTGGCAGACATGGTCGAAGCCTGCGCTAAGGTGGGATCTGGGAACCAGAAAAGGTCTGCTTTGGCTGCGTTCCTGCAGCCTGTTCACACATCTTCTGGTCATGAACCAAAGCAACCAAAACAGGTGAAGAAACGGAAGCGGCCTAAGCCGAGCCAAAAAGAGAACACACCAATCCCCCAGTGCAAGAGGTGTGGCAGGCCAGGGCATTGCTCGGGCTGCTGTAGATCCCAGACTCATGCCGACGGTCGGGAAACTTCCGCCGGGGTGCAAGGAGGGGGAATTGCTCTCCGATGCAGTCACTCCCCCAGAGAGTGGCACAGGTACAGGCACAGGCCTACCCAGCCACCCTAGAGACAGCACCCAGGGATCAGACGGCACCCAGGGATCAGACGGCTTTGACGTCCACACCGCAGCCGCAGTCGTCTTAGACTCTAGTGGTGTTTATAAGGTTCCCTTGGATGCATATGGACCCCTAGCCCAGGGATCCAGTGCGATGCTGGTGGGAAAACCTGATGTTGCCCATCAAGGAATCTTAGTGCACTCAGGAGTTATTGATGCTGACTTTAAAGGTCAGATTTGCGCTATGGTCTCCACGCAAAAACCCCCTGTAACTATTCCTGAAAAGACCTGCCTTGCTAAATTAGTGCCTTTTAAGTCTTATGTCCCCAGGATGGAACAACCAACTCACAAAGATAACGGCAGTGGATCTACGGGACTTCCACAGGCCTTCTGGACTGCAGACATCTCTGACCAAAGGCCACAGATGACATGTACCCTGATCCTGCCAAACGCCCGTCTGCCCTGGACTCAGCTTCGAGGTTTGATTGATACGGGTGCTGATGTAACTATCATGTCCTTCTCTGCATGGCCTCCCTCATGGCCTTTAGCCCCAGTGGGATCGGCCATCGCAGGATTAGGAGGAACCACACAGAGCTATTTAAGCAAACGGCCTGTGATGGTGAAGGATTCAGAGGGGCACACAGCTACGATTAGGCCTTATGTTGCTACCACTTCCCTTAACCTTTGGGGACGGGACGTGTTGGCAGCTTGGGGGGTACGGACTGGGACAAATTTTTATCAGGGGTCACTGTGCGTAAGGGTGCACAGTATCCTACCCTGCCTTTGTGGTGGTTCATTAACACACCAATCCAAGTCAGACTCTGCTCAGTTAGTTGAATTAAGGGCTGTTACCATGGCTTTTCAATGATTCTCACAGGAACCTTTGAATTTGGTTACTGAAGCTGACTAGAGAAAGCTCTGTATACAATCAATCACCTTATAGTATCACAAAATTCAAATAATCCTGTTATTCTGAATCATTTTCTCTCACTGCAGTCTGCAGGCGAGACACAACTGCCCCGGGCAAAAGTCTGGGTATGGAATTTCCTCACTAACCAGTGGGAAGGCCCACATGAGCTTATCGTTTGAGGTTGTGGGTATGCTTGCGTTTCCACAGATACCGGGATACGGTGGCTACCTTCAAAATGCGTTCGCCCTGACCTACGGCACCAGAGGCAGAACAGGCAACCTCCCAATGATGACCAGAAGACCAACCATCCAAATGGCGACCAGAATGTAGATCATCAGCCTAATGACTCTTCTGATGATGACCAGGATGTCAACCATCAGGCAGATGGTCCTTCTACAAGCAGAGACTGGGATGGTCCTTCCACAAGCAGAGACTGAACTTTAAATTTCTTGTTATGGAGTCAGATAGTTAAAGCCTTAAGGACATATTTAGAATTAATAACTGATGTAAATTTCTATTTAGGATTAATAGTAGAGTTGTTCTCTTATCAAACAAAAAGGAGGAATTGTGGATACGAAAATGCTGCTAGAAAGGATTTTCTTGCTATTTTCTAAGCCCGTGAGAGACTTTCCTCTCTCACGAAGGAGGTAGCAGAGTTATGTAAACAACCAAACACCTGCAGCCTTGAAAAGTCTTTTTTATAGTACAGTAGAAAAATATCTTGACAATGGATGATTTAGGATTTTAGCCAATCACCCAAGGGGTGGCTGATCCTTTATCCAATTAGACTATGAAGAAAAAAGTCTAGAAAAGAGTTTGTAAAATAATTAAATAAATCAATCTTGCTGCACAATTCCTGCCTGCTGGATCTTCTCTCCTCCTCCCTGCGGCTGCGAGACATGGTGAAATACCCTAGGGCTGCGGTAATATTCACACTTTTTAATATAGTGGCAAAACGCCAGATTTCATTATAAAGACCTCTGCTAAAGCTCTCTCCATGGCTGGGACACAGAACCTTACCCTGTCTCCAGTATGTGGGATAGAAGAGCCTGAAGGCCCTAATTACCATCGCTGGGGGGATTGTTCTAGCGCAGCTCCGTGCGAGGCAGCTGTAGGCAAACCTGGTACAGAAACATCAGCAAGGGCCTCTGGGATCCTGGCAGGATGCTGACTAGCCACAGAGGAGGTGAGACTGGCAGCCACCTCAGACCTGATAAGCTGAGACTGAAACTGGGTGCGAAGGGAGATTGTTATCCCTTTCCCACAGGAGAGGCGGATGGAGCTGGGGTACCACGGAGCACCTGTCGTGCTGCAGGAGGGATGGGCCACCACAGAGATGCTGCGGAAGATGCTACCCACGAGACACTTCCTCACCCAGTGCCAGCAGACAGCATGCACCAGTTTCCAGTCTTGCTAGGAAATAGGCTGTGGGACAGTGGCTTCCAGAGCTGTGGAGTTTCCATGTGCTGCTGGTGGCCCACTGAGCAGACTGAGACAGCTCTTTGTAGCTGAGATGGGCCCCAAGGTTTCCGAAGGTGCAAGACCACTGCTTAAAGTTTGGTGCCATCCTGCCTCACCTCCCGTGATTGCCGTAGTGCCTGTGTGATTGTGCAATTGTGCAGCAGTCCAGCTGGCAAGCTGCTCCAGGGAAAGGCAGATCCCCTCTTTGGATGGATCAGTTCTAAATCACAGAAACGTAACCCAAAGGGTGTGACTGTGTATCTGAGTATGGGAAGTCTCTGACAGCTCTCATTTAGACTATTTTAAGCTACATAACTGTGCAAAATGTCCTTTTCCAGTTGCCATTGCCACTAGCGAGAAATGAAAGGTTTACTGAAAAAGCATTAAAAAATGCAGATAACTTTCCATAACAGCGGGGGGGAAAAAGCATACTGAAAAGAAAGACAGGTGGAAATTAAAACCAGATAAAACTGTGTATGGACCTTTACTTGTGAAAGCAGATAACAATTATAGCAAATTACTGTGGGGAAAAAACAGATTATTCATTTCTTGAGTAACCTGAGAAAAGTCTGCAGACAACTGCAAGTTACTGAAGGGGCTATGAATTTTACAGCAGGGTTATATTATCCAGGTATTATGAGAGTACTAAGGGGCAGTTAATAATCTCTGTTAACCTTCAAATCTGTGAAGATGCAGGGCCAAACAATACTGTCTACAACCAAACCCAGGCAGGGCTTGATGCAGGATGCCAAGAGGTTGGTCTAGAGGTGGTGTAGCTACTAGAGTCCTCCACGCTGCTTCCTAAAGCCATGGATAAGGAGGGAATATGAAAAAGATGTGATTTCAAACTGAAAAGCTGTAGCGGGGTTAAGCAAAAATCCTTGGGGCTGGGCCCACAGACAGCTTGGTACCTAATGGCTTCACATGACGAAAAACTGCACTCCCTAAATCTCACTGTTTCTCTGCACCCCCCCTTTGCTATGTATGCCACCTGCAGCCTGAGGCGATGTGTCCTGAATTTGCTCATGACTCCCAAATTAGAGTAAATATTTTTGTCAGACTGATTTGCAAACCCTTGTTCTCCCCCCACCTCCGCCTCCCCCCATCATCTTCTCCTCTACCACTGAAAATTGTGATGTTCTTCCCCAGGTTCCAGGAAACCGTGTGACTAATTAAGCAGTTGGGGTGAGCTCAGGTGCAAAGAAAAAGCAAATCAGATGATGGGCTGCTGCCCACTCGCTCCAGCGAGTGCATTCCATCTCTGCGTGTATCTGCCCTGCTGCTTCCTAAGGGAAAGGAAAATGCCAGGCTTCTTCTCCAGGCTGCCCACTCTGGATCCTCACAGCGCAACCAGATTGGCAAAACAGTTTCCTGCTGTGGAAGCAAAAGCGGCAGGGCCTGGGCAGAGGCACAACACCCTCTTCCGTCCTGGAAGAATTTGGCCTGCATCTTTCATCACACAGTGGGGTGGCTCTGCTCCTTCAGGCTTTTGGGTGGTTTGGGGCTTGTACATCAGAGGATTTGTGAGAAGAGTCTGCACAACCACAGCCCGGTTGCCAGAGGTGGCACACTGCAAAGTAGTGAAAGGGCTAATGGGTGGAGACATCTTCAAGAAGCCGTATGTGAGAGACAGCAGCTCTGGATTTCTGTGTCTTCCTCACATCTAAATGCAGCAGGAACTTACTTTGCACAGGGCCTGCTGGTGAAGGAGCCTGGTACCATTCCTCGCCTCTTGGAGAAGGGGTGTTTTGCTGAGCTCAGAACTCTGTGGGAGCTGGGAAGTCCTCCATGGTAGCATCCCATCGCTTAGAGCAGGGACTTTCCAGCAGTCACAGTGCTTCTAGCAGCAAATTTACCTTCTGATTTTTGAAAGGCTGCTGTTCCCTGCATAACTTCACTCTGTCTGTCTATATTCCTGTGTTTACCTTTATCCATGTATCAGGAGGAAGAATTGCTTCATCTCCCAGCAGGAAACCTCAAAGACTTGCAGAGGCAGCTAGAGAAACAACAGAGAAAGAGGCTCACTCTTGATACTCTGCAAGAGGATTTCTTCATAGCCCTGCGTGGGTGTGATGTTCCTACCTGTCTCCACTCTCTCAGCATCTGCAGACATGAAGTTAACTCCACATGTCAGACAAAAAAGAAGAGTTTCCCAACTGCAAATCTGATGCTCAATTACAGAATGGAGCCTGACAGCTACTACTATTGGGTATTAATAACTCTGCTTCACTTTATGGCTTTAACAGCTGTAGCAACCAAGATTTAAGATGACACATTACGTTCAGCAATGCGTCACGTAAGGAAACTAATCTGACAGTGCCAGGTCACTGAGCTGACTTGAAGGCTTTTAAGTGAGTTTCTTCTGCCAGATTTGCTGCCCTATTTACTGGATAAAAATGAATAACTTGCACTGTTTTAATATAACTCCATACTTGCCTCTGTTTTGGCAGCTCCCAGACTCTTTTCCCTTTGCCACACTGCCTTCCCAGGAGCCAGCTGATCCTTCTTCATTCTGCTTTCTGAAAACCCTTTGAAACAGGTCCAGTGCTGTGTATCCTAGAGAAGGGTACATCCCAGGAGAGGGGAGGAGGAAGGAAGCTGGGAGGAAACACTGGAGCCACAGGCAGAGATGAGGGATGGAGCAGCTGTGAGAGAAGGGGGAGATGACAATTGTCCAAGAGCAAAGGGGCACGGTGGCTGCCAGCACTCACTGTCTTGTGGCAGGATTTTATCTGTATCCCAGTCACTCTTGGAGAATGTTTGTCTTGCACAGATTGGGATCACCCATTGCTCATTGCTTCTCCCTAGACTTAGAATTAGAGCTGGCAGCAGGAAAGTCCAAAATAAATGCTAAGCATTAAGATTGTGCCCTGGACTTGTGTCTGGGCTGTGTCAGCCACCTCAGCAGCCACAGCACCTGAGCAGCAGCCCACGATTTTTAATCTCTTGTCTCAGCAGTGGGCTGTATATGTCCATGTGTTCCATCTTCATGGCACCGTAATCCACTGCACAGACACAAGTGGATGGGTAGCAGAAGGCAGCTTCTCCTCAGGGGTAAATGAGCTCGTTCTCCCAGGCATTCATTACTCAAAGATGCATTCCTCATTATTCCTGCAATTTACCCAGGAGCCTGGTCCAGCTGGCTTTAACAGCATTTCCAATTCCCATCCCAAGGACCTTCTCTGTGGCACCCATGAGAAGCAATTAAAAAGAACAAGTGTACAGTCAGGAGGTCTAAGTTCACTGCAGAAAGTACTGTGCTTCCCCTGACAAATACTCAAGGTGTGCAAGACAGAGGATGAAGAAAACACCCTAAAATAGAGTTGAGATACCTCTTTGTGTTTACAAATGTTTTTGTGAAACAAGAACTTGTAAACAAATAATGTAAAGTATGAACCTTTGATTAATACTTAAACATCTGTAATTGCAATATGTGCTGCAGTTTGTCTACATTGGTATCTAATAAATATTCCCAATAGAAAATATTTCTCAAAAAGTACTTTAATTGCTCCCCATGTAGCAACAGAAAATATACTGCCCAAAATCATTAGTTATTGTCAAAAGACAATATTATTTAAAGCAGAAATCTTGCTGAAGAAATATTCTTAAGAGGTGAGATCATTCACTGTTTTAATCTCCAAGTGAGACATTTCCTTACAAGTGGTTATGCTTCTCTCATTTGTGCTACTACTTCTCTTTGAGTTCCCTATTTCTCTTTCTAATTTTAGAAACATAGGGGAAAAAAGTGTTGAGAGAGATCTGGATCCTCATGTCCAGCTCCATACCAGACAATCATATTACATGTTTTCTCTTCTAGCTTCATATTAAACCTGGTTTTATTTCCTTCCCTCCTGCAGTGCTCTGAAATCATGATTATCTCATTGGACAACAAGACGGTAACTTGCCTTCAGTCTGATTCTTGTGTCAACATTATCCTTTAATTTAAATAGGTAACTTTGTTCCCTGTTATTTATCCCAGTGGGGCAATATTGGAGAAAAATAAATAATTATCTGAGCCATCCCTATTCCTGCTTAGCTTTGGCTTTGTCGGTGAAACAAGGCAGGTCTGTGGTGCTTGCTAGACAAAAAGGAGCTTTCCAGTTTCCTCATACAAGGTCAGCTCTTCTCCATATGTGTGCGGGTTTTAATTCATCTTTCTTGACTGCGTATGGCCAAACACTATAACAGATGTAGTGGTGATTTTCTTTTTCCAATGCTTTGTAAGTACTTTTTTTAGCTCTGCTAGGATTATGTCAGCTGGCCTGTCCTAGGTTGTGTTGATTATCTCCCCCCACTTCTACTGAGTCCTGATTATTCTAACAAAAGGCAGATACCCCTGTATTTGATGAAACATTGTGTTCTCAGCAGAAAAAGTGTAACTGTTGCCCCCAGAACTCACAATCTCGCACCCTGTGCTATAAACCACCAGCTGATTTTTATGACACTGCATCTCCACCTTGATTCCTGTCCAGTCATACTATCATCCTTGTCCGTGTACGCAGAGTCTCCCACAGCCCATCAGCCGCGGTTTCCAGTAGCACACTGTTTCAACACTGCTGTAACATCCTTGTGAGCCCATCCTAGTAGGTTCTGGATGAACGCCTGGTTCGGCTGTTTCCAATGGAGCACCACAGAGAACTCTTTGGCAGAGCTGGATGTCTGGGATCTCTGCTGACAGCTGCTTTGTCTGGGACAAGGTGCCTTCGGGAAAACCATGTTGTATTTCAGTCAAGCTCTTCATTGTAGCCCGTAGGATCACAGAATCACAGAACCAAGTAGATTGGAAAAGACCTCTGAGATCATCGAGTCCAACCTATGACCGAACATTACCACGTCAACTAGATAATGGCACTGAGTGCCACATCCAGTCTTCCCTTAAACAACTCCAGGGATGGTGACTCTATCATTTCCCTGGGCAGCCTATTCCAATGTCTGATCTCCCTTTCAGTAAAGAATTTCTTCCTAATGTCCAATCTGAACCTGCCACAGCTTATGACTGTGTCCTGTCCTGTCACTTGTTGCTTGGGAGAAGAGACTGATCCCCACTCGGCTACACCCTCCTTTCAGGGAGTTGTAGAGAGCGATAAGGTCTTCCCTGAGCCTCCTTTTCTCCACGCTAAACAAGCCCAGATCCCTCAGCCGCTCATCACAGGACTTGCGCTCCAGATCCTTCCCCAGCTTCGTTGCTCTTCTTTGGAGTCGCTCCAGCCCCTCAATGTCATTCCTGAACTGAGGGGCCCTTGAAATGTTAGTATTTCCACGGGAGGGGGGAGCGGGAAGCGGCCGCTGGGCGCTGTGTGTGGAGTTCGCCGGGCGAGCCCCCGGGGTGGCGGGCGAGAGTTCCAGGGCGCGGGCGGCCACCGCCGTCTCCTCCCCGGCCCGAGCGCCGCGGGGCTCCCCGGGCAGAGCGCCCGGCTGCCCGACCGGCGGCCAGAGCCGCCCCCGCTGCGGCGGGAGGGCCGGGAGGGCCGGGCGGGGCGGGGCGGGGCGGGGCGGAGCGGCCATGAAGGGCCATAAAGGGCGGCGGCGGGCGGCAGCGGGGCTGGTGCGGTCGCTCGGGGTGCGCGGCGCGGCTGAGGTGAGCGGCGGGGCCGGGGCTCGGGCTCCTCTCCGGGGCGGGCGGGCTCGCCTGGGAGCAGGCGCTGGGCAGCGCTTTTGTCGTGGCTGTGGGTGTTCAAGGCGGTGTAACGCGGGTTCCTCGCTGCGGGGGGATGAGCGTCCCGCGAAGGGAGCCGGACCTCCCCCCCTCAGCGCCGCTGGGCTCTGCGGGGACAGGTGCATGGACTTCTTCGGGTGTTGTGTCAAATTATACGTCTTACAGGGGAAAGTTGCTGCTGCAGGGTAAAGCACCTGGTCGTGACCAAGGTGAACGTGTGTCGTCCTCGCTCTTTTTTGCCTCGGATTTGAGTGTTGTATGCAACATTCTTTACACTCGATACTAAAGATAGCTAGTGTCCCCTGCCTCCGTAGTGGTTTTCTTCCCAAGGAGTGAGCATCTTCAGGTGTCAGATCTTGCGGAGGGAATGGCTGGCAGTGAAACAAGAGGCATGTGAGCTGTTAGGATCCCAAATGCACTGGAGTCGCTAGGAGTCTGTTGTCACTAACATAAACTTTGCCGAGTAAGCACACACAAGTGATTTGGGGGTGGGAGGCTTTGGAGGTTGACCGCCTGAGAATTAAGCTCTCCATTGAACTGGAAATGAAATACTTCATCTTCCTCCCCCCAAGGGCAGCAATGTGCATTATTCTCCTAGGTGAGGGTCACCAAGCAGAACCAAGTGTGTGGGGTGGGGTTGGAAGCACTGGTCCAAGTCCTTTCTGGTTACCGGGTGAGTGAGCTGCGTGTGTTGTCTTGGCTGTGGAGAGGGCTACAAATGGGAAGGAGGAGCGGGAACAGTTTCAGAGGTAGTAGCTGAAAGCACTTGCAGCTTAAGTTAGAAGTCACGAGAAGACTCTTGTGTTCTTTAGTGATCTGAAGGATTTAATGGAAATATAGTGAGTTTACAATGGAAATACACTTTAATGTGCTTGAACTCCCTGAGAGCAACTGCTGGCAGGCTTGATGCTTTTGTGTTTGTGCTGGGTTGGAGCATTAAGGATTGATCTTGAAGAGCTCCTTGATTTGTCCTAGATTAATCATCTTGCAAATCACAGGGTTATTTGGTGCCTGCTGGTGCTGATGTGATCCACGGCAGCGCAGTTTGTAATGCAGCAGCTCATGCTCCAGGACAGAAGCTACTTCCCCAGGAGCATTTTAACCTCAGTGTGTGCTTGCTCTAGGATTCGGCTCTCTTCAGCCGAAGAGGTGACAGGTCAAATGAGTTGCTCAAAAATGAAAAGGTGGAAAAGGGGAAGCCTGAGATGACAATAGCTGTTCTTTGAAACTTGCTTTAAAAATGTTCCATGTACTGTGCTGTTGCACATTAGGAAATGATAGGGTTTGGTTTTTCATTCTTGGTATGCAAGAGTTAATTTGCTTAAGTTTGACTAGTCTGACCTTGGCAGCTGCAGTCTTCAGGAGTACTTGGGGCAGAAGAAGGTGAGGCCTCAATTAGTCTGTAGCTGTCAGGAAGCACCTGGTTACACAGAAACCTGGAACACTTAAAAAAAGGAAAGGGTGTTAATACCAGTTGGAGTTGCATGACTGTAGAACATCTGTAAGTATCTACATGCTACAAAAGACAAGTGACTTAAGGAGCCTTGTCACAGCTAATCAGATCATTCTCTTGTGCTTAAAATGTTCAGACAAAGCTGTGACCAAGTATGGTTAGTGAGATTCTCAGTGTTAAAAGAGTAACAGGAACTTGATATTCATCATCTGAATTTATCCCAGCTCTTGCAAGCTTGTTTGCCCTTCACAAGTGAGTAGAACTTGGGGCATGTATGAATACTTCCAGAAAGGTATTTGCTTAGGCAGTGTCTCTGAAGAAGGGTAAAGTGTTGCTTACAAAGGTTGGAGTGCCCACTGAATGTTGTTACCGAATGTTGCAGCGAAATTCTGTCCAGGATGCTGAAGAGCTGCAGCTTTTTGCAGGAGCAAGATGTACTTGGCCTTTATCCTGTGAGTGATAGATGCTGGATCTTTCAGAAAGGAAAGAGTCCTCTGAAAAGGAAGCAATCTTGTATCTCTGGCATAATTTAAGAGTTATCAGATGTCTAAGCCCTGAAACTAACACCTGAGAGTCTTCTACTATTGTGTTAGTTGGAGACAGCAGTTTGAGCTTTATATGCATCACGAAACAACTTCAAAGACTAACTTTCAGAATGCTTTGCAGCTCATCTTGCTTCAGCTGGTGCTGCTGACAACTTTAGCCTTAGGTAAAGCTTGTGTTATCTTTGGTAATTTCCATTTGACACAAACTGCTTTCCTGAAGTAACTCTACCTCACCAAAAGTAAGAACAATGACAACTACATTTTTTTGCCTGCACCAATAGAGAAGCTGTGTCCCATTTCAGGTGAAAGGATTGCTGGTAATCATTAATACATACAATTACTTCTTTCTAGTTTGTGTGAATAGACAAAAAAACAGAGCCTAGGAATAGATCTAGGAAGCACAAACAGAAAGTCTGACTTGTCTTTTTCTTTTTCTATTCTACCTATGTACAGTTTCTTTGGAGAAGAAAAGCCCTAAGATGGCAGGCAAAGGAAGTAGCAGAGCAGACTCCATGTCCTGCAGTGTGCTGAACTGGGAGCAGGTCAGCCGCCTGCACGACATTCTTACAGAGGTGGTTCCGATCCACGGGCGAGGGAACTTCCCGACACTGGAGATAACTCTGAAGGACATTGTTCACACGGTTCGGAGCCGGCTGAGCGAAGCGGGCATTGTGGTCCACGATGTCCGTCTGAATGGCTCTGCAGCTGGTCACGTCCTGGTCAAGGATAATGGGCTGGGGTGCAAAGACCTGGATCTCATTTTTCAAGTTTCTCTTCCAAGTGAGGCAGAATTTCAGTTGGTTCGAGATGTGGTCTTGCGATCCCTCTTGAATTTCTTGCCGGAAGGAGTAAGCAAGCGGAAAATCAGTCCTGTAACACTGAAGGAAGCCTATATCGAGAAGCTGGTCAAAGTGTACACGGAGACTGACCGCTGGAGCTTGATATCACTTTCCAATAAGCATGGCAAAAACGTGGAGCTTAAGTTTGTAGACTGCATACGACGACAGTTTGAGTTCAGTGTGGACTCGTTCCAAATCATACTGGACTCCCTGCTCTTTTACTATGACTACTCAGAAACCCCCATGTCAGAGCACTTCCATCCAACTGTGATTGGGGAGAGCATGTATGGAGACTTTGAAGCAGCTTTTGATCACCTTCAGAACAAGCTGATAGCTACCAAAAATCCTGAAGAGATCCGAGGTGGTGGGCTTCTGAAGTATAGTAACCTCTTAGTACGAGACTTCAGGCCCATGGATAAGGATGAGATCAAAACGTTGGAGCGCTACATGTGCTCCCGATTCTTCATAGACTTCCCAGACATCCTGGATCAGCAGCGCAAGCTAGAGACCTACCTCCAGAACCACTTCTCCAAAGAAGAGAGGAGCAAGTATGACTACCTCATGATTCTGCGCAGGGTGGTGAACGAGAGCACCGTCTGCCTCATGGGACACGAGCGAAGGCAGACTCTCAATTTGATTTCTCTGCTAGCACTCAAGGTGCTGGCAGAACAGAATGTCATCCCTAATGCCACTAATGTAACCTGTTACTACCAGCCAGCACCTTATGTCAGTGATGCAAACTTCAGCAACTACTACCTTGCAAGTGCCCCTGTGCTGTATGGCCAGTCCTACCCCACTTGGTTGCCTTGCAATTGACCGCTTCCCTCGAGTGCTCCTGGGTGGAGGCTACTGAAAGCCAGGATGCTGAGTGTATATATAGACGAGTAATAACTGTCAGTTGGACGTTCTCTAATGGAAACATGACTGCATCAGACTGTCCATTTCCTGGTGTGCAGTGGGATTATGCAGCCAGGTGACCTGCTATGAACCTTTCAGTATATCTCTACAAATGCCAAAAAGCCTTATTACCTCTTCGTCCGGAGAAGAGAACCAGCAGCCAAACGTTAAGAGAAGCAGTTAAGAAACTTTGTACTAGTTCTGGAAGTGGCTGTTTAACATGTGATCTAAGTGGAGTATTCAGTAAACTGGGTTGGTTAATTGACTGTAAATTGCCTTAAGCAGAAGCTGCTCCTGGAGTAGCAGCAAAACTCTGCTTTCTATTCCCTAACCTCATTACTCTTCCTCAGTCCAAGCTCTGGCCACATTTCTATTGAACTAATTGTGCCAAGAGTGGGCTCATGTTATGCTGGGGTTGCTTTTGCTTGGTGGCCGTGTAGAGCTGGTAACAGTATGGATACTGTCTGTCTTGTAGAGGATGTAAATGTTGTTTCCTGTAGTGCCTATGGATGTGTGGTCCTGCCTTGCGTTCAAGATTAATTTCTTGGAAGTTGAAGGTAGTTTAGTAAGTCTATTCATAACACATAAACTGGTTAAATTTTTCTTGACTACAAAAACTTGGAAGGTGGCATTTCAAAAAACACACCAAAACACAATCTAAAACTTAGTAATGTGAAAAGTCCTTGAAATGAGGAATTGAAGCTTTAAATAGAATTGGAACCACAGCCTGAATACTTAACTTGGAAAAATATTCTTGAGTCCAGGATTAAGCTAAAGCCTTTCTGACTATCTTTCAAAACAATTTTGGCACGGTTGGAAAGTAGCACAGCTCTTACTTTGGGGTTTGACCGTATTTTCTTCCTCACAGGTACACAGCAAAACCAACAAAAAGCCTAAACAAAAATCTCAAGGCACTATAAGTTGCAGAATTATGTGCACTGCTGACACAGTATGAATTCTAAAAGTGTCTCCTAAAATGAGTTTCTTATTGTACAACTTCAGGCAGGTCCTGAAGGTTTGCCTTTCAGTCACCGCTGAAGGGTTGAGCTTACTGGGTTATCACTGTTACCTGTCACTGTGTAAGATGGCATTTTGAGTGGTTAGAGTAAAATTCTTCCTTTTTACTGCTCTTAACCCTCACTTGAAGAGGTCTACAAGCCCTAAGCAGAGCTGTCCACATAAGCTGTATGTGTTGCAAGTCTGGGCCTGTGTTCAGAATAGCCTCTGGAAGAGTATGCACTCCCTTGGAGGTATAGGGGGCTGATCTTCCTGAAGGGTGTGTGCTGAACTTGCTGCTTTGAGACTCCTGGGCTTTATAAGGAAGGTTAAAAATTCCTCAGTTATTTATATAGTGGTATTATTAACTGGACAATTTTCACTGAATTACAATAGTAAAATACATATAGCAATCACCTTGAGTTTCTTTTGTTTAACCAGAGACATAGACTAGAAAGGCAAATCTTAGAGCTATTTATTATGTGCCAGTGCAATGTTCAAGAATGCTTGTTCACTGAATCTTTTTTATTACTTCTATTACTATTTATTACTGTTTCTGCAAGCTTGTAAGACCAAAGTGCCTGATCCAACAAATTATTAAAGCTTAGAAGTTAAAGCAGAAAACAGGCGGAACACCAATTTTTGGTTGCTGTTCAAGGTGGAAAACAACAGCAGTGCAGCACTTAAATGACAGTAAAAATTGCCTGCTCCTCATAAAACCAAAAGCAAGTTTTTTCCACTGTCCATAACTACTTCATAAAGACTCTCTCAACAGAGAGTGAGGCTACTTCTCTGTTCAGACTTCTCCAGTTAGCTTAGGAAGGCACAGAGGGATGCAATCTACAAAGTGGACTGTAAGTAGCCAAGCAGCCTTAAGCTTAATTTCCTGAACAGTTTTGATGGCAACTTCAGTAGCAAAAAGACAAATAATTTGGTGGATTATATTGTGGATTTTTTTTCATTAAAATCTTCCTGATTAGTCAACAAAAGTGGCTAAATTTGAAAGCAAATCTGGCCTTTTTCATTAACTGTGTCTTGGACTTGGTGTGGTTTACAGACAAGACATGTCATCCAAGACTTTGACTTTTGAAAAACTAACATGATGCCAGTGTTGTCATATGTGTTAAACTTAGTGCAAGCTTCCTGCTGGAATGCAATCCTAGGCAAGAATAACTCCTGCATGCAAAACAATACTTGGCCTAGTATAGAGTGTCACTAGGAAGGAGACTGAAGAGTTTGTAATTGCTGTCATCTCTTGCATAGATGTTTTTGAAGCCAACCTGTGCTATAGCCATTGCAGAAGTAAACCGTTGCCTGAAGGGGCTTAGCCTCGGGTATCTGTCATCTGTGATGTCATGGCTGATCTTTAGGAACTGTTTTTGTGCATCAGCTCATGTGGAAGAAGTGGTGAGATGCTTGGGAGGAGTCCTCACAAGCTGGAAACACGGGCTTGTTTTACGAGTCTTTAGTGCCTTGAGTGCTGAACATCAGGCCAGGTGCATCTCCTGGAAAGGGAAATGCTAGAGAAGAACAAAAGGCTGAATTGGATTCCTGGTGAGATGGAGCTATGGAGAAGTTAAGCTTTCTGCCATAAGAATTGTGCTTTTGCTAATGCAACTTGATGCTGAGGCCTCTAAGGAAGCTCCACGCTGAATGGCTGCTCTCAGAACAGCTGAGTGCCCGGGTTTGAGCTTTGCAGGACTCTGTGTTCCCTGTCTGCTTGTTAAGATACTCTGGCACCTGGGAAATACTGATGCTTTGTAGCCTGGTGGCAAGGTACTAAACTCTCTAATGGTTAAATTGTATCCTGAGGCTGCACAGCACCTGCTGCATTGGGCCTGGAGTACCAGGGGTTGCTGGGACACTGCTTGTCCTGTTGCCTGCAAAATAATCCTGGCTGGGCAGGTAAAGCAGGTGTGCTTGGTAGCTTTTCATCCCTGTGCTGCAAGAAGCCTACCCTTTTCTGTTCTGGGATGTCCTGGCAGCTTGATGGTGCAAGTGGCAGTGGCTTAATTTGCTGTGTGTTAGCTGGTTTGGGTTCAGGTTTATGGTGGCCCCTATAGCAAGGAGTAATTTGAGAATGAGCACTAGGTAAAAGTGGTGACCCTAGGCTGAGTTGAGGATGCCTGCTTGATTCAGTCACCCGTTGGCATTAATAATGCCTCTGCAAACCTGTTCTAACCTCTGTTGCCCCCTTGTGTGTCATGTGGAGGTTAGAGAGAGACTACTGTACTTCAGACTATTACCTGATACCTTCCCTCTGGGCAGTGGCATTGAAACAAAGCTGCAGGAACACTCAGTGAGTGCACCATTCCTCAGGATCAAGCTTCTACTAACTAGGCTGTGGTATAAAACAGCTGTTTTCTTTGTGTAGCTTGTAAGCACTGCTGGACAAAGCCAGTCTGAGGTTAAGCACCGTTGACATGTTACATTTATTGCCATGTTCCCCTTGACTTGTAGTTTATTGTTGTTACTTCCTCATTGTAAGATAGACCTTTTTATTTGATAGAGATGCTACCAAGGAGACCTGGTAGAAGACTGTGTTTTAGGCACTTTGGTAAAATCCCTGTGCTGATCCATGGTCACTGTGACAAGTTGTAAGCTAAGGCATATTTTGTGCTTCCTCTGCTCAAGATTTAATCATTGCTGTGTTTGTCCTCAGCTCAGTCAGTCGATCACTAAGCTGGGGGTTTAAGACTACTGCTTGCTTCTGAGTAACCATTTTTCGAAGATCCTCATGCTTTTACTTTAATCATCTCCTCTACAAAGCAGTAGGTAGTATTTAAATCTAGTTCAAATAGCTAAAGCTTTTTATTGAAACTTAAAGATACATATTTTGGACTTGAGTTCTGGGGTTAAGCATTTGGCATGTGCCAAGGCTTTGTGGGTTCCTAATTCCTGGAATAACCACTGATGTTGGTAGTGATCTCTGCTTGTCACTATATGAGTAGTCAGGAAAAGGCCTCTTAGAAGAGAACCTGGACAAATTGCCTTAACTATAAGCTGTCAGTGTACTGGGGGTACTTGTTTCCTATTCCTCTCACTCAGCTCAATCAGGATTCTGTAATTGTTAGGCACAGGAATAAGCAGTAAGTTGACCACAGCCATTGGCAGCTTGGTCTAATTGGGGCATTGGGAGAGCCAAATGAATAGTGAAATTTCTAGCCCTCACATCTAAGTCTTACTCAATTGTTTCTTGAAAACTGTTGAGTGTATTTCATAAATGTTCTTTAATTTCAATGAAGCTAGATATAGAGTGGAATGCTGGTCTATAGTAGAAACTTTGGGAGCAATGGTTGGAGCACTCTGGTTTTTCTCGTTTAAGTGTCTGGACTGGGCTTTTCTCTCTGAATAAAATTGCACTTTCTGTTGAAATGTAGAAGGCCTTTTTCCCTATGTTTATACTATTATTTGTTACTGTTAAACTAAGTCAGCTCTTGGCAAATCTGTCTCTCATCTCTTTGGAAAAAGTGAGTTGTTCTTTTTTTCCTTTTTCCCCCCCTGCCCCCCTCCCTCTTTAGCTGGCAAAACAATATTTGCATTTGTGATGAGCCCAAATGTGAGATTGGTCACAGTAACTTTGTCTACTGTTCTGCACTGTGGTGTTCACTTGTCATCCTTGGAAATTGGGGTTTGGACCTTAATGATGCTGAAATTCTTGTGCAAATAAACTTATGCTAAACAACCCTTGCCTCAAGCAATTTTTGTGTTTAAATAATGCTGAAAAAGTATCTGTAGAGCTTTTTGACCAATGTGTGTGCAGGTGTACTTGTGAGGTGAGTAATAGTGTGGGGTACACAGTAATGCTTGCTTTAGATGTTATTCAAGGTACATTTTTTATATCTGCCTCACCTTATTGAAGATTAGTTGGTTAAATGAGGCATGATTAATCTTTCACTTACATTGTAGAGGCAGTTTCTAGAGAACCATTTTTTCCCCTCTCTGACCATCATCTGGTCTCAACTTTAAGACATGGTGAAACCATGACCTAGGCCTGTTAGGTAGGGTCTGGTCTGAACTAGAGCCTACCAGTCTGTTCTATGATGCATTTCATTTTATATGCTACTGCAAACTTCAACTCATGAGCCAAGGGGGCAAGAAACAAAGTCAGCAATTGTTCTTCAGGTTATTTACAGGTTGAAAGTCTTTGCTTTCACACTGTCCTAAAAGCTGATGCTACTATTAACCAATGGTCAGTGGGAGTTGAGCAGATCACAGCTAAGTAAAAACTAGGGTTGTGTGGCAGTCTTCTTGCTGCTCCTGCTCTAGAATAAAGAATAAATGCTCTTAAGAAGTGTGCTTGCTTCTAATCCCCTCCAGAGCTCAGACAAACTCTAGCCTCAGTTAAGTATTGCTGGAGAAATTCCAGTCTCCAGGACCTTGTAACACCTGCAGTGGAAACTTCTGTGGAATTTAGAGGCGGTGTGATCCCATGGAAGTAATCATGAACCTTGTGTAGTCCCTTTTCCAGATCTAATTGCTTTCCTATGAACTTAACTAGAGAACTGATAATGCAGCTGGGCAACACAAACCATCTGCTTGTCACCTGAAACTCTCTTACCTTAACTCCTGTTTATCACACCATGAAAGCTTTGGAGTTATTTTGGGTACCACCCTTATGTTTCTAGAACACCAAGCTCAGCTTCACAGGGTCAGATACTGAAACAACAAAATAGCTGTGCTTGGGCAAGTGGTGCCAGAGTACTCTATAAATTCCATATGGAGCTTATATAATGGTAAACATTCAGAGGAACTAAAGAAAGATGTTTTTGCTCCATTGCAGTTGTATTGTTAGTGAAAATAAGTATCCTGTTCTGTTTTAAGTGCTAGAACTCTGCCGTCTCTGTGCTGTGCAAGGTGAGCTCAGTCTTGTCATGGGCTGTGAGGCATGAGACACAAGGTATTCACTATTGTTGCCATTGTTCTGCCAGGTGTACTTATGCTCTCCTTCCTGCTGTGATGGAATACTTAATACTTTTGAAATCAGAATATTCAAAGTGCCCTTACAGAGACAGAGTAGTTGGTCCTACGAGAGAAAAAAATCTGTGCATTCCTGCTAATTTAATATTGCTTATTACATATTAGCATATTTAGTTCATCAATACATTAAATACCTGCAGTTGCTATTTTCAGCAACAAAATAGCCTTTTTATTTAAGCAGCACATACCACTTGAATATGGGTATAAAGCTTAGCAGTCATGTTTTGCTGCAGTAGCAGTACTGTGATCTGTTCTGCTTCATCTCAATGAGTTCCATATCCTATAGGCAAGACTGCCCAGCCAAGGGAGTACTTAGCCTGCCAAACCTGACTGATTTTCCTCCTAGGAAAGAGTTGAGTCATCATGCTGGAAAAAGTGAGTCTTGAGAAAAACTGTGTGCAAAGCAGCTGCTAGAGCCTAAGCTGGTAGTTTTTGTGTATGTTAAGGAAACCTACACATTAGTAGTGTTATCCCATTGACCCTTGGCTAAGTGGTTTAATAAACCAGCAGGAACAAGTTGCCTGGACTGTACTGCAAAATGCTGTGCTGTGTTTGTCACTGGTAAGTAGATCAGGGTACAATCCATTCCACCCCACTGCTTGGAGAATGGAGTAGTGCTGGGAGAAGTCTGGCTGAGGTGGAGGACTGGCTAGTCTAGTCTGTGTCAATAACCTTTTGTCACTGAGAAATCTCTGTGGAAACTCCTGCACTCTTCAGGAAACTCCCAGGGCTTGATTGCACCTCAAGCAAAGGGAAAATTCCGCCCCCCCCCCCCCGCCCCCGACCCCTGCAAGACAATGGTTGAAGTGTGAGAATTCTAATTTAGTCACTGTCCCTATGCAGCAAGGCAAATCTGAGTGTGCCAGATATGTGGAATGTGAATTACACCCACAGAATTGTGCCTTTGTGGGTACCCTTCTTGCTTCAGAATTGACTGTCCACCTGCAGCAATTCCCTTCTCCACCCCCTCTATATTGCTTATCTGAAAAACTTACTCTGAAAGCTGTATCTGAGTCTTCCTCCCCAAAAGTTAGTGCCCTAAGCTTGCCCTAAAGATAGTGGCAATTCTTCATGTACTGGGAGAACCTGTTCTAATATTTGATTGCGGTCATTACCGAGAATTTCAAGTGCATTTTCACATTGGGCTTTGAACTTCATCTTCAGCCTGTGGATTGCTGCATCCTTATCAACAAGGCTGAGAAGTCCCAGATGGTCTCCTGCTACCCACTAATCTATTCAGTTCTTGGATGAACTGCAGCAAATGAGCACTTGAAGCTTTATGTTGTATACATTCAATTCAGAAGCTGGAAACATTTTCTTCTGGAGCTTTGTGCTTCCTGCTTCTCGTGACCCAGCACCAGCTGTTAGCCTGGTGCTCTACGTACCCCCCCAAAAATGGTGCTAAGATTGCTTCTCAACCTCTTGATGTTTGTGTCCACAAACTCTGCCTGCCGTTTTTACCATGGCATTGTGGCATGCCAAGTGCTTGTGTAGGATCCATGGTGATTTCAAATTCCATCTGCTGCTTTCTGAGGCAGCTTCTCCCATCTGCTAGCAACAACATCTGTGCTCCTGGTTTCCAGATGTGGTATTTTGCACTTGGGGGTATTAGAAAAACCTTTTGTCTGAATTCTGTGGGCAAATAGTCACAAAGTGGATGGACAGAGTAACTCATCTTCATTGTTTATTGCCACGCTGTCTTCAGTGTTGCATAGTGCTCACAGTTTTGCATTGTTCTTGCATACTGAAGGGTACATGACGTGGTTGTGGGCACTTTGAAACCTGCAGGTGGTTTAAAACCAATGTCAGCATGAAGTCCACAAAGGTACTGGACACAGGTTATTTTGGGAGTTTCTATTTATTCTGCAAATACAGAGTAGAGACAGCAAAGAGAGCTTATATTGTGTCTGTGCTTAGCAGCAACTCCTCAGTCCTTTCCTCTGCACCCCCACATCTAAAACCCTGCAGTTGCAAGTGTCCCTGGGGCTTACTACCTAATTACTGATTTTACTTACTGTTAATAAGGAATAGATGAGTAGTCAAAGGGTCTTTGGTTTGGCACAACTGAAGTGAAGAGCTCCATGCTTGTGCTCTTGCCATCTCATCTGTTACCCATCACAGTCATTTGCCTGTCTCACTGCTCGTGTGGGGCTCCCCAGATTTTCCATAGCCCTGTCTAATTGCCAGTACTGATGTAAATCTCTAGACCCCCATGAGTTCCCTTCCACTTTCTTCTCCTGGGCAACTTTCCTTAAGGCTGGGACAAAGTTAATTATTCTGAGGATGAAAGCCTGCCATAGACCCCACTGTCCAAATTCCCTGTGACACCAGTGGGAGTTTGTCCAGTGCTGTGAGGGATTTGCTAACAGCCTGGCAGATCTGAGTGACATGGGCTCCTGTGTTTCAGCTGTCCTGCTGCCCAGCTGTACTAGACTGTGTTTCCCCAGCCCTGCTTGATAAGTGGGAGCAACATGTGCAGACGGAGCACAGCCTCAGGCAGCAAATTCATGGAGTTACTCCAGAGAAATGCTGCTCACAGGAAAAAATACCCCCAGCGTCTGTTTTGGAGCAGAGGAAAATTTGAATGGGGAGTAATATTCCAGCTAAAGATGTGCATGCCTCAAATTGGTGGTTAGCCTCCTTCCTTGCAGTATTTCTCTGGCAGAGGGAGGATTCCTATTTAATACCATTTCCCAGACCAAAACATAGGCCCTGAAGAGAGGAAGAAGCATGTTTTGGTAACAGAGGGACTTGCTGGCAGGGCCAGGAGTGGATATTTTGGAAGCCCTGCCTATTGATGGGGTGGGAAGGGAAAGTGAGTCTGGATGGTACTGGGACACTTCAGAAATCAAATAGAAGGATGCAGGTTTTTAAAAAAACCACACAGATGAACCAGGGAACTGATAGAGAGGTTGTTTCATCTTCTTACAAGCAGGTCTGACTTCAAACTGCAGCAGCATGCTGGCAGAACTTGCAGTGGGGCTGTGTTATGGCCATGTTTAGGAGGTTCTATAAGTATAATTTGTAACTTCTTGCAGTACTCAATTGCAATATAAACCTTGGTAAATGTGCTCTTCTGTTACTGTGTGCTACATGTGGCTCTCCTCAGCACTTCATGGTGTGAACTGTGGCCTTCAGAATGCTCAGCCAGAATTTGTTGACTGGTTAGAAATAAAAGGTTTCTGTATGGGTACAATTGCAACTGCAGTTACGAGTTTCAGTTGACCAGGACTTGAATTTTTGTTTTAATTGAAGTACCAGAACATTAAGTTAAAAAAAAAAGGGAAATTTCTTTTGTGAATAGGAGTGCATTTACTAGCAATGTGATACTTGACAAAAGTGCCTTGCTGTGAAACTGCTTGTGAAGTTATGACTTTTAATTCCAGAGCAGCAGCTTTTACTTTGAAGGTGCTTGCTGCCTGATTACTGGTTTTACTTACTGCTAATAAAGAATAGATGAATAGTGAAGGGGTCTCTAGTTCACCTCAGGGATTATTTGACTGATTTGCAGTATTATAATACCAGATCACCATCAGAGAGTTTATGTCACTACTGCCAAAAGGTCCAGACCCCAGACTTCATGGAAAAGTACTGTTACAATGCACTATACTGGTCTATACTTGAATAAGAGAAAAACTACAGAAAAACCAATTTAAACCTGTTGTTTGGTTGGTTGGTTTTTTATTACTGTTCTTCAGGCTGTTGCAGGCATGCTTGATAGATTGTAAGCCATGTTTAATTTGTGAGAGGGACCATCTCAGAGGAGGAGGTTCATTTCTATATATATTGCATTGTAATATACCACAAATAGGCTGCAGTGTAATAGCACTGGCTCGTGACACTACCTGAAAGAGTCTGACAGCCTCAGTGGCTGAATTTCATATCCATTGACATGCCACTACTTTTAAAAATTGTACCAGAGGAGTGAGAAACTGCAGAAAGGTGTTTAAGGTTCATGTGGCCAGAGCTGACTGAAAGGTGGTGGTGCCCACACTGCATCTTGAGGAGAGGATTTCTGTGCATGGGTCATTTTAGAGAGCACCTGGTGTGCTACTGAGCAGCAGCACAGGGCCCTTCAATCCCCTGCCACTCTCACTGCATAATGATGTGAAGTAAGTGTCAATTAAACGTTACCTCCAAATGATGTGAATGAAGTGGCAAGTTAAACCTTGCCTCCAAATTTAATCGGGCTCCATAGCAACCTAACATACTTTTTCAATTTTTCCAGTGGTTTAATTTCCTTTTTATTTCCGTAGCAATGGATTCTTGAGAATCCAGACATGCCAGAGTGCTGGCAGATTACCTAGACTTTAACCAAATCTTCATTCTCACAGTATTGAGTGAGCAGAGAACACAAGCACGGAGTAAACAAGGTGTAACTGCTCTATAAATGTTGTAAACAAATATGTAAAGAGCGGGCTTTAATGTATAGAGGACCCTTATTACTTATTTAATTTTTTATTATATACTTACTATATTTTTAAAGAGCTAAAATCTTACTTTCATTATATAGTTGCCATTTTCATTTTTCTTCAGGTAGGTGCTGGTTGTAGCCTGGCTCCCAGGTATCACCTGGAGATTCCTGTCATAGGTGATAAGAACAGCAAAATGTAGGTAAGACTGTTATTCAGGCTAATGTTTTACTTCCTATGTTCCAAAGTGAAGATAATTTTTAAAAAAAAATCTTGTGAAATATTGCACAGACTCACAACAATATTTTTCTTTCACAAAAGGGTATTTATATAAATTCCTTTCTTTAAAAAGATGCATTGAAGCAAGCCTAGGGGTTTATTTTGGCTGAGGGTTCCTGACATACAGCCACGTAAAATAAGCTGCTTATGGCATTTCACAGAGTGTTGTGTCCTGTGCCGGGGGTTACTGTGAGTTGAGGCAGCTCCCGGTGTCAGTGCCTGGCTGCAAAACCTGTCTGGGGCTCTTCTGCTCGTTGGCACTTTGGCTTGGGTTATCTGGGACCCTAACTCAGCTTCTGGTTAACCTTTACAGCCTTGCTTCTTATCCCAAATGGCTAGAAATATGACAAAAATACCAGGAATTTCTTCCAAGCCCAGTGGAGACATTTCACCCTTTCTTGTGGCTCTGTGATAACAACGTGGGTCCATTCTTGCAGGCTGCTCAAGTCGTCTCTGCTCTGTCAGGCTGGGTGTTAGCGACTCTTCAGCCGAAGGTCTGCAGGGGTCAGGGTGGAGACGTCTCCTGCAGGGGTAAGAAGTCTTTGCATTTTCGGTCTTCCACTCTCACGTGAAGCTGGGTGACCCGCTTGTCCTAGCTTTTGTTTTTTCCGTGTCTCTGCACGCAGCAGGAAGTCCTGCTGCCAGGCAGGAGCAGAGGTTCGGGGGAAAAGTTGGACTCAGAGGCCAGAGCTTTATCGCAGAATGATTCACGTCTTTCAAGCACATTCAGTCCACGCTCTTAACCATTTTTCTCCAATGATCTTTGGTTGGGTAAAGTTATTATCAGCCCCATGAACTTCAAGGATTCTGTCATTTCCAAATGAAATTGCCTCCAAACCATTTAGGAGCCAGAATTAGAAAACCAGTCAGCACTGAGACTGTGCTGGTGACCATACACCTGAGACTGGTTCAGCCAGGAGACATCCAGGGGTCTGGAAGCTGGCTTTGGACTATCCACATGAGAACCTGTAGGATATGAAACAGAGTGCTCCATGGTTTGGTATATTGTGATGTGTCTCTAAAAGCCTAATATCCCAACAGGAAGAAATTTTGAGGAAGACAGATAGGAAAAAAGCTTAGTGGAGAAAAAACACATTTTCAAATAGCAAAAATTCTTTAGGAGGAATATGTTAGACTGACAAAGAGCTGTGTATACAAGAGAGATGAGAGCTTCAGCTAAAAGCCACTGTAATGAGCTCACCCTAAATAAATATTTCTGACAAGGAAAGCTTCTGTTTTCAATTTCTCACTTTAGAGAGACAGGGGCTCTACAGGCAAGAGGTAGAAAGGAGGCAGGCATTTAGAAGCCCGTTTTAAGGCTTAGATAAGTCATTCTCCTTTGATTTCGTCTCTGATTAATTGTCTCAATGAATGAGCAATGACTCATTCCACTTGTGCATGTCTGCTGTGTTCTTTGGGTGAATCCCTGAGTCATTCTCTATTGCTGCCTGCCACCTCTCATACGCAGCACCCACCTGTTCAGCAGCTGCGTGTGCCCCTCTGGGCCAGTGACATGTGCCACCCCTGCCATGAGCCTCATCGTAAGAATTGTATTAATTTCAGGGCAGAGAGAGGCCTGAAGGGACTCAAATTGTAAATGTCTGTAAGGAGGGCAGCTTGTTAAAAGCTGTAAGGGAGATTAACTATGTATTATTGCAGAAGTGTGTTTTCTGAAACTCTTAACCTCCGCTCTTCCCCCACTTTGCTCTTCAGGCTGCTGCAAAGCTCAGGAAGGCACCCCAAGGAAGTTTTTCATACTAATTCACATTCGGAAGTGAATTCCCTCTGTGGCTGGGGAATTTGCTTCAGAATATGGATTGAGTATGTCAGGAAGTACATCAGGGGACTGGGCTGTAACAATTTTTTAGTTTAGGATTGGAGGATGATGATACACCTGAGCTGGTAGGGGGTGGAGAAAGACATGCATCACATTCATTTTCCAATGATAAATTCCAATATAGATTTTTAATTTTTTTTTTTTCTCCTTCTTGTTGGCTGGTTGGTTTGTCAGCCAGCTTCGCCCGAGCAGCAGACACGTCCCTGTATCCCGGGGGTGCCCCGCGGAGCGGCGCGGGGCGCTCAGGACCGCGGACAGCGCCGGGACCCGCCCGGCTCTCGGCGGGGACAGCCCGGCACCCCCGGGACACCGGCCGGGCCCGCGGGGGCTGCCGTGGTCACACGGCCGGGCTGGGAGGTGTGCGCGTGTGTGTGGGACGTTTGGGTGTTGCACACATCCTTTAATTAAGAGAGCTAATTAACTCTTTTAAGAGCTCTCTCATTTGATGGAGAAATCTCCAAAATATGAAGCAGAGACGCTGCGGGGGTGGTTAACCAGCAAGGAGATCGGAAGGGATGTTCCATGTGATCCCGGCCTGAATGGAAGGCTCTAGAGGGAGAGCCTGTTTTCCAGGAGCTATTCCCACCAGTCATTCTGAAGATAGCCTCTTTCTTCAGCTCCAGATGAAGCCTCATGTCCGACCTTCTCAGGGCTTTTCTTGTACCTGTCACCTGTACAAATACTGTACTGTACAGTACAATATCTGTACAAAAACTACTCAGTGATCCTTGTGGCTTCCTAACAACTCAGGGTATTCTGTGATGCCCACAGCTATGGCACATGTGTAGCAGTTCCATAGCCACAAAAGGTTAATTCCATTTCATGCAATCCTTTCACTCTGAGAGTCTCATAAGGACCAATTAATTTGCCTCTCAGCACGAGAGGAGAAAAATATTTTAACCCCAGTTTTATTTGACAGAGACCTGAAAAGAGAAGGAAAGAGGAGAAAATGGAAATAGTCACGCAGGCAAGTCCCTCTTTTTGGGTCGTGCTATTCTGTGTCCATTCAAGCTCACCTCTATACTTCTTGTGAAGCAGTTTTTCTGGCAGCATGGGCTCACAAGGATTTCATTGCTTCTTCCTCAAGAATCACAGACAAGCAGTCTCCAGGCAAATCCTCTTTAGCAGACAGCTGCACAGAAGGGATAACTCAGGTCTAGGACTATAATAGAACAAATACGAGAAAAAGAGCTCTCCCACCTCAGCTCCCACCTTACATCCAGTGGATGCTGATCAAAACCCATGAGAGACTTGTTTCCAGCCAGCTGAGACCCCTCAAAAGGCTGTGCTTACCTGGATGTTGGTTTTGAACAGTAGGTTCCCCCTTCTTCTGTGTTCAGTGTGAGCTTCCTGCCCTGTTTCAGGCTGTTTGCTCCCTGGGGCCTGTGACCACATTATGAATCTTGCAGCACTCTTTGGGCAGTGTTTTAACATGTAGCTTCTAATCTCCTTGACGTGTGGTAGAAGAAAAATGGGTAGGCTGTGCTGCGTGGGCTCCTGTGCAGATGCTTGCACCAAAGAGTGCCATAGCAGTGTGTGAAAGAAAGTATCAGGAGAGTGTATAACTAAGGATAGAGAGGTCATGACTGGATCAGTCTGACCAGGGAAATGCCAGTGGAAGAAACGAATACACAGATGACTTTTCTTGGTCTGTCTGTGAAAGCTCTGACTGGGGTATGTGCTCTGCTGTGCTGGTGCCCCCAGTCAAAGAGGACTCAGCTGCCTCCTTCCAGTATAGCCCCTCTGGCTGGAGAGAAGAAGGGTGAGGGGTTTTGGAGGTTGGCTTGAAAGCCTGAGTTGTTTGGAGTGGTCTTTGACTCCTAGGAGAATGAAAGGTCCCTTCAATAGTAGAAAAACAGATGGAGAGGAAAAGCTGCCGTGAGATGGGATTAAAGGAAAGAGGGGTCATACTATGGAGCAGCATGACCCAGGCTGGGAGGTCTCCTGGCGTGGATGAATCATCATTATCATCCTCAGGAATAAAAAGGTGCTGTTGATGGTGGACGACCGGGAGATCAGGAACCCACCCACCCAGGATGGCCTGGGGCTTAGTGGCCATCCTTTATTCTCCCTCCTCTCCCACGGGCCCCAACCCTCACAGCCTCTGCTTGCTCCCCCCTCCACTTGCCCCCTGCTAGCCTCCCTGCCACACTCCTCTGCAGGGGCTGCTGTGCAGCTGCATTGGTTTCATCCCCATCCTCTCCCTCTTTAAATGCAGACCCCTATGTCTGTGGCAGCTGTCCTGGCTTTTCCAGAGGGTGCTCTGCCCTGCAGGACAAGGGCCAGTACCCACCACCTCTGGGCACCTCTTGCCATGGGGGGTGTCAAATCACAGACCTGCACCCAGCCTGGCCTTCCAGCAGCTCCTCTCCGGTTTCCCATGTGCGCTGGGATGCTAGTGGTGCAGAAGGCCTAGGGACAGCATTTCCATCCTCCCCAGGAGCCTGTGTCCCTGTGGTGGAGGGGGGGTAAGCCCAGCCAGCTGTGAGTGCTCCCTGGCAGCCAGAGGGTGGCACATTGTGTACACAAGAGTGTGTGAAATCAGTCAAACTTCACAAACAAGGATAAGAACAGAGCTAGGATGTAATCAGTGCTCAAATATAGCAACTCAAGGTTTCCTGAGAGTGAGACAAGCGAAACAGCGGGGTAGAACAGGTGTCACAGTCCCTGTGGCTTTCGCTTCCCCTTACCTTGGCTTCTCAGCAGTGAAGCTGGTGCTGGCCACAGGGCCAAATTTAGACTTCAGACAGTAACACAGCCTGTCACAGGCAGCACTGTTGCTGTGCAGGACTGGAGTCTTACTGTGCCATGTCCAGTGCCAAGCAAGTCCCTCAGCTCTGGCAGAGCACCCACCTACATCTCCATTGCTGCCTCTGCTGCTGCTACAAAAACAGCTAAGCATGATCCCAGCTGGCTCAAGAACCAAGAGTTGAGGGGCTGTGCCCCTCTTCTTGGCTTCTCTGACAGGTCTGGCCACAGCTTTCACATGGTGGGAAGATTGGCTTGGTGAGGCATGACATGGGCCAGGGTGGTTCCAGTCTCTCTCAGTCCCTGGAAGATGTTATGGGGAAGGTTGCCACTGGCCAGCAGTGTGTTTCTTCAACTCTCCCTGGGGAGAAGAGCTACACTATGGCAAAGTGAAGCAGAGAAATACATCGCCTCCCTGGTGGGCTTTGGCTTTCTGAGCTAACATGGGGCTAACAGGGGTTTTGCTTGTGTTTCCCACTCATAAATTCCTCCTTCTCTGAGCCCCAAGGAGCTGTAAGAGATGGGCTCATGCTCCCGGGCTGTCCCAGACATGGCTCTGCATGAAGAGAGCCACCTGTAGCTCTCTGTAGGCTTGGCCATGGCTTGGGATGAGCTACCTGTGTGTCAGACATGGCCTGGGGAAATGGAAGGGGAAAACTCTGAACCCAGGGCCAGGCTTAGAGCTCTCCTAGGGCTGGATCTAGGCAAAAGCTAGGCTGTGCTCAAGTAGGGACCACCAGAACATCAGCAGTCCCAGGAGAAGACCCTTTCTGTTGAAGGCATTGCACATGCTTGGCTTCCCCACTGTCACAACAGCAGCGTGGGTGGCAGGTTCTGCGGCCATTGTGGCCATCCTGTTGCCCTGGGGGAGAGGTCAGGTTTCCTGGGGAGTTAGAGCCACAAAGGAAAATGCTCAGGAGCAGGAATCTCCTGGTTGCAGTAAAGCCAGGACACATGGGGGCTGTCAGCATCCTGTGAAGCACATCCCACTCCTGACCTGCTCCACCATCTGGGCTGGCTGCTTTTGACCCCGGGGGGAGGCACAGCAGGGCTTGTGGCTGGAAACAGCTGCTCTCTCGATACCCTTTTCTGACTCAAACAGCAGCTTTGTGAGAGGACACAGCAGCTAAAATGGGATGAGGTTGGAGGACCAGGTGCAGCCTTCATGAAAGCTTTCACAGTGTCCCAGGTGTTGATAATGACAATAAAAGGAGAGAGAAACTGGCTGTATCCTCCTGCCCATGCACTTGGACTTTGCACTTGCACTTATCAAGTGTCTAAAGCAGGTTTTTCCTGGGGTGTGTGAGGGAGTGGGCCCTGTGGATACCCCCTTTCTGCAAGATGCTTTGGTCCCCATCTTCCTCCTCCTCTCCCCTCATGCCAGTAGACAGCGTGGGAAGTGAAGCTGCCTCTCTGCACCTGAGAAAAGGAATTTGTCCCACTGCTTTCCTGCACTCCTACACCCCACAGAACCACTCCTGTCTCTGATTTTGTGCTCTGACCTGAGCACCAGCAGGTAGGTGGGGGCCATGGCCAGCATGAAGCCCATGCCAGAGGACTCTGCTCCATCTCCATCCATCCCTGTAAGTGTGGTGAGCTGCAGGGTTTGACACAGGCGAATTGATCCACACCCAGATGGCCTGGCTCATTTGGGTGAGGGTCTCTAAGCAGGTGTTGTACGATGCCTTCAAACCTCCCAGCTCCTTGGGAAGTTGGGGGGGACTTGCAAGCAAAATACCACACACCAGAAAAATCCCCCATGTGCTGCTGTTTCCCTGGTCCAGCCTGGTGGTAGACCAGGATCCCAGCACCAGCTGGGCACCTGCTGCTGGAGTGATGTCCTGCAACAAGGTCTGTGGCTCATGCAGCACCTGCTCCATGCACAGCTCTTCAGTGCCGTTTCCCAGCTCTGAGTCCAGTCCTGTGTGTGCCCAATGCCACCCACAGCCTGAGCTGCTCATCCCCATCCCATCCTGGGGATCCTGGGGCTGCTGGGTGTCTGCGTGGGGATGTTCCCATCCACCATGGAGGAGCAATGTGTGGATGAACCTGGTTACCAGCTTAGGAAGGTTCTGAGCTGTTCACAGTCCACCTCAGTAACTGATCTGAAAAATCAGTGTGTGGTCCCCAGAGGTGCTTGCTCCTTTGGGAATGCAGAATAGCCCAATGTGTGATCCTACCAAAAGGTTCCTGTGGTGCCAGGAGGGTTTGTGCTCCATGTCTGAGTGACAGAGCACAGGGGATGGGGTGAGTAACTTGTTCCTTGGCCAATGCCCCTGTTTTGCAAAATGAAAGGGCTCTTTGAAGGGAAGTCAGAGCTTTTCATGGAGTTTGGCAGCAGTGGATGGCAGATATGGTGCATCTGATGGAGTTCACAGTGCTGGCTGAGCCTCTTGACTGCTTTGTCCCATGCTGGGTGACAGTCCCTCCATGTTCCTGGCTGGACCAGCACACGAGACCCCAGGAGCTGCCTCTCAGCTTTGCAGGGGAGCCAGCACTTGTGCTGAGTCCCTCTCTGAGAGCTCTGCAGTGCAAAATGCCTGAGAAGCAGTGATCCCTGTGAGGCAGCATCACGCTGGAGACACAGCAGCGAGGTCAGACTAAACATCAGCTGTGCGCCAGGTTGTTGACATTTTGTCCTGGACGAAAAGATCCTGAAAAGGCCTTGAGGAAGCAGTGAGGTGAGGCTCCGTGCCAGGATGGGACCCTTTCCCCAGCCACAGACCTTCTGGAGAGGCCCTGGTTGTGAGCTTCCAGCTGCTTGCAGTGCTTGCTGCCCCAGTGTGCATCCCCAGGCTTGTGTGACTTGGGCATTTATCCCAGAAAGGGGAAAAAAACCCTAAGGTGGTGCTGCAGCTCCAGAGTCACACCATGTTTCGGGATGCTGCAGAAGCTGTGTCCCAAGGAGGCAGTGATGGCACCAACCCCTCTCCTGGGCGCTGGTGTCCCAGGCTATGCCTGCACTGCTCAGGATGGGCACCTGGCTCTGCCCGTGTCCTCCGGCATCACTCCTGTGGCACAGCCTGCTCGGGAGCTTGCTGGGCCAGGTGCTGCTGGCCTGGAAAATTAGGACTATCACTTAAAGTGGGCCAAAGATAATAAAGAACGGGGTTTAGTGAGCTGCTGTTTGCCGTTCCCAGGCAGGAAGGGGTTAGTCCAGTTGTAAAAGCATGGGAGACACTGGGGAGAAACTGCACATGGTGCTTTCAAAAAAGTGTCCCTCCAGCCACGCTCATTACCAGCCTCAACCCAAATCAACCTCCTCTTTAGGCTCACTAATCTCAGTCACTGACAGGGAAGCCTGATCAAATATTCCTGTCCATTTCTACCCCTTTGCCTGCTTTCCATGGCAGAACTTCTCCCCTTTTACCACAGCAGGCAGGACTCTCTGGGCTTCGCTCCTTCTTAAACATACAGCACTGGAACCAACAAGTAAAGTCTGTATGTCCTGGCACTAGGCAAGGAAGGTTCTAATATCTATTTTAGTGATCTTTAGGCTAAACACCACAAGGCAGAATGGATAGAAAGAAAAAAAGTACCTACAAGCCTATATCCATACACCGTGTCTGCAGATTACCTTAGAAAAGACCTTTTTAAAAACCTCCAAATGTCCAAATCAGGTTTGTTTTTATTTTGTCACTTTTTGGCTGACTCAGCTGAACATTCTGTTGGGTTTGTGAGATGATGGCATTTGCTCTGCAGCAGGCATTCCAGGCTGCAGTCAGAGGGTTTATGAATTTTCTAAATGCGTATTTGCTTATCCTTTATTTTTTGCCTTCGGAGATTTGCCAGATAGGGGTTCAAGCCCTGTGGTTCTACAGTTCTGTAAGTTGGTGGGCAAGATTTTGGAAGTTTCAGCAGAAATTGCTGGCATAAATTAGCCCATTTCATTCTGTCTCCAACTTGAAAACTTCTTTTTTCTTGGAAAAGCAGCATTAAACCAGAAAGGAGAGTTGACTTTCTAGCCCGTCATGCGAGAGGAAGGAGGGAGGACAGTTGCTTTGTTTGGGGGATGGTTTTGATTGTTTGTTTCTTTAGAAGCAGATACAAATACCTGCAACTTTGGCAGACTTGGGGTTCTTTTTTTTTTTTTTCATTATGTTTAGGAAATTAGATCTCGGTTCTTCTCTTTTTCCTGGAAGACTTTTGACACAATTCAAGCAAGGGGGAAAAACAAGAACAACCAAGAGGCTCAGAAATATTTAAGTCTAACAAACAATTCAAAACATCCATGGTTTATGTTGGTTCCTTTTAGCAGCTGTTTGTCTCCAGATGTCTGGCAAGTGGTCACAAGAAGCACTTTAAGTGAAAATTCAGAGTGGTCACTGCTTCAGCTAGCAATGGACAAGGTTTCCATCTCTGTTTATCTTTATCTGACCATCTTCCTGTGGGAAACAGGAGACAGGAGATCTTGGGGTAAGCAGATTATGCAAGGAGAACTCAATTCAAGGTTTAACAACAAATATATATTTTAAAACCTATATTTTATAAAAATCGAACCCAAGCCCCATCTTGTCTACCAAGGGGGTTTTATAAACTAGAAAGCAAAAGCCCTACAACATCTAAAACTTGCCAGAGCCACAAATTGCCCGTGACCTTTTGGAAATCACAAGAGTCTGTCACCCCTTGTCTTTGTCTGTGGTAGTAATGTTGCAAAAGGCTGGCTGACTCCACGGAAAGAGCCCTTTTCCCACCTGGGGAGGACACTTCAGCTGAGCTGACTTGGCTCGTCCCTTGGGAAAGACTGAAATTTGCTTTAGAAAACCTTGTGCCTGTTGGATCACTGGCTTTGCCCAGCTGAGGAGCTTTTGCAAAATATGAGTGGAGCTTTAGATGCTCAAACTTTGGGGGGAAAAGGGAGATAGCTGCATTGCTGCTCCTGGTCTTGGAAAAAAGAGGCAATTCAATTGCATGTAGTTGCATTTGTGTGCAGCTGGGCTCAGGGCCATGCCTATAATTTTATTTATTAATTTACTCTCTAGAATAAAAAGTCAAATCCTCCTTATGTGGCTTGGAAAGTAGTAAGAGTAGGATGAACAGAGGTTAACTGGATGTGACCTTTCAAAAAAATTGTCTGCCAGCAGGAAAACAAATGCTAAAGGAAAAATAATAAGGTTTAAAAAAGTGAAATATTTAAAATTTAAAAAAAAGAAAGGGAAATCCCCATGAGTAACACAGTTTGGGCCATCAGATAATATCCTCAAAGTTTATTCTTTGGTTGAAGACAACCCTGTTCTTTCTGGCTCTTTCTCTGGGCAGTCATGAGAAGATGCCCAGGACCTGTGATGTGCCTGGCCACGCTGTGTATCTGTCCTGGAGCAATCAGCCGGCATGATCCAGAGCTGAGCCCAGGTTAAAAAAACAACAGCTTTTTTAGCCTTGAGAAACAGAGCACCTCATTCCCCTGGCCCTCTTCTGCATCTTCCCAAAGGGACTGAGAGACTTCTGTGGGCCATGCAGGCTCCCTGTTGCATTGCCTGATCCTCAGGAGAGCAGCTCCAGCATTGCCCCTGTCCTCCCTGCCAGTCCTCCCCATGTGAGGTTACTCAACTGTGCATATGAAAATTACTTGTATGTCCCAGTTTATTATTTCTCCTGAGCAGATGAGAGGGTTGGAGGCCGATCAGAGCAGAGGAGTCTCCTGGTGAGTTCATTCTTCAAAAGCTCGCGAGGGCTGCTTCTCATTAGGGCTTGCTATAGTGCCAGGAGAAAAGAATAATTCTCTCTGGACTCATGTGCACGTCCCTTTACTGCTGTCCTGGAGTGGCTGCAGCTGCTCTGCTCTTGGGATTTTTAAGACACAGCAAACTCTGTGCTGTTTAGACTGCACGGGATGCTGGCAGCTGGAGATGGAGGGCTTGGAGCAGCGCGAGCTCCCAGCAGCCACGGGCATGGCACTGACCTCCCCAGCAGTGCCTAGGTGCAGGCACACACTCCAGTCACAGATGCTGTGATGCATCAAAGAACAATTGGAGCATCCAGCAGGCTCCTAAACAGCTTTGTTCTTCCTCACCCCAAAAACCCCAGGTGAAAGCCCCTCGAGTAGTGTCTGGAGTCAGCATGTTTGACTCAACATTGATGGTCTAAAACTTCAGCGAGCTGTGCTGTGGGATGGGGGACACAGGAACTGCTCGCTGCCCCCGTTGTTCTTGCTGGTTGCTCCAGGTTTGTGATGAATTCCCTCATGCTGGCTGATGAGCATTGCAAGGCCAGCCTAATGAAGCAGCCCTGCATCAGAAAACCTTGCAGAAAACTGCTGGCTGCAGTGTGTTTTCCACAGGTGTAAGGACTATTCTAGTTGTACTACCTGCTGCCACTCAGAATCAATAAAATAACTTGCATCCACCAGCAAACACTGACAGGCCTTTCCAAACCAGGTGCTGAAAAGGTGTTGCACTTTGAGTCCCTTGGAAACAGGCCACTGGAAGATGGGGCAGGAGGGAGAAATGGGTTTTGCAGGGGGACAGCTCCAATATCTATTTTTAGTAACTCAGGTCGAAAGTTCATTGCTGATTGTGAATTATTTCTGTGCTGTGGCTTCTGTAATGACTGTGTAACTAGTTTTGCTGGCTAATGGTAGCAGTGATGATCACAATGCACAGAGTGAGACATTTAAATGTGATGCAGCAGAAGAGAATTTGCCTAACTGCACCAGTGGCTCTGAAAATGTCTAAAAGGGCATCTTTATTTATGGCCACTTCATCTGCGAAAACTCCACCTGCTCCACTGTCTTCTTTGGGTCTCAGTATGTCCTGATGGGCAAAGCACCCAACACACGCCCCTGGGCTCTGCTGTCCTGAGCTGGCACATCAGCAGGTCTCACTGATGGCTGCTACTGCACCAGCCAGGTTGCAGAACATTTCTGCATTTTCTGCTCCATGGTTGTCAGATCTTGGGGTTTAACATTTTATTATTATTAGTTTCTAAATTCTTGGACCAGCCCCTCAAAAATGTTTTGGTGTACGGCTGTTACAGAGTCCAGTTCAAAGAGATGCTCAAGTGCAAACAAAGGCACCACAACAGGACATGGAGCATTTCCCTTCAACGTAACTACTTCACTGGGATCTGCCAAAAGAAGCTATCCTACCATTACCATAAAATATGTTTGCATTTTTCAAATGCTCTTGTCTGGTCTCATAAAAGAGCTGCTTTTCTGCTTAGTGCTCTCTCTTTTATGGCTCTGGCCTTAGAAAAATCCTTGTTCAATATTATCATTCAGACCATGATGTTGACCATTAGCTGGTCTCTGCTCAGTAGCCTCTTACCAAGTTCATATTTCCTACTGACAGTGTGTACAAACTCCTGGATGTGTTTTCATAACAAATCAGAGAGGCTCGCGTTCCTGAAGTGCACTGTTCAGAACCTTTGAAAGAACCCTCTCAAGTCCACTGGGACCAGAAGAGGGGGATTGCTCCTGGCCTGCAATGCAGAGCACTGTCAGGGGGAGTTTCAGCTATGCCCAGCAGTTTTCTCTCGGTTTTCCCCTCACTAGCAGACACCAAGGGTTGGATGGGCTGGATTTATGAGGCTTTACCTACCAGTGGCAGATTCAGGTGACCTCAGGGTCTGCAGTTTCTTTCTCCACTCTTCTGTTCTCAGTTGAGCACTTGCCAGGCTGGGTCATCAACTCTCTTTTGGGACCTCCCACTACTAGGTCATCTCTGGGACCTTGCAGCTTGCTGAGGAGGTGGCCCAAAAACTTTTAGGAACTCCTAAATCCACACAGGATGTGTACTTCTCTGAGGGCCGCTGTGTTATGCTTCACTCATTATTGCTGCAGGTTGCTACTGAGGAGAACAAGTTCCAAGTGCTGTGGATTCACCTGCCCCAAACTGCACACTTTGCGTCCAGTGAAGAGGAAGCCAATGGATCAAAGAGCCAGAGAACCAGCAGAGATCATGAACCCCAGCCAGGCCTTTCCCTTACTACCACTATTAATTCAGTCAAGGGGCCACACTGCACCTTCCCTGTTCCTGTGGAGATGTTCATTAGTGTTAGTCTTCAATAAGCAAAGCCACCTTTCTGGGCAGACAGGGTAACATCTTACTTGGAAACAAGCAAACCTGTTCAGATGATGTAAAAATGGCTTTTCCAGCCAGACCATTAGCAATGCCTCAGCGTGTCCAAGCTGTGCCAGCAGCCAGATGCTGCTATTAACCTTTAAAACACATGAGTTATGAGCTCCTTGCTGCACAAACATTCTAGTGAGAATGAGAATCAGGGTTTGCAAACATCTCTTTCACTCCAACAAGCATAATAAACTGATGGAAGACACTGGGCCTGTTCTGTGGGACGAGCACCTACCCCAGGGCAGGACACTCACATACCAATACTTCTGTCTGCTCCTGTGCGGCGTTGCTTTATAGTAGGGGTCAGTTTGTTAGAGTGTCATGCTAGAAACCAAACCTACAACCAAGACTCAATCGTGAATGCTCCTGTTGATAAAGTAGCTCTACAGCTGAAACTTGACCTCCAGCCCTTTCTTCAAGCAGAAGGCCAGACTACAGCCCAGTTGCACTGACCATGCAGCATCCATGTGCCAGGCCAGGACTGCAGCTTGGGCAGCAGCTCAGGTTTATGGCAAGCATGAAGACCCTCTCACCCAAAGCATTCTTCAGTCATACCCAGAATCCCCTTTCCTGAGGGTACCAGGCACACTGGAGATTTGTTGAGAAAAGATGGACAACATAGGACCCCTATTGCTCTGTGACAGGCCACACAGTTGGTCCCAACAGAGGTGTTGAGTACATCACTCCAGGGCTTCATTAAAAGGTCAATGAGTAAATCATTCTTCTTATCAACTACTTAAAAATTGCTTTCACTTTCTGAAAAATAGCAATGCAACAAGAGCAAATGATCATGCTTAGCCTTTCCTCTGCTTGCCATTCACGTCAGTTCTCAGTGAGATAAAGGACCTTCCCAATGGACTAAGCCCATCACATTTGCCCACAGCTTCTTCAGTGGATGGATCTGAAAATCACATATGCAGGCAAAAAATGATCTGCAGGTACCAGGCAGAGATGTGTCAGGACCACACTGACTGACACAGTGCAGAACTGGTTCTAGTCCAGGAGCAGTCTATCAAGACCATTTCCACAGGGCCTGGCTCAGGGTACTCCTGCCATTACTGACTACCTGGATACAAAGCCAGATCCTGCTCCCAAAACCAGTTCCACTCAGAAGCATCAGTATTAGAGGACACGGAACTGTTTTTGACACCTTCCACAGCACAAGGTTGGGAATTTAACAACCTTCCTTGCTAACCCCCCCCAAAAAAGGAGAGGAATAAACTACAGTAGATGGGAGGAATGACGGAGAAGAGGCTCTGGTACCTACATCTTTGCTGGAGCAAGGACTTCTCATAACATCTTGGTGAAAGTGTTGAGCATGCAGTAACATTTTGAGTTTTGCTGCTCTTGTGCTAACCACACTGGCAAGCAGTCCTGCCACATCTGGATGAGGAATCTGGTTTTCAAGGGAAGCACAGCTGAGAAAGGCTTCAAACAGGATCTGACTGACCGATTAAAAACAGATGCTGTGCTGGCAGACAGGCTGCTGTGGATCATCTGATACAATCCCCTTCCCCTCGTTTCTGTACATAATGTCCTTCCAAGCAAAGCCACCACCTCCATAGCTATGTCTAAATTGCATTAGGAATCTTGGCATTTTTTCAGTTACACATATTGAGAATGGCTTTGCCATTTAAAATATTTCAGGGGGACTGTAGAATCAAGTAGTAGACTGCTTATCAGAAATCCACCTGGTACTCAAAGAGGCAGGGGCCATGCTGCAGAGGGCCCAGGGCTGTAGCATTTTAATCCCTGCAGTCCTTAACCTTTACACAGCACTTTCCCCCTTTCTCCTGGAGCAGGGAGCTGTATCAACCCTGGGACCAGAGAGGAACACCCTCCCCACCACCTCACACACTGCCTTAATTTTAAGCATATGAGCAAAGAAGGCTCTGTATCCCAATACAGAGGTATGAAACATCTTTCTCTCATTTCACTTTGGAAGGAAACAGCACCTTGCAGCAGGTTTTCTTGTCTCTACCTGCTCCAGTATGTCCAGTATGGCTCAGGGCTCAGCTCACCCCCATCCTCACCTTAGCCTAGTGCAGAGACTGGACACTGCACATTGATAGTCTCTGCACTCAGTTGTTCATCCCTCTAACTTGGGGATTATTACTTTCCTGTGGGAGACTGAAGATAATCCAGTGGGCCACGTGCCTTAGGAGTACTGGCTATATATTGGTGTTAGTCCTCCCTGGCACTGGAGGATCACAAACTGAGTTGTTCCAGGTAGTTTTCTTCTTACCCTCTTCCCCAAATACAGCTGAAACAATTCCCTTACTCTCCCAAGACTGCACTTGCTAACAGAAGCCACCGGGATCAGTTCCTACTTAGCCAGAATCAACATAGTTAGGAATTCCAGTATTACACTTAGAGGTGCAAACAAGTTTCAGATCAGGACTAGTTGGTTGCTTGGTCACAAATGTAACAGGAGATTCATCCCAGAGAGGCCAAGGAAAGGGGATAAGCCCTTTTGCTCTTGTTTTTCAGTTCGACAGGGGAGAAGGGCTGGTATCAGCTTGCTGAATAGTAGAACCATCTAAATTAATTTCACATGGAGTGTCTGGTCTCAGCAGCAGGATGCTAATCCAGTGCAGCACTGCAGCCACAGGAGTGCTCAGGGACACACTGGGTAGAAGGCCTCGTTCTCTGCAAAGCTGAGGCAACAGAGGCATCTGCAGTAGGAAAAAAACCAGGGGTTCAGGCAACCACAGGGGAAGAGATGTTCAAGAGACTCAGCAGCTCTGTTTTCATCCTCAGATTTTTGTAAGCAGGAGAGCACAGGAAAAAAAGAACAGTTCAGGTCCAAGTGTACATGGCAAACAAGGCACTGGAACAGGTTGTCCAGAGAATCTGTGACTGCCCCATCCCTGTAAATGTTCAAGGCCAGGTTGGATGGGGCTTTGAGCAACATGGTCTAGTGAAGGGTGTCCCTGCCCATGGCAGGGGAGATGGAACTAGATGATCTTTAAAGTCCCTTACAACCCAAACCGTTCTGTGACTCTTAAATTCACCCTGGCTCAAAGGCCTGTAGACATTCTGACTTTGCCCACAACTTCTTGCCACTTCCCAACCGCATCCAGTTGAGAAATCAGCACAACACACAACAAGAGCAGCAGCCACCACGTAATTTATCTGTCACTGCCTTGGCAATTGCTACAAACTCAGCCTGGGCAAATGAGAACAGGTGAGCCCAGACACCGTGAGTCACCTGTCCATGGTCAGACTTAAGACATCTAATGGCAGTGCCAGCGAGAGAACACAGGATCTGTCAGGTGTGGCCAAGGAGTGCCTGAGCACCACAGCTCAGTTACACTGACAACAATGCTGCCACTCTACCACTGTAACACCATGGTCCATGCTGAGGTGAATAATGACGCTCATAATTACACTAATACACTTCTCTAAAGAGACTCCCCTTTTTGAGCCTGCAGATGGTGTAAGATGGCTTTAAGCGAGGAAATAAACCCTTCATTAGAACTTTTAATTCTGCAGTGGCCACACTGGGTAGGGATGATAAAATGCACAGTTATGACATGCACAGACTGCCTCCCTGGCTGCCTTCCAGAGGAAAGCATTATGTCCACCCTTAACTAGGGCAGGCCAGTGTTTATCATTGCCTAAAACAAATGCAGCTCAGCTGGTTTAAGGCAGTTTTTTGCATATTAGAATTAAGCAATGAAACATTTTAATAGCCATGAAGATCCTGAGCATTTCAATGATTTGGGTTTTTTCACTGTCACATTTTTAAATGTCTCCATTAAAAACATAAAAGTGGTAAATTGTCACAGCTTCAGACTCACTGGAAAATGCAGGACCTTTGCAGCACAATGCAGGTCTGTCTTGCCACTGAGATTTGAAAGACTTGGGTAAAAAATAAGATTTAAAGCAAAGTCTTTCAAGGGAAAAATATACACAATAAGATGCACAGTGCCAAAATCTCCTTTCTGCTTTGCAAGTGCTCTGGAGGCACATTCACACTTCACTGAGCCAAATAATTTCTGAAAATGACTGCACGTTTGGAAAACGTGCAGACTGAGTCCTAACAAGGACTGTTTAGGTTTTATGACTCTGAGCCATCTGTGAGCTAAAGGGACAGAAACCATCTAAAAACTGTCAAGCTGAGAGTTTGGTTTCCACAATAAGCTCTGATCACCTTTAATCTGCCCATTAAGTGCAATTCTGCAACAGCCCCACTGGAAATGCCATGGGTGTGAAAAACAGCAGATGGTTAACGGGGGTGGAAAGCTGTACAAATCGTTAGAGAAGCATGGAAAATTCAGTGCTGGCTCTAAAAGTCACTAGACAAGGGCAGCTGTAAACAGCCAGGTGAAAAGAGGTGGGAGGGACACATGGTAGCTGCTCTGTACAAACTGCTGCTGTTTCCTTCTCAAAACCCACCAGAAAAGTGCTGAATCAATCCCATGTGAACAGACCATAAGGTGCAACACTCCCAAGTATTACCACTAAGGGAGTTTTCCATTGCACTGGAGTTTCCAGGTTTTAGCAGCACCTTGGATGTGACTATGGAATCACTTAAGGACCCTGAGGGACGCTTAAAAAGCAAACCCACTTGCTTTTTAGATGTTGTATATACACAACTGTTAAAGCCCAGGCAAGTGATTACTGTAATCTGTGACTGACATAGCAACAGATATCCCAGTGTGCTGAGGGTACGTGCAGGATAAACACAACACTAAGCCAGGAGGCAAAGGTGGGAAAGAAAGGGAATTCAGTATGGCCTGTCTTATACTGCACTCCTAACTTACAAAAGCCCAAACTCTCTGAATGCAAACAGAAATCATGACATGCACTTAGATGACCAAGAGAGGATTTCTTCTCTGCTTGTCCCACCAGTTTACAGTATCTTTAAACAAGAGAAGGGTATAATTTCCAACCAGCTCAACAGGCACCTTTTAGGTTATCTCAGTATGACTCCTGCTTATGCTTAAATAAGGTAGTTATTGCAGAAGTGGAAAACAAGGAAAACTGAATTTTGGTAGAGAGAGTAGCAGATAGAAATTAGGGCAGGAAAGCAGCTTGAATCAAATAATGAAAATCATACTGTCATTTTCATAGTAGTGTTGTGACATTCTTCCTACTAAGGATTTAATCCTCCTCTACTTGGGTCTGTCATCCCTGATTATGTTTTACAAGGGAGCCTCCTCCCTCCTCTTTTAACTTTCCATGGGCAGCCCTGAAACACTTTTCACCTCCAGTTCCTCAAGTTACCTGTGGCTAAGCTCTCTTGCCTGTACCATGTCTGTCAAAAATCAGTGAGTGTCAGTGTAACAGGAAATCAGAGGGACACTGGTATTTCCAAGAAACAATCTCTGCCACCAGAGGTTGGCGTTGAAGCCACCATTGCCCCCTCCCCTCCATGCATGGTTTAGGCAGATGGCATCCACTTATACAAACATATCTGGCCATGGAAAAGGAGAACATAAATGAGTATAATTAGAGAAAAGAAACCACAAATGCTTTTCAGTTTTATTCTTGCTGGGAGGGTAGTGACATCCTGACATGGTCCTTCACATCATCCAATGAAAACTTTTTCAAGGCTCCTAGCTCACCTAGCAGTTTATGGGACTAAGTCTTGGAGTAATCTTGGCTTGGCTGTAGTGGTCTGTCAGCCTGCAGACATGGCATTCCCAATTCCAGACAGCTTTGCTGGGTCAAGACTAAAGTAATCAGTACTAACAGAAAGGGAAAGTAATCAGATGTGAAACACAGACCATATGATGAGTGATGTGTCAGGCTGGTACTACACAATATTTGTACAGACCAGTCAGAAATGGGTATTACAAACAGAGCTGGAAAATACTAATAGTTAAAAACATGATCAAGTGCTTTTGATGGATTTCCCAGAAAAGAGAAGTCTCTTCAGAAAAATAATGTAACAGCTTCAAAAAACAACAGCAGCAGCAACAACAACAACAAAACAAACAAACAAAAAATGCATCTAGTGATCTTTAAATCAGCTTTTACATTGGATAAATATATTTGAAATAGTTGTGCAGTTCACAGTGGCATAAAGTTCTCTGATTGCTTGAGTGCTTGAAAATATCTCATCAGTAAAAAAATACCAGAGCTGGGGGAGGAAAACCCTCTCTCTGAATTCTGTACATGGGTAAATGCACAGGTTTTGGCAGGCATCAGGTCATTGGATCCATGGGAAACTGGCAGCATTACAGGACTGCAGATCACAAGTCAGGGGATGGAGGATAAGAAGAATAATAAGGCCCATTTTCCTGCAATGAGAACAGAATAAGCAGATGAACAGAAGTCTTCTCCAATACACCTTGGTGCAATGATAGTGCCACAGAGGCAGAAAGAATTAGGTATTCTGGCTTTGTACAGTGACTACCACAACTCACCCAGGAGAGGACTGTGCTGGTAAACAGGCAAACAGAGGCCTTGTTTTTGCCTGTGTTAAGCAAAAAGTGCAAGTTAAACTTTTGCCACTAAGCCAAAGTTGTGATGCCAGGAAGCCACAAATGTTGGCATAGCCAGACACTCAGCCAGAGCAGCTAATGCAGACACACAGCTCTGGCTACTACTTTGTAGTTAAATCACATATGCTTTGGAATGATTCTGCCAATGCAAGCCATATTCATTCCACCATTTGGTTAGAGACCTGAGGTGCAGAAGGGAAGAGAAGAGAGTCCTATACAAAGGCAGGGCACCTTTCTACTGTTCCACTTTTCCTTGCTGTTTTGTTCTTTTTTTTCCTTTTCCAACATGCTTGTTAGTATGTGGGGCAGAGAAGGCAAAACACAGCTACTACTTCTTTTTTCCAGTCAGTGTAAGGTGTAGAGCAGCTAACACAAATTTTATCTTGTCACAGGCTGTTAGTGTGTTACATTACAGTTCTTGGCTGAAGACGGGTAAGCTGCCTTTTATGCACACAGGAGACTGCTCTAATGGGAAAGCAGCCTCCTTCTCAGCCAAGCCCTCTGCTTGGGCTGATGTACACAAAAAAAAAAAAAATCAGAGAATCATTACACAGAACAACACAGACTCTCTAGGAACCTTCCCTCTTTCTTCTCCCCATTCTTAAGATGTAGAAGTCAATTCCCTTAAAGCTCTTGCAGAGCACAAGAACTGCTCTTAGGGCAGAGACTCATGGTGGCCACAGGCAGTCACTCACCCTGGCGTCATACTCGAGGACGAAAGGGGGAAGATCAATCTGTTCTGGGGGTATGGCTGTGAACAACTGCTGAAGGCTTTCCACATAGTGGATTTTGTCCTTTAGCCCTGAGACTGTAAAGGTTGTGAAAAACCATGCTGAGACCTGAAAATAAAACCCAACAAAAACCAATTAACAAGGTGCTGTTTCAAAACCTTCAAGTTCAGTGTAATACTCCACAGTGAAACAGGCTTGAGTTGAACTTGAAACGCTAAAATCATTGCAATAACACAACAAGGGCAGGAAGTATGCACCACCAACTGCTAGCAAGCAGTGTCTTGAGAGTGTCAAGCTCATGTTTTCTGACTCTACACCCACCCCTCCCCAAATAGCCAGCTTAAGGTCCCTTTCTACAGTCCAAGAGTGACAGCTATTCTGCTATTTGTCCTCAAAACCCCATCAGTATAGTGGCATGTTTTCACTCCAGGTTTAGCCAGTTCAGAAAATTACCTATTTGACTCTGTCAGAAGCATTTTCAACCCTTTACATTCAAGTTTTCACTTGAAAGAAAGGCCAATTAGACGGAGAGAAAGGGAGACTTTTGGCGGTTCAAAGATTGTACTGAAATCTCCCTTCTGCTTTGGGTTGTCTGAGTGAGCTTTTGTTTTACCACCTTTTTAATCAAAGCCTTATCAATTTAACTCTACAAGAATATGCCTAACAACTTATTCTACAAGATTTTACTTCAAGTATTCACACCTCTGTCTGTTTTGGGTATAAACTGGATATGGCATTTTTGTTTTTGAAGACCAGTAAACAGCAATCCAATCCTGCCTAGATTGACTGCACAGGCTTTACCTTTTCAACCCACCTTCTCCAAAATTAAGTTCTGTATTACTTCTTGTTTATTTCTTATCTATTCTTTTCCTGGCAGACTGAAGAAAAAGAAAGAAACCTGTTCTACAGGCCACAAATGCTCATATTAGGGATCAATCACGTGGTCCTGGGCAACCAGCTCTTGCTGACCCTTCTTGAGCAAAGGGGTCAGAGCAGATGACCTCGAGAGTCCATTATAACCTTGACCATCCTGTCATTCTGTTTGATAGTTTTGCTTTGACTGCAGGAAGTTAACAGAAACACAGCAACACTGCAAAAAAAGCCTTGAGGAAAACAAGAGTTTCAAAGAAGCTGTAAGAATAAGTCAATAAAAATTATCTGCCTGAATACAGCATTCAAAGAAAAAGTCAATTCCTAAAAATTGTCCTGGAATAACTGCTGCCTCCTCAAAACAACTTATTTTAATGAGAAAGGAACAATGAAAAGGAGAAAAGGAGGTAAAGAATACGACAGAACACTTGAAATCAGTTCATTATGTTGAGGGCAGAATTAGAGATAGCAGAAAGCAGGGAGACAGATTTTACTGGCATCCATTATTCATTATATTGTTCTAACAAGACCTCTTATGAGTGACACTAAGTGACAGTTTAATGAGCGAAAAATACCTTCTCAATCTTGCACCAAAGTAGCATGGATTTCAAGGTGTGTTATGAATGACAATCATTAAACATAATTGCTATGGATGTTTAATGTATAAAAGCCTAATAGGGAGTATTTTTGCAGCCATCACAAAAACTGCTGTTGGGAAAAGGGTTTTTTCTTTTTCCCTTTCTTCCTCTCACTATACTAGCCACTGCAGTTTGATATCTTACCCAGAAACACAGAGGGAAGGGAGAGGGGCAGGAATGTTTCTGGAGTTTTTATTACTTTTATTCTTGATAATCACAGGTTATAGAAACAGTAATACAAGAGCAGCTATTTTCTTATTGGTAACAGGACACGGAACTTTAAATTAAACCAAATCTCTGTTAATGCACTTAAAGTAGAATAAGTTATACCAGAGCAGCCAAAGAAAGTTAAAAATCTAGACATCTGCTGAAGTTTCCCTTCATTTTTTTTTGTTATGATATTCTGAATCTAAATAAAAGGCTGTCAAAGTCACTCTGCCAAGCTATAAACCCACAGTTAAGTGTATGAGTGCATGTCTCCCACAAAAAACCAGCAATACAGATTAGCTGTGTCACAAATCTCTTAATTTGGTCATATCTCAAAGAGAAATTTACTAAGATCTGGGAAATTTTATTCCAGTTGGAAGGATCTTGTGTAGAAAAAGACCAAAGTGATTTGCAACAACCTTTCCGTTGGCACCTGATCTTCAGAAACTGCTTTTAGGACTGTTATAGAAAAGCAAAACAAAAATTGTTCATGACAAATACAAAGATTATGATGATTATGAATATCTAATTTGAGTCTTCGGGTATGTTTCAGCTTTGAAACATTCTTGATTCACAGCCAATTAATGAAAACAGAATTACTCTGGGTGAGACTGCTTCAGATGCAGCCATTTATGGTTCAGTTCAGAATACAAGCTCTGAGAAAGTTTGCTTGGAGAGCACTCAGAAGAGGGCAGCTGAGAGGATTCACATAAAAATGCCTCCAAAAGCCCTTTATTTATCTATCAGCAGCTATATCAACAACAAGCAGGAGTAACCTTACATGCAAGAGTACAAAGGAGCTTGTGATGGTACTTGATGGGTACCTTGATCTGAGGCCCGGCAGCGAAGCGCTCACACAGCAAGAGCCACTCCAGCCTACAAAAGTGCTGATGCCTCTGCTACGATTTCATGACAAGAACAGCTCAGTTTCACAGCTCACAAGAACACTCAAAGCATGAAGAAAGGCAGGAGCAGTGTACAAAAATGGACTGCACAGTGGCTCACCCTGCTTCTGTTACTCTGTGCTTTAGGACAACTGCTGAACCTTCCTCCCAGCACACCAAACTCCATGTATTCTAGACAGGCAATTATCCTCAGAAAACACATAATTTACAACAGTTTCATACCTAGAAACCAAACAAAGAATCATTGTTGGCACCATAAAGTACATGGAGAACTATGCTGGTGTTCTAGGGACATATGATTTTCCCAAAGACATGGATGAAAAGCCTCTTGATCCCTCTTAGCCCATAAATAAGCAAAAGCGACTCTGACAGATGGCAGCCATCCACTGTGCCAGGATTCAATACTGCTGTGAAAGGGACAATTTATACCAGAGATTTAAGACCTATGTACAAGGGTGATATGTTTGGGAAGTCACATGAATGCACAGGCCTTCCTCCTGAATTTGAGGCATGGGGTATTTCCTACTACTTCTAGAGAAGGAAGTCAGAAATCCAAATAGGAAGATGAATGTGCCAAACATTTTTTGAAGAAATTTGAAGCTTTTGAGCTAGCAGTCTTCCATAGGGACAAGAGTCCTGAAAGATCCAAAAAAAGGAAGGGGAAAGAAAAATCATTCCCTCTAAGCAGCCATCTTCTTCACTATGCCTTCTGCTGCTTATTCCCCATCATTGTTTCATAAGCTGATAGTCCATGCAACAGTCAAAAGCAATCCTGCTTGCCTTCCAGTTATAGAGAAGATTGGCAGAAAGACATGGATACACATTCTCTTTTGCCTCCAGCTGTGCTGCCAGAATAGGATACAAACCAATACTATTTCCAGCAAGTTACAGAACTCTGTGTCTCTCACCTTCCCTGCTTCCCACCAACCATCTGCTTTGCCTACAGATCTGTTAAGTCGCACTGCAGTTTCTAAAGGGAGAGACAAGATGGCAACAGACACCAGTGAGGATGAGTTCTCATCCTCCAACAACAACAAAAAAGTGTTTCTCAACTAAACAGAAATGTTTAGAGGAGAGGAGGGGGATGAAGTTCTGCTGAGAATCTAAAACACTAATACTTCCTAGCTTCAGCTTTTCCACTCGACTTTGTGACCTTAGTAATGTTCTCTGCCAGCTCCTACATTTTTATTAGCATCAGAGCTGGAAGCTCTAATTCTAGGACACAGACCTCTGATCTGTACCCTGTGGGAATAACTAATAACCTAACAGAAATTGGAAGCTACGCTGTTGGGAAGCCTCAGTCTCATCTACATAAAAACAAGGCAGCTCCAAGTCTCACGGTGTCCCAGCTGTGCACAGGCAAAGAAAGGACTCTTTGGAAATTTAGCAAAGAGATTCTTGCTGAACATGTGCAAACAGATGTGTTTTTCCAGGCATATAATTTTCTCAAATTTGATTGATGTCAGCAAAAAGCAGAAAAAACACAGAGGTTAATCTGATGTGAACATGGAGGATCAGATTTCTGTTTTAATTGGACAAACAAAAATTCTAGGAAGGGCTGCTGCTGCCACTTAGTTCATCTGAAGTACTCATACTGCTGCAATACGAGTAGTGGGCGTGAAGTCCAGAAGGGAACCAGCTCCATCTTCTGTTGCCCCACACAGATCTCAGCCAAGGGTAACAACTTACTGCATGACAAATTCACGTTTTTGTCTCCTGATGGATTAACAGGATTCTTCTGTACTGCATCAAAAGCATTCTTCCCATCTTTGCTGCTCTACACTCTATCCCTGACTAATCTCACTGCTGCCTAATGCTGCCCTCTGCCCTTCCCAGGGCAGCTCTGAAGCGACACGCAGGACACACGTGCCACCTCTTGTGTGAAAGAAAAGGTGAAACATCCAGGAGATGAACTACACAAAAATGAATTCCCTGAGTGTTTGCTCATGGTTCATCATGCTGCCAGCCAGACAGCAGGAAAAATGACAAGATGTTTCCCTTTGAAAGAAACATGATTCAAAGCTTCCACCTCTCTCCGTTAAGAGCACACAAAAACCAGGGCACAGACAGCATGCACTGCACTGGGGTTCAGCTTATCACAAAGGCTGGAAGATTACAGCTAGATTGAAGATGGGATGAATTTCAAGTTCAGAAGATCCAGAAGATACTGCCTAATTTTGGGAGTCTTCTACATATCTCCACATTCCTCATGTTACAGGCTTACATGCTACTCCACTGACATGCTAGATACACTCTCCTTCAGTAAGATTTACCTTACCTTTGAACGAAATGTTGGGTGGACAAAATACAATGCCTTCAAATTCCTCTTGTACCTGGTTTAGAGAAACAAAAAAGTTTTTAAAAGTCAATTCTAATTAAGGTCACCTACACAAGCCAACTGTCAAAAGAGACCATTTTTCTTAAGTGCCTGTGATGTAATTTTACAAAGTTAAGATCTAATGTAAGGGCCGATATAAAAAAGTAAATGTAAAGGGAAAAGAAAAATGATTTTTAAAAGTAGAATGGTTATTTTTCAGTTAAAGACATCACAGCCTTCAGTCTTTCAAGTAGGAAGTGAAAGAAATGTAAGGACAAATGAAGACTGCCACTGTTACCCAAGCCTCTCCCCTCACAACCAGCAACATACTTTAACAAAGCCAGGCTCTAAAAGCTACAGCTCTGGACAGTGACAGACAACACAACCAGAGTGCCTCCCTAACAGCTCCAAAGGGAGACTGCAGAGGACAGAACTTCTGGTTAAAAAGATGGACTTGAGAAGGAAAGAAAATACCTCTTCCTTCTTTTTGCCTTTACTAGTTATTTAGGCCTTTGTCCCAGCAAAACTCTCTCAAATAAATGGGAAACCAGATACAGGGAAATATTTGCATAGCACAGGGGAAGACCAGAACGAGTTCTTTTCCTATTGACACTCACTTGGCGTCAACAACATCATAGAGCTTCTTCAGGAAATTAGAGTCTAATTGATTGTAATAATTTGTGAGTGTATGGAAGTACACCAGGACATACTCCTTCACTGCAATATGATCCATGACGTGGATGAAATACAGAAGAGCCTGAGGTAGAAAGAAATGAAATTTATATTTGCAAGAACTCTTTCACAGTTGCATTACATCTGAATATGCTCCCATTATTTCCTCTAAAAATGAAGAATCATGAGGGCTGGATGGCATTACATTTCAGCTACAAAAGCAAGGCCAACATTCCAAGTCTTCAACTTGACTGTAATAACTTGGAAGTCTTTTTTGTCTATCTGACCTCACAGATGGAGATATATTCTTGCTGTTTCCATGAAAAACCACATTTGACTCATTACATTTCACTCTTCACATCTTGGCAGTTATAGAAGCAGAGTAAGTCTCCTTCTTCTTGAGAAGAAAAAGGAGCTTTTTTCTAAACTATGAGTTTTTTTCTAAAAATAGCCTCATTGAAAAGTGTCAGCCCAACGCACACATAGGTTTGTAAGGGTATACATTTTCATCTGCCTATAAAAATACTTTCTAGTTAACATCTTAAGTCTCCTGCAAATAATGTTTCTAGTATTAACACTGAATTATCCTTATAATCAGACTTTTCCATCCTAAACATTCATATGTAACCTACACAACTCTAGTTTTACAAAGCCTTACCTTTTCCATGTCTATCAATGTTACGGGGATATTCCTTCCAACCACCACCATCACTGTGCGGCCACAGTTATCTACACCTACAAAAGAAAGAAAGAAAGACATCTCAACTTCTCTCAGTCATGCCAGGTTCTGTACTTGGGCCCTTTCAAACCAGGGAGAAAGAGCCTCAGCTCAGAACTTTTGCAATGTATCTGGTTTCCAATAGAGGAAATATGCTTAGTTATTGCTCTCACTATACCAGTACCTATTCTGATAAAAACTCCACGTATTACATCTGAGAAACTTAAGGACTGCAATTTTATGTTGCCTGTGTACTCCATATTTACCTAAATATCAAATAATAACATGGTTTTATTAAAAAAAAACCAAACACCTTCACTTGTAATTCTACCAGCAAAGCAAAATTCTTCCTAGAAACCAGGCTCTGAACTCCAATGCACAGATTGCCAGAGCACGCCTCATGGACCTCCTTTAGCCCACAGAGTCTTGCCTAAGGCAAACAAAAGAATTTAAATTTGCAGCTACTGAGCAGAAGGTATCACACAACCTTGCTATTTACACAAAGATCTAGGTAAGCTCTGGAATTTCATGAGGCCTAAAATATCAGCCAAAGGGCTGAACAGATTTTGTCTCCAGAAACACAGCTATGCTTTCCAGCATGACCTAATGTATTTGCAAGTCCAAAGAAAATATTTTTACTTTGAGACAACATAGATTAGTCATCAGTACCCCAAACTTACCTGTCTGGTACAAAGCTTTAAGAGAAGCAATGTCAGAGAGGTCTTCAGCTCTTGCCTGACACAGCCAGCGATTATAACTAGAAAGTTAAAAACATCTGGTCAGATCTAATCCCCCTTTGGATTAGCATTATAAAATGAAGAGGTATATGGGAAGGGAAGGACAAAGCAAGCTTTTTCTGACTGTGCCCTCTCTGATGTTGCTGTTTTCTGACCTATGGAGCAACTATCAAGTTTTTAAAGAAAGAAATGTTAAAAAATAAAATTTAATGTCTTAGTTACACACCTAATGATTTTCACTAGGGCAATTAATATATATTAATACATTATCAACTAGTAACTATAGTGGCATTGCATTTGGGCTGAAAAGATCTCAGAGGTTTTTCCATTTAAATATATCAGTGTTTAAAAGACAGAAAAAAAAAGAAAATTTTCTTTAGAAGTCTAGATGTAAAACACAACTATGCAGCAACCAGTGTGATACTGGTTTTTTTCCCTTTGAATGGTGAACAACAAAGTGCCTCATCTGATAAAACAAGCCAACACCTGCCTCGAGAGGTGTCCAGCATGGAACTACCTTCTAAAGAAGTGATCATGCACATTAGGGTTACCAGGGCATGAAGGGGGAGAAAAGTCTGAGCATTCTTTTATTTATCAAATGGAGGAAAAGTGTTTTGCTACCTGCCCAGAGCCTCAGGAACAAGTGGGAACTATTAAAAGCAAGTGATCCCACTACAAAAAGTGGTGACAAAACAGTGACATCTTGTGGCAAACAGATAAGGCAGCTGGCTGGATGCACTAGGTGTGCTAAAGGGTTCATCACAAGCTTCCCTTTTTATCTTACTGTCCCTTCCCTTCTCTCTTCAGGCCAAAGAGGCTACCACATCAATCCAGGGTGACACCAGGCATTACCTGTATTTGCTTGCTGGAAGATTAGGCTTTACAGATAACAAAATCATTATTTGTAAGGGTTGGTCCTAACTAACACAAATATTCACATGAACAAACAAATTCTCACTTCCTCTGATGCTGTTTCTGCAGTGCTGCCTCTGACAACTGTCCCTGAAGGATGAGGCGCCTCTGTTTATCAACGTCTCCTTCCATGCGGGCAAAAGCATGGGACCCAATGAAAGACAAATCTGTCTCCAGACCCTCTTCATCTGAAGCATCTGCAGTAGAAACAAAGGTGGTGTAAAATTTTTGGGCAATCAGCAATGCTGCTGATGAATTGCTACATTTCCCAGTGAGACAACACAGTCATGCTACAGACTAACACAAAACCCCGTGCGGTACCGTGATGCGGCTCTGACACCTCACCAGTACCACTCGCAGATCACAGCACGTGATTGAGAACTACTCCCTTAAAATGCTGGTTTGCCTGGAAACCAAATGGGAAATGCTAGTCATCAGCTCACAACAAAGGGTTAACTCTCCCAAAAAACAAGTCTGGGGAGGGTGACTTGAGCTTTACAGTCACCCTACTTGAGCTTTACAGCCATCCTATTTGTCAAAGGGGGAAAAATTAGCACGCAGAGGCACAGATGATGCAGCTTTATTCAATTTAGAAGCTGTACTGTAGAAAGGGCTTACTTTTTGTATCACTGGACACTTCCTGAACAAATGCTGTAGTGATCTGAGTGTAGCTATTTTTATAGTTTTGTTTACAACACGACTGGGTGATGAAATAGAAGAGTGCAGGCTCACTTGCTGGTGACAATACCAGAATGCTCCACTGAATTGATGTCATCCAGGCACGTTGCTAAGACTTCTAGCACTGTCTCTCTGGGCAATCTGGACAGGAACTGAGCTTCCCCTTTTAGCATGACATGCTGTAGTAACAATGGAACAGGAGTGCAGGATTCCACTACACAAATTCACTCCTACCTGTGCAAATCCAGTAATTTCATAAATTATTAGCTAGTGGTTGAATGCCTCACACTGATCAGCCACAGCAGCAAATATCAAATATTCAGCCGTATCCCAACTGGCTATGCAAAAGCAGAAAATTGAAATGAATTCCAAGTTATCTGCTTTGGATAGTTCAAGGCTGTAAAACTTTCACATCACCACTTAACAAGTAAAGAAGAACATGCCTGCTATGTCCATTAATATGTTAAATTGTTTTGCTATATGTATCTCACCTCAGCCCTGACATCTAGGCAACCTCTTTACAAGCAGACTTTCACTGAATTTTGATAGCCACTTCCAAACACTGATCTCTGGGTTGATCTAGCTTTTAGGGAGTTTCTCCTAGTTTTCATTGCACATCTATAGTTTGATGCACTGTATCCCTGCTGAATCAATAGAATCCTATCATCTGAGACAACATTTGCTAATACATAAACAACACTTTGCTAATACACAAGACAGATCATTAACCATAATGCCTTTTTTGATTAGGGGCTGCAGAAGATTCTGCAAAAGCACTTTCAAAGATCCTAATCACTTTGGGAAAAAATTTACAAAGGGAATGAACTACTCACCTCTTCCACCAAGAAAGGAAAAGACAGATCAGCTCTACTGCAGTTACTGCTGGGGAACACACGAAGCCAATGAGGCAGCTTGGGAACTGGAATCATTATAACCTGCCTTAGGTGAACTGTGGTAGGAAAACACCTCTCTCCCTCCTTTTCTGTTTTTCCCACTGACTTTCACAGAGAGATACTTATTCCAAAGTCCAGTTCCAAACTCACCATCCGGAACGCCTGGCTTTTCAGTAATCCTGATCTGCCGCTCTGGTACTACCGGCTCCCCTTCTGCATTGCCAATATCTGCAGGGAGGTAAGGCAAGGACTGGATCTCTTCTTCCAACGATCTCGGAAAATACAGAGGCAGCAACTTCTGGTAAGTGACCTACAAATAAGAAAAAAGTGTGAAGGGTCTATCATACATCCATGCTCTTCGCTTAAACAGCATCTGCCTTTGTAGCAGGGAACTTCTCAACAGTTTGGAGGCAAAATACTGCCTCCCTCAATGGTTACTTTGGGCTGTGAGTTCACAATACAGGCAAGAAACCTTAATAAAGGTTAACTTTTTGGGTTTTTTGCCACATTGGCAAGTGACTTTGAGAGGACTCTGCTTTAACCTGCATGAACTCAGGTAGATTGCAGATACTTTAGCTTTGTAATGAAGTTGAAATATGCATGGACAACAGATTTCAGCAAAGGTTGCTTATGTTAAAATGCACTATGCTACAGAGATCACCTTTAGTGATCTGTCTGGGGAAAAAGAAAAAGCACCAACCAAACAAGAAAATCCTGCCCCACATGAAGGAAAATCTCTACAGAATGTAATACTTCATGGATTATCTCCATATGATTAGCAGTTTTGTGACCCCCAACAAATTAGTTATTTTCCTTATCCCAGATGCCACAGAATCTGAACACAGCATGGGTGTTCTGCACAGGAACTGCCATTAACAAGTTCAAGGTACAAGGAAAGTCAATATTCAAACTGCCTGCATCTCTCAGAACACAGATCACTAAATGTCAAGTTTGCTTTTCCAACAAGCCAGCAAGCAGCGTTTCAGGTTTGTAGGTGATCTGTAGGGATGCTGAATTGGCCCTCTTCAATCACATCTCTGTGTAAGGAGGAAACTTTGTGTGAGGAATTTCTTTTCTGGCTAACAGACAGCATCCAGCACAACTGCATGCCATCACCTCCCCTATTGCTCCCTGTCCACAGCTCAGGAACACAAAAGCCAGAAGCAGAAAGATTCTCAGAGTGTCCATAGTGACAGCTAAGGGCATGAACAGTACTGGAAAAGAGGCTATGCTAGGATGGGACAGAAGGATGCTGCAAGACCAAAAGTCTGCATGATCTGAAGGGGAAATCCAAATCCAGCTCTACTGATGCAGATAGGATCAAACATGCCCAGGAATTTTGGTGGAATGAATACCAAGACGGTACCTCTTCAAGCTCAGAGACAGCAAACACCACCTTCTCCAGAGTCTCTCCATGGATCTCCAGAAACCTCCTAACTGTGCCTGCAAGGAAGCAGATTAAATGTAGTTAGCAAAACAGAAGAAGTCTACACACACAGCTGCAAGTGAAGAACTCAGAGTGCAGAAGAGATACATCTCTCCCCGTACTAAACAGCTCCACAGGCTGTAGGCAAGTGTGGAATAAGTGGTGGTTTAACACACCAAATGGGTTGCTGGGCATACTGGAAGTTCCATCTCCACTCTCTCCTGATGCTGACTTTAGATAGACACAAATAGTGAATAAATCTCCTTGATTTTAGCTTACTAAGCATTCCTTAGACTGTGAAATGAGATTCAATGGCCCTGAAAAATCAAGCTAAATCCTTCCCTTAGAGAGTCCAAATTGCAAGAACTTTAGAGAGTGCAAATTGCTAAAACCAGACATTCTTAGAACAAGTCACTGTGCCTTAATTTATCAGCAAAGCAATGTAAGTAAGCTACAGCAGAAGCTGCTTCAAGACAGGCTCAGCAACACAAAATCTCTGGTGCCAAAGAGGCATATAAAAATTCTATTTGTAAATCGTGAGAGAAAGTGTCCAAACAAATCGGTTGGTACAGGAGTATTTTATCAAGTAGCACACAGACCTACAGAGACAACAGAAGACAGCAATAGAAGAAGTTATCTACAGGGAATACTTTAGTGGGAGTTCAAGAAACAGTTCAAGGAAAAAAGGAGCTATTTTCAAACACTTCCTGTGTACTACAGTACACAAATTCCAGTGTAATCATGTTGACCTGCAACATTACTTTACAGAACAAATGCAATTGGGCAGTTCCACAGCAAACAGTTCTGAATGTATGTGAACATGTGAAAAAGCCAAAAGAGATGGGGAAGAGTAGGAACCAGTATATAAGTATGTAAACAAGAGTATATATAACATTATTGTTTCAACACTTTTTTGTATTTTCAGTCCAGGATGTTTTCTGATTTGTTTTCCGTGGTCTTCATTTTTTTGTAAATATAGCTCCCTCTCAAGTGCAAGGAAATTTGAAAACTTTTAGCAATGCTTTTTAGTAAGAATTTCCATAAAACAAGTAACAAGCATAAGAACCATTTCCCCTTGTTTGTTCTGAACTGGCATGGTTTGATGGTTCTTATTTTGGGAGACAGTGAACAGCTGATTCCGTTTCACCATTTCCATGCCACTCATGAGTTTACAAATATCTATCACACTCCCCTCAAGTCTGGTATAATCCAGTCTGGAAAAGTGTTGAGCTCATTTTGCTATTTCTTGCCTTTTTCTGTCCTTGTTGACCTCCTCAACTTCTCTGTCCACTATATTCTTTTTGAATATGCAGCTTTAAAGGGTGAACAAAGCACTGATTTATTGCATAACATTTTTAATTTTGTTGTGTCTTAGCTTGCTGTTTTGAGCTCCTCTGAGCTGTTGTTTTCATGGAACTATTATCATCTCAAAGTTTTGCTGCCTATAATCAGCCCATCATTTTGCATGTGAAGGCAGAAGCCTGTAGGAGTGGGTCAGTGGGGGAAGAACATCACTTTACATTTGGATGTGCTGATGACACTAAGAAGACTAAATTCATGGTTGCTCGAGTCTGCCTACAAGTATTCAACAGCAAGGCCTCATCTTGGCTATTCTGAACAGATTTCTATTACCAGCAAACTCTCTCACCTCACTTTTAGCATCTTTACCAGGTTATTAATTAACACATTGAAAAATGCAAGTTGTATGGATCTTTACTGATGAGATCCCAGGGACCTTTACTGAGAGGAAGGCTCATTTGTTTTTATCTTCCATTTCCTGATCAACCATGGAATGCCTTGCCTTTTTACAGCCTCTAATGAACCACAGCCCCCTAAAAAAAGCTTTCCCCATTTCAAGAGCAATCTGTAAGTGACCTGCTGAATGCTGCCATCCAGTTTATGCAGTTTTCCAACACACTTACGCAGTGCTATGTGGGTTGCATCCTCCAAGGGGTAACATCTTTTCAGAGTGTTAATGACACAAAATCCTACAGAGCACATTGCCTGTTCCCTGGAATCCAGAAAAAGAGAAACAAATGAACAGACAGCCAGGTGTGAACAGCCACCTCTCAGGACAGTAGGGAACCGGAACACCAATAATTTCTTCCCTGGCTCTAAGCAGCAGTAATCCTCTTTCAGGTTTTTGCAGAAGGATTCTTCCCTGGCAAGATGTACACACCCCCATTAAGTAGAGAAGGAGAGAACCATTAATTATTCCCCATGGCTTCCTCTGCTGCTTGTTTTCAGATTTCTCCTTCTATTTCAGCTATGTTGTTCCTACAGTTTCTCATATCCTAAATTAAGTTCTTACCTCAAGCTCTCTGCAATCCTTTCCAAAATACTTTTGTTTCTGTTTAGGACTGACAGTAAGGGGAAGGAGGTGCTCTTCAGTGCATACACACTCCTGTTTCTTCACCTGACCAATGATTTTGTTTTGATAGAGGTCTGGACACAGGCCAAGGTGGCTTACTCAATCTTAGGTATGGTTAGACAACCATCAGAATGGAGTGGGACATACTTTAAGACCAGTAGGATGCTTCCAGCACTGAGCCGCATTTTCAGAAGAGTAAAGCAGAGCTGTTGCCAACAATCATCAAAGGAATTTGAGCAAGCTCAGAGTTGGTAGACAGTTTCACAAACATCAAAAGTTACTCTAGAAAATAGATTGACTGAAAAGACATTCACTATGCAGAACTATCAGAATTTTAAAATGGTTTTTAACATGGTTCAGGCCTGACTTTGCTTGTTACTTCTGAGGCAGAACAAAACTGGCACATGCTAAAAACCTTAGCTATAATCTTGATTATGAAACAGTTACTATTGCACTGTAACACACAGTCCAGCCTTGGAAGAATTGACCTTCCCACCCATAAGAAATTGTTAGGTATGCTTTCTGACATTGCTCTTGCTCAGGTGTATTTTGCAACTGCTACCACTACAGCAGCTGTCACAGGAGAAGAACAGAACACAGGAAAGAAGACAGAAGAATAGGAAGAAAAAACCCTGTCAGTTAAGAGGAAGTAGAAAATACCACAGACAAAAGGGGAAAAAACTACAAACCCAGCTGCTGCAACTGTAGATTTAGAAGTAACCTTACACCCTGACTCAGAATTTTAGCTGTTGTACAAGAGCAGAGAGGCCAAACATGTGAACTGACACAGCGGTCAGATCTGCCTGTGGGTGCTTGCACATGGCTGCAGACACACAAGAAATTGCTGCTGGAGTAAGCTCATTTAACACTTGCTGCAGCACAGAACTCAAAGCAATTATTAATATTTCTCCTTTGAGGAACTGAATGCTGCACAGCTCTAGCTATCCCATTTCAGGACCTGAACCATCTCAGATCTCTCTGCACATTTTATCTACACCACAGCACAGATAACCAAAGGCATGAAGCACACCATGAAGCCACTTATGTTCTCATGTCCCTAGCCAGAGCCAGCACACATGAGAAGACATTCAGAGAGGTTAGATCTTTGTGCAGAGCCGAGTTTGCAGGACAGCTGTGCCCCAGCTGGCAGCGCCTGTGTAGGCTGTGCTGTGCTTACTTGGCGAGCTGCAGGACGTTGCGGTAGCAGCTGTACAGGGAGCTCTCGGCCGCAGTGCGGTACCGGCTCTTGTACTTGGGGCCCACCGTGTGAATGATGAAACGCGCAGCCAGGTTAAACCCTTTCGTCAGCTTGGCCTCACCTGTCCTGCAACCTGAGGAAAAAAACCACAAGGATAAGTGTTCCTGTCATGGCAAGAAAGCCAGAAGTACTCAAGCCCTTGTCTTCCTCCAGTCAGACGACTCCACCTCATACACAGAAGGCAGTGTTAGAGACATCAAATATTAAGGATAGCATCCTATCTCATACCAGCTGCTTAGCACCCAGTCAGGCTGAGGAGGTGAGAACTGTGCTCATTCCTCTCAATTTCAAAACTATGCATATAAGGACAAACCAGATATTGCTAGAAATTCTGTCTTAATTGCAGTGTTTACTATGCTACTTACAGAGCCAAAGGAAGAAATGATTTAATAATGTGCAGAGAACAGATGCGCAAGTATACCACACAGCTAACAATAAAAAGTCCTTCTGAATTTAACAACTTGGTTTGGGGAGACTGCTTTTTGGATAAAATGACTACAGGTCTCCTTAATCAAACAAACCAGTTGTTGGCAAAGCTATTAAAACTGAATAGATAAAACACTTGTTTAATTTATGCTCCCAGAATGAGGTAACTTGCTTTGTTTTGCAAGTTTCTTCATGTCCACAAGGCAGATACATGATCCTTATGCAGCTCATACTCTCTGGGCAGACCAGATATCTAGTCTCAAGGCAAGGAAGTTGCAAGCAATACATTTAATCGTTCTATTCACGGCACCCTTCAGTTACATAGTCTAGGAACAGATTCTGTGTTTGAAGTCTGTTTTTCCTTCAGCACATGGAAGAAAAGTCTGCTAAACTTCCCTTTCTTCACCTAAATCTCGTCCACTCCAAGTCTGGACAGCTGAAGAAGTACTTCTAATCTCTCTCTTTCCCTACCCTCAAAGGCAAGTATTTTCCAACCTTCTTTTTTCTGCTTGTACAGCTGCACTTCAGCTTTCTGATCTGACTGAAAACTAGTATTTTCAAGGGATTAGCTTTCAACCTGATCTTCTCATAGGTTGCTAGTGCCCACAACAGGGAATGAGACAAGAACAAGCAGCTGCAGCCATCCCTCAGGCAGCAGCTCCAGCAGCTTGGCTTAAGCTGCTCACTGAACAGGGATGTTCATCTCTCCCACTCCACTCTTTCCTCGTAGTGCTCAGGCAAGCTATCAACATGCATGAAAGCATATCTTATGGGAAGAGACATTCCAGGTTGAGAATCTTCCTTACTCAAAACTTCAACCATACCTTTTAATGGCAACCACATGCTGCCTTGAAGCCAGCATCTTGTAAAATTTTTGATCTGACAAATCATATCATTAGCTTCTACAGACCTCCACTGTGCTTCTTCTGGGTTAATCAGAAGGAAGAAAACACCATACTAAAACTAGGCAGACTCTTCTGAATTCCTGCACAGCCTCTAAGACGGCTCAAGAGAGTGATTAAATAAGCACAATATGGAAAAAGTAAAGCCAAACCCAAAACAATGTATCAGATATCAAGTTACTTTTCTTCCTCTGCCCACACCTCACAACTAGTGAAGAGCAAGCAATGGCCTGTAAGAAAAAACTTGTCTTGGGAAAAAAAGAATGAAGCAAGTTTGATTGAGGTATAGTTGTGAACTCAGTAGGGAAACGAATAAATTCAGGCAAGCAGATGTAGCTCAGTAATCTAACTATACTTAGATCACACTTCATACTTCCCAATGCCTTCTGCCTGGGTATCTTTACAAAACTTACAAAATTAAAATGAGAAGTAGGTATTATTCCTATTTTAAGATATGGGGTGAGGTGAGCTGCACAAGTCTGTGACAAAGCAGGGAACAAAGTCAAGATCCTATTTTTTATCTGATGAGATTTTAGACATTAGGATAGCTTTTCTCCAAGTTTAAAATGGAAAGTCTGAATCCTCTACATCATGTGTGTGGCAGAGAAAAAGCATCACTGGAGCTGGAAGATTTCTGTGCATTGCTGTTACAAAAGGTCTTTATTAGACTGCAACAAGTATTTGTTGATAGGCAAGCTTATATCAACAGCACTTCATCTGCGAGCCTGCCCATGATTGTAGCATTTCTACATGAATCAAAACTAATGCTGCTCCCAGAAACATAAAAGTTAGCTGAGCCTTAAAAGAAGGCACAGGCCTTAGAAGGGTCACCATATCACATGCTTTAAGATCATGATTTTTCTTGGAGTCTGTGAAATGTGAATATATACCAAGTGGCAGGAATAAAGCAGGAGAGACCTAACTGAAAATGCATTTTACAGCTTTAGAGCATAGACATTTTCACTCTTTCAGCACAAACATTCTCCAATGAAAAATTTCAAGGCTAAATGGGAAAGAGGGTAAAAAGGAAGCAGAGGTGACAAATAAATCCTAAAATGATTTCTTAACTAAGCTCTCCATCCACTTCTCCTACTGTGACAGTACTACGGGTGCTCAAGCGCCAAATCAACCTCTCCTTCCTCCCCCACACAACATGTCAGTAGGGTGTCACAGAAGAACTGATTTCCATAAAGCTCTTGGCACAAGATTAAAAGAAAACTGTCTTCATAGGGAGTTGTGAACCAGCAGAATGCATTACAGGGAGAAGACAGAAGTGTTTTCACTGTGGTAGAAGATGCAAAACTACACATAACTCAGCAGGGTCAAATGGAATTTAAGAAGTTGAGCACGACTCCCTACAGAGCCGACAGATCTCAGACTTTAGGACTCCTTGAAATCCAGTCCCTCTCTTCCCACCTCTCAGTGCACACAAGAAACCCAAGTGTATTTTAGAAGAGTTCTGGCATATATAGCAGGGTCCTAACTATTCTATAGCACCTACGGTATTTTAACAGCCATTTCCACCCACAGCACACACTGAATTTTCGCTCTGTTATGAAATGGTTACTCTTCCTCCTCTTTTATTTCTAGGTTACTCAAAAAAAGCAAGCTGAATCAACAAAGGATGACTTTATAGAAACAGAGGATTTCTATTCAATTGTAATTTAAGCTACTAGAGTTTATATTAGAAATATGGCTCTTCTATATCCATTTTGTTATTGCATCAGGAGACCAAGCTGTTATCCAGTGAGCAGTACTACACAGATACCTCAAAATTCAGTTCAGTAACATATACTAGAGATGTGAACTTTTATCTGCAAACCATATTAGGCTTCTGTGTGACCTTGGATAACTACAAACTCTTGTTCGTTACACACAAAATAAGGAAACTCTTATTCCCAGTGCCTGTTAGATGAAAAAAAAAGGCTGAGTATTCATCTCTCATTATCAGCAATAAGCTTTGTTAATAAAGAATCTAGGTAAACCTCATCCATTTCTAGAATAGCCTTACATTAAGGCTGCTCTTGTAGCTTTCCAATAAAGTAATTTGTTGTACACAAGAGACAAGTGAACCAATCAACTTAAGAAGTCACAAAGACTTTACTTAGACATGCAGTATTTTATCAATCCATCTACTATTATCGTATCTTTCTGAAAGACTGTGTGTATATTAACATCCTGAAAGAGGATACACAAAGGGTATGATAGAATCCACTTAATTTCTGCAATGGTAAACTTCAGTTTCTGTCTTTCGTAATGTATAAACACAGAACAGGATAAAATCTCAAGATGTACAATACTGGTCCCTTGAGCAAAAGCTCTGATAAGCTAACTGCTCAAAGTGGCTTAAGATAACAATGGGAATTATTGTATCATAAAGTAAGGGCTCATCAACTTAAATATCTGCCACAGAATTTCAATTATCTGGAATGTGAACAGCAAAGAGACTAGATTGGCATGTGTTTCCTCCGTGTTTTTCACGTTAACACCAGCTGTTGGGGGTTGGGGGAAGCTCTGCCTTTTTCGTTTGTGCCCCAATCTTGATGCTTTGTACTATGCAAGAACAGTAGATTTCAATAAGATAAAAATGTCTCAAGGCCACTTACCTTTGAGCTTCTGGAGTTCATCCTTCAGGTCAGGCCCAGCATGCATGAATATACTTTCAGATACTGGATTCTTATCCGTGAGAGTCTCATTGCTGGTGTTTACGATGGCCGTGCAGTTCAGTAACGCGACATCTCCTTTCCTGAGGAAACAGTTTATTGCAGGATAAATGCACAACTAAGCAGGATATTCTCAAATCAGTGCTGCCAAGCAAGGAAATGCCAAGTTACAGGAAAAGCATTAAGAGGACTCCAGTGCCCGCACAGCGTAGCGTACCCTGACGTGCTCGCCAAGCTGAACCATCCTTTGCCGCTCCCTAATGAAGACAGACTGCACGCAAAACGTCAGCTCCTTAAACAGTCCCAGCCTCAGCAGTTGTTTGTAGAAAAGGCAGTGTTGTAGTTGTATATAGGGCAGCTCAGACAGCAAACATGCAAGGCAGCTTGTTAAACTGATGGAGTGTAACACTTCCAAAAACCCACATATTTTCTCTTGGGGTAACAGGACAGTCCTTGTGTTAGATTACTTTCAAAACTTCAACAATTTTCTCAACGTACTTCTTTATTTTTGCAGACAGACTATCCAGGACACCTTAACTGCTGCTGTTCCTCAGACCACTGTGGGTCTAGAGAGACACTGCAGCTGGACAAGTTTTCTTCTCTTTTGTTCCCAAATTGTGAACCCACAAGTTGATCATGTTCATTCTGCTGTTCAAAGATCAGACATGCAGAAGATAAACAAGGCACAGATGCATAAGAGACAATGGAGTAGCAGAACTCTGACCTGCTTTTTGCCACAGCAGCAGCCATTGGGGATTTTGGGATCAAAGAGCATAGGAAGGGAAATAAAGATTCCCACGCACAGGGAGAAACTAAACTAACAGTTGAAATTGCACATATTTGCCCAAGCCGTAAGAGATGTTTAACCTTTTACTCCTCTCTTTCTTTACTTAATTGAGTTCGGGAAGTCCATGAGCAGTCCCATTTCCTGCATATATTAACCAGAAAGAGGTTCAGGCTGATTCCTGAATCTGCATCCCTGAGAAATCCTTCTCCCTTCACAGTGATTAAGTTAAGAGTTATTCATCTAGAGAGCAGGTTTAAGTATCTGAGTTACAGGAAAGAAAAACTGATGGACTAAGTTCACCACAGCACACTGCACTTTATCAATAGATTTTGGTAGAAAATCATGGAGACAAAATACAGAACAGAGGAAGAAGGGGCAGGAAGAGCCAAAACCAAGGCATAAGAAGCACATGAAAGAAAATACTGATTTAAACCAGAAAAGTAAAAGCAGAATAAAGCCAGAAAATACAGGAAAAAGCTAGTAGACAGCAAACATATCTAAAAAAAATTGAAAACCTCATATCCGAGTGCCTAACTAGGTTTGGATACTAAGCATGTACTTCCTGCCTATCACAGTAGGAAGTACAGCTCCAGTCTGCTGCATCGAGGACTGCCCATGAGCACAACCTATAGTGGAGCAAAATCTAGACTTTCAAAGTTACAGTGAACAAAAAGATTATTTTCCTCACAGATCTGTAATGTCTGATTCAAGAAAATAGGATTTAGAAGCTTTATTCTACAGCAGTGATCATTACATATGGATCCTGCAGTAAATGGAGAAGAGATGACAGACACACAAGAGCCACATCGAACTTACCACAAGATAATTTTTTCATTGATGTCTTTCCTGTATGGAAAAGGTGATCTAACATCAACTTGAGCTTTTTCAACAGGACTTTGGTGACAATCGAGCTGCTTGGCCTCATAGGCATCACTCCAGCCTGGCAGACTATCAACATCCACAAACTGGGAAGGAGCACCCAAGGGATCCATGGAATGGAAACAACAACTCCCTTCCTCTGCTAACTTGTCACACTCCAATTTTCACTGGAGTCTTCCAGGTGCTTTAAAGAAAAACAAAAATCAAACCAGGTCAGCAGCTGTTCACTAAAAGTAATTGTCCCGTGGAGCCAGACCTTTCCCAAGACTGCAATGCAATAACAGCTAGCAGAAAACAGAAAAGCAGATTTCCCACTCAAACACTCCCTCTTTTGTTACCTGCATGCAATAAGGCAATGCAGATACTTCCAGTGAGACAAACCTCTTCCAACCATTAAAGGTGAAAACACCTTCTCTACTAAATTGATCCAACTGACTCATGATCTTGCATTTTAGAAATAGCAAGAACAAAGTCCTAAGTGCAGAGAGGATCGCAGTCTTTCTGAAAAGTGTTATTTCTTTATCTAAACAAAAAGCAAATTTGTAGCAGGGAATGTATAACCTATTCTTTCAGAGATACTGGTAAATACTTATATAAAAACAAAAGTCAGAGCTTCCCAAACCACAATGCCCCCACTCACCAAACACCCCAACCAAAAAACCCAAACCTTACAAACAAACCAACAAAAACCCCTCCCTCTTCCCGAATGACACAGCCTGTGCCGTTCAGTGAATTCTGAACTGCTGCAAACAACTTACTGCCACATAGTTCTTACAGCCATACACTCAGGCACAAAACCTCTTCACCCAAATCAGTTTTGCAAGAAAGAGTAAAGCTGTAAATTTGAACGCTGGCCCAGTGAATTTTAAGATGAACTCTGCCATCTGACTGATTCTGAGACGGCACTGGTTGCTAGACGAAGGCTCAAACGTGCCAATACTCACTTTTCAGCTGCCAGCAGACAACGCGTTGGCTATTGCATTTCCATTGTGACTACTGAACTAGACTAGTTAATCAAACTAGCACAAACATACCCACATAAGTAACTACAGATTAGTAACACACCACACACACCTACTACTTAACCCCTTTCACAGGTTTATAATTGATAATAATTAAAAAACGATCACACCCACAAGGGGTAATTGTGAAATGCGACTTATTAAGTGTATTTATTAGCCAGGGGAAAACAACACAACAAAACAAAACAACCAAGCACCCAAGCTCACACTGAGGGGTAATAAAGACTGACACTAGGACAAAGATAGCCATAAGAGCATCGAAGTAAGATTTTTGCTGGAAGAAAAGGCAATGAGCGAGTAAAGCGACAAAGATAGCCATAAGAGCATCTAAGTAAGATTTTTGCTGGGAGAAAAGGCAATGAGCGAGGAAAGCAAGGTAAGCGCGGCTGCACTGGCCCCAGCCCTAAGCCCATCTACAACAGCATCTACCCCCTGCTGAACAGCCAAACCCAGGGGTCTGGCTACGGCAGCAAAAGGCAGGAGAAGCGGTGCGTGCAGATCTCCCCCGGGGCATCTCCCCCACGATCGCTGCCGGGCCCTCCCGCGGCGGCGGCGGCCCCGAGGGGTTGTCAGGCTCGGAACGGGGCACAGAGCGCTGTGAGCGGGGGTCGCGGCCCCAGTGCCTGGGACGCAGTGCCGTGCTCGCACCGGGAGGAGAGCCCGCCTCTCCCGCCCCACGCCTCGCACCGGGACTCCGGCACCGCGCTCCGCCGGGCATCCAGCGGCCCCCGCCCGGCTCCCGCAGCGCCCGCCCAGCGCAGGCCGGGCCGTGCCCCCAGCACCGCTCCGCACTCACGGGCACAGCCGCAGAGCCGCCGCCAGCCCCGCCCGGACAGAGGGTCCCGGTCGGCGCCGGTCTGGCGACATCACCCAGAGAAGCTCCGCGTCTGCCCCGCTTCCGCTTCCCTTCCCGGGCGGAGCCTCAGGGCCGCGCTCGCAGCCGGGCCCGCTCTGACGCACTTCCAGCGCGGCGGGCCCGGAGCGCCGCACGTGTGGCGGCCGCCGCTGCCCCGCGCGTTCCTTCCCCCCGCGCTCGCCGCCGCCATGGGCCTGACGCGGCAGTACCTGCGCTACGAGCCCGCCGCGCTCTTCGGGCTGGTGGCCAGCGCCAGGGCCGGCGTGGCCTTCGTGGCGCTGCGCGGCGAGCGGGGCCGCTACGTGGCCGTGCCGGCTTGCGAGCACGTGTTCGTGTGGGATACAAGGAAAGGAGAGAAGGTGGGACCCGGGATGCGGTGGTGGGGCAGGGCTGGGGTGCGGCGTGCGGGGCTTTTAGGCCGCCTGAAGCGAAGCGGTTTGTGCTACTGGGCGGCTTTTGCAGGGAAGCGACACCTCCACAGCCTCTCCCCCTCTTGGGAAGGGTGAGCACAGCGTGAGGTTTGGTTATGATGCGAGTCTGCAGCTCCAGCTTCGTCCTGGCCCGTCATGCTGTTGTCTTCCAGTTCCCCAAGCTGGTCACTGGACGAAAAGGATTCCTGCATAGTGTTACCTCTTGAGTAGTCCAAAATACAGTGCAATTTTGGATGCTTACAAGAAAGTCTTGATTATTACAAGAAAGTAATCGGTTATTTCTGTTTAAGGGATTTATAAGGTTTGTATTTGTTGAAATCCAACAGGTAGCACCACCACACATAGAACAGAGGAGGCTATGGATGATTTGGATAATAGATATCTGGAATGCAGCAATTCTCACCTTCGTTTTCTTTTGGTAGTAATTTGTAGCCATCCGTTGTTAGAGGGAGGGATTGGTGGTCCTGCTGCTCTGCTCTTACTGTGAGAGTAATTTGTTTTATCTTGACTTGGTCCTGCAATGGCTGAATCTCACGGTGGATCCCTTGACATTTGCCTCAGGACCTCAGTTGTGGAAAAGCAATTGCTGTCACAGTAACTGGAAAGCTGCTTCCTGTTTAGCTGGCTGTGTGAATGTTTTTGGACAAATCAGGGATGTCACAGAGTTTGTGGTTTGGCTTGGAACTTGGCATTCCATGTAAAAGTTGTTTCCTCTAGGGAGGTTGTGAGTTGTAACTTTAAGAACTTTGCCACACACTGCCTCCTGTGCGATTCAGAAATCACTGTAAGTACTACTGTCCATACAAACTGAAATCTGGTTTTGTTTCACAGCCCCTGGAGTGCTGACTGCTGTTATGCTGTTTTGGAGATGTTTGTATCATTCTCAAGTTCTTGTGCAGTCTGTGGAAAAGCAGCTCTGTCCTATACCCGAGAAAAGCCAGGCAAGAGTCAGGAAGAAACTTTCCAGCTTTACTCTCAAACCGTGTTTCTTGCTCTCTGGCACTTAATATATGGGGGCAGAAATTTCAGGTTGTGAGTTCCAGGGCTCATTCTACACCAGTTTCCTGTGTGATTATGAGAAATTGCTTCCCTTCTAGCTGCTGTTTGCCTTTGAAAATGGGGTTAATGACACTGTTTTTTGGTACAGGAAGTTGAAAAATGAACTTCTGGAGTGGCAGAAGTGCTCAGCTGGAAGTTCAGGAGAAGAGTAGACTATATTCTTTCTGCTGTGCAAGTGTCTGACTCTGACATGTCATTTATCAACATTATACATATTTTGTCTCCTAAAAATTGCAGGTTCTTATCCTTAAGGGTCTCAAGCAGGAAGTCAGTTGCCTCTGCCCCTCTCCAGATGGGTTGCACCTGGCTGTTGGGTATGAAGATGGAGCAATCCGTGTCTTCAGCCTCCTAAGTGGAGAATCCACTATCACTTTCAATGGACACAGGGCTGCAGTTACAGCCCTGCAGTATGACCACCTGGGTGGCAGGCTGGTGTCTGGCTCAAAGGTGAGGCTTTCACATCTGGACCATGGCCCTTTCACAGAGATGCCCCATGGGGAAGGCTGACCTGCACTAAAATGTTCAGTATTTTAAGTGTGGCCTCTGCCCATAGCCAGAGGATGGCAGTGAGAGGAGCTGAGGACAGTGATGGAGCTGGGGAGCCCAGGGCTGGGTGAGCAGTAGGATACTGGTAGAGCTGTTGAAGTGAAGAATCTTGTGAGATCAGGAATAGGAAGTGTTTCAGGCTGGGACAGCAGTTCATTTATCGGTCTGACTGCACCTTTGGGGGAAGCAATGTCATGTGCATTAATAATCCTTGAGATTCAGAGTGAGAAAGTGTGCTCTTAGGTAATCTTTTCAGTCTTATGGCAGAAGTTTTGCAGAGACAAGGGCCAGTCCCATGGAGACACTCTCTCTGTTCCAGGATACAGAAGTTATCGTGTGGGATGTCATCAATGAGAGTGGCCTGTACCGGCTGAGGGGACACAAGGATGTCATCACTCAAGTCCTTTTCTTGAAGGAGAAGAACCTGTTGGTCACCTGGTGAGCCAGACAAAGAATAATTGTTGATCAGGAAAGCAGGCATGGTTGTACTTGCAATTTAGACATCCTGTGTGCTACAGCCATTCGTATTTTCCTTCTTGTCTCATGATACCTCAGACCCACCAGCATCTTTGAATGTGATTTTGTCGCATCCACATATTTTTTGAGTCTGGTGCCTGAATCCAAGTCTTAGAGCAACTGAAATGGCCATGCTGAAGAAAGTGTTTGGAAAAGGATTTAACTTCTTGGTACATCCATCAACTTAAAATTATTGTAACAAAGAATAGTGATAATGTGTTCATTATGTGTGTAACCATTTTGGGGTTTTTTGTTGTTCATCTTGAAGAATTGAGCAGCCTTACCTTCGGTATGAGTAATTCACACAGCAGTGTGACAGAAAAATTGCTTCCTTGTAAGCTGTAAATACATGAATTAAAAGATGATAGGGTTTTTTTAGTTGATTTTTAGTTATTCAACTAAATGAGCAAGTTGACTGAGTCCCTTTAATAATAAATGGTTGACAGGAGATACTCTTGCTGAAATACCAGTCAGTAATTTTTTACTTTTTAATATTCCATTTACTATCTTAACAGAAAAGTGCATGCAATCAGTTCAGTTTAGAAATAAAACAAGTTTCTTTGGCTTTTTTTTTTTCCTCAGATGAAAAAAGTAGTATTTTGGTTTGGTAGATGATATCCATTTCTTAATGCAATTTCAAATATTTGCCAGGTCAGCTTCAGTGATTTGATAGATATCTTTTTGCAGTATTGCTGTACTTTGTTTTTGTTTGGCTTGCAAAATTCAGTGTTTGAGCAGCTGCTCTGTGATATGTTCTGACGTGTTTTAGATTTTTTTGCATTTCTACCACTTAGAAAAGTGGTGAGCTCTGGAGTTTTTCGTCATGTCTGAGTTTTTCTTTTTGTTCCAGTGCCAAAGACACACTGGTGAAATGGTGGGATCTGGACACCCAGCACTGTTTCAAAACTCTGGTTGGACACCGAGCTGAGGTAAGGGGATGTGTGGGAGCTGTTGGGGTGGAGGGACTCGGGATGTCATGGCCCAGGCTGTGCTTTTCTTGCTCTCAGGAGTTGTAAGCTGGCACCATCATACATTTTTTTACCTATCATTAGGCTTTAGGACTGAGCAAATGAGAAACTTTCAAACATTCCAAGAGCTGTCATCGGATGCAGTGGGTGACAATTCCCATACACATGTCCCCAGAGGAGGTCCCAGCTAGATCCAGTCTCTGTTTGGCTGCTGTTTAAATAAGTCAATTAAAGATGCTGGGCTTTTGTTATGATAGTTAAAGGAGTCAATTCCTCACATTGTGCCTTTGGACAGGTCTGGGGGATGGCTTTGCTGTCCAACGAGAAGCGTCTGATCACTGGGAGTGCTGACAGTGAGCTGCGGGTGTGGGATCTTGCATACATCCAGGAGGTAGGACATTCCCTCTGTAACCCCTCAGAGCCCCCTGCCCAGCTGCTTGTCTTTGAACTGAGATGAAACTGGAACATGTTCAAATCTGATGATGGATGTTCTGGAAAACAGCCAGAGCAATAGTCTGGAAAACAGATAGCAATAGTCTTTGCTATCTGAGGAGTCCAGAAGCTGCTTGTGGGACGGGCTTTGCTGTTTCCTGTGTTTTGAGCTTTCAGGTGAAGCTGTGAGCACTTCCTGAACAAGATTTCCACAGTGTGTCAGATCTTCCTGCCTTCTGACTTAACAGCTAGAGAAGACAGTCTTGTGGGTGGATGATAATCATGGGAGCACATGGAGTGCTTGGTGCCTACAGGAATGCTGTAGGACACTCCAGTGTATGCTAACCAGTTGTACCTCCAGGGAAATGAAGTGTGAGACAGAAACCACAGCTCTTGAGGTTTAAGGTACTCCTTTTGTTGTTTTGTTTTTTTTTCCTGTGAGCAGGTAAAAGATCCTGATGAACCAGAATCCAAAAAAAGCAAAGGGTCTTCTTCACCTGGAGCAGAAGAAAACACTGAAGAGGATGAGACCTTAGAGTTGGATGAGCATCCTGAGGAAGTAAGATCAGTTTTCCATGCTGTCTGTGAGATGCTGTATCTAACCCCATTTGCATGGTTCATATCCTGAGTGTGATATTCAGCCTGTTTGGGAAACTCTGACAATTCTTGTCTTGCTCCATAACACCTTCCTCAGCAGCAGTTGCTGCCTCATCTACCTGCAAAACATCAGAGATATGTGTGCCAAAACACCCACAGATTTTTGCTCCACTGACAGTTTTTCTTTTCATTCTATTTGAGAAGGACTAGCAAATGTATAAATAGTGCTAATAGAGCTGTTTCATCAAACAACACAGAAATAAAATAGTTACTAGCTGGTTGGCAGCTGCTGAGTTCAGTGCTGATGCTCAGCTTTGCCGAAACGGAGAGGTCAGAGTTGCACTGTAATGAAATGTGGTGTGAGATTGGATTGCAGAAAGCCATTCCCACTTCTGCTGCTGCTGGAGACTTCACTGAATCTGTCTTTCTGGTAGAACTTTCTGGGGTACTGCTCAGATCTCAGACTGCTTGTAGTTGTGGTAGATTATTAATTAATTTTCCAGCTTCCTCTCTGGAAGATTTCTCTCCCTTCAATGCCCTGTTTAAGAGTCTCTGTTCTCACCATCTCTGCCTCTTTTGACTGAGCTTTGCTGTCTCTTAAATGGCAATGGTTTGCCAATGAAGTTGTTATTCTTCCACTGAGACTGCCAATGATTATTTTCAGCTTAAAGGCAACAAAACACAAGGAGATAAGCTTGTAGCTCACACAGATTCTTGTTTTGTCCCCTTATTATCCTTACTAGCTGTTCTACCAGGACCCTGTAGGTTCATTTCCCCCTCTCCTTGGCTTCTCTTGTCATCAGATTTCTGAGTTTGCTTGAGAAGATCACTTGACCATTCAGACCCAAGTTTGTTCCTCTTTCCCCGTAGCGCATCGTTAAGTGCAGCAAAGTTGGATCCATCATGCGGGAAGGGAGAGACCGGGTGGTGACTCTTGGCACAGACCGGATGGGCAAGTTTTTGGCTTGCCATGTGAGTAATGGGGGGCTCTGCTACTGAGTTCTAGAGGAGGTTGGTAGAGACCTTGGGTACTTTCTGTAAGGGCCAGCCAGGGCTTTGCATACCTTTGAATTTGTTTGCTCTGACTCTAGGGAACAGATGCTGTTCTAGAAGTGTTCTCTGTCCTTTCTGAAGAGGAAATCCAAAAGAAATTGGAAAAGAAAATGAAGAAAGCAAGGAAAAAAGCCAAGTAAGTAATTTTTTGGATGCTCTCTGTATCCAGAAGACTCTAGAAAAGCTCTTAGGTTAGAAAAGCTCTTCAGTAGCATTACACAGTGGTTGAACTCCAAGCTTCTGGCCATTCTCTTTGTGCTAGTTGTTGTATTTTGTCGTTGCTTTCCCTGTGCATCCTTGATGCTTGTCTCAGCAGCACTGCTCCCAGAGACTAAGGAAATACCTTTCTGAGTCTTTCCCCTGGGGGGAAAAAAATAAAAGCTAAAGTGTGCAAAGAAATGGACATAGAATGGGTTTTTCAGAGCTGCTCAACTCTACCTGACATTGGTGTTTATACTGCTTGGTGCATCAAAGTAAGTCCTTGGTAGGCAATGCAGGAATGAGAGTTTCATCTGAGAAGTCACAGTGAGTCTGATACCTCATTTCCTGTTTTACAGCAGGCAGAGATACAGGTGAGGGCTTTCTTAATGTTTACTCTGTGTTGAGTGTCTCACTGCATATCCTGGCACTTAACAGGTGCCTCAGAATAGCCCTTAGGTGTGTTTTGGCTCCAGGGTAGAAACTAAAGCACAGGGCATGTAAATCTGGAAGTGCATTTTAGCAATGGCTGAGAGCTTTTGGTGAGTGATAGGAGATGAGCAGAAACTGATCTTGCTCTCAAACACAGCTTCTGTTGCCTGTTTTGTATCCATCTTTGTAATGTGCCTTGTGTTTTGGCTCCAGAGGAGGTTGCCTTTCTTAGGACAGTTTGTGTCTTTAGTAGTCTGCATACTGGCACGAACTTTGCTGTGCGCCCTATTCTTAAATGTTGTTAGCACGGCTGGATAAGAGGGAAGTTGTTCTCAGCAGGCTGAGTGGTTTCCTTGTGTTTTCTCTGTCACTGTGTTAGTTTGTGTTGGCTGTGCTGGGTCATTTGACTCTCCTCCCTTATCTGACATTTCCAGACAGAACTCTGAAGAGGAGCCTGAAAGGAGTGTGGAGCTGAGCCTGCAGGAGGAGATTCAGCGGGTCACTAATGTCAAAGCTTCTTCTAAAATCAAGTGAGTGGAAAGTCTGTTGTAGAGTCTGATCAGTGATTATGCAGCTACCTGGGGAGAGCTCTGCATGGCTCAGTGCAGGCAGAGGTGGAAGAAGTTTCCCCCTCAGCACATGTTTAGCGTGGAGCTGGGGAGAGGCCTACCATGATCTCCAGTCCATTTGCACCTCTGTGGCTCAGTGTGCCCTTGCTTGTTGGATGTGCTCTGTCTATATTCCTCTGTCTCAGTTGTTCTTGATATTTGATCCCTCCTACACTTTGTCTTGTTGCCCCTGTGTACAGCTCTGATTTTGTCTAATCAAACAGGTCATTTGACTTGATTCTCTCTCCAAAAGGAGAGCTGAAGATGGTGCTGCTGCTCCAGAACAATGTCATTGAGTTGTACAACCTGGACCTGTCAGCACAAGTCCCTCAGGCTGTCCGTGTGTCCAGGATAACCATTGGAGGCCACCGCAGTGATGTCAGGACGTTGGCTTTTAGCTCTGACAACATTGCCATTCTCTCAGCAGCTGCAGAGTCCGTGAAGATTTGGAACAGGTATGCAGTCCAGTTGTGTCAGTATCCCAGAATTCAGGGATGCTGTGTTAAGAAAAGCAGTGATAAGAAAGAGGGGACAATGGAAAGAGATAAAACAATGAATGAAGTAAAGGAAGTAAATAGAAAATTATTTTTCTTCTTTTGTTATTGGGGAAACTGAGGAGCTATAGATCTAAAATTTCAACACAAGGTCTAAACACAAAGGTCATACAGTACAGACTGTGTTCTGCTATGGGTTTTTTTCTGTTTTTTCCTTTTTAATAAGAGATATTAACTGTTACCCTAAACAAGCTGCTGCCTGTTCTTTAGGGCACCTGTGGGTTTCTTCACATCTTATCTGAAGGATCTAGTGTTAGACTGAGTAGGCTATTGCATTGATCTAGAGTGTTGTGTGTTGATGTAGAGTGTTGTCCCTGTGTTTCTCAAGTGGTGCTGATTTCAAGCTTAATTTCCTCTGAGCACTATCTTACAGTCCTCCCTCCATCCAGAATTGCTCTTTGAAATTAGTAGCTCTGTTCTCATTCACAACAGCAATAGGTCATGATGGTGGACAACATACTGGCATGCTTTTCTGGAAATGTTGTTAGAAGTAAGGCTGGATAGTGTTTGGGTCAATAGGATGGTGGTGGCTTATCTTCTGACCCCTGCTGAAAGACAGCTGTAGGTAGAGGCCACACTGGAGAATGTCTCACTGAGCAGACCAGATTCTGAGTGTGGTAAGAGGTTTTGGGCTCTGTCCACAGGTTGACCTTGCAGTGCATCCGGACGATGGAGTGTGAGTACGCGCTCTGCTCACTCTTCGTCCCCGGAGATCGGCAGGTCATCGTTGGGACCAAGGTAAGGAGTGGCCGTCTGACCCCAGACTGCCCAGGTGTGGGAATGTGTTAGGAAAATGTCATTAAGGCAGCCTCACAGAAGATGCGTTGCCTCTCCTGATCTGGAGCACTGCTGCGTTCCCAGAGACATTATGGAGCTCTTGTGGCTGGAGCTGGACAGCAGTGGAGAGCTTTGGGAAGGCCTGATGGAGATCAGGAGTTTGGCCATCTGTGTGTAACAGCCACCTAATGAAGCTGGCTGCTGGGGACATGGGTGGCAGGTGGCTCTTCTGCCAGGAGCTATCGTGAGTTGTGAGCAGAGGCTGATTCTTCCTCTGTGATGTCTTTTTCCCCAGACAGGGAAGCTGCAGCTGTATGACCTGGCTTCTGGCAGTCTGATAGAGACACTTGATGCTCACGACGGGGCAGTGTGGTCCATTGCTCTTTCACCAGACCAGGTGACCCAGCCATCCTTTTAAGTATCATCTGTTGCACATCTTTTCATGTAATTCCTTCCTATAGTACAGTATTTGCACCACTGATAGAAGCCTGGGAACCCCTCATCTTGGGAGTGTCTAAGAACTTTCTAGTGGAATCAAAACCATAGCAAGAAATAATCTGCCTGATATTCATCCACCCTACAGATTAAAACATAAGGCATAGATTTTGCCCTTGTTCTTAATGTAAAATGTTGGACTGTTCTTCCTTCAGAAGGCTCTGCTTGTAGGGTGGTGGTAAAGTGTGTGTGATCCAGTAACAGTGAGAGTCTCAAGTTGCCCACAAAACAAAAGCATATTGTTACTTGCAGCTGAGATGACTGCTTTCAATCCCAAAGTGTCAGTCCAGGTTTTGTTTTACATTGGGGTCTTTGTCTTAGACCTCCAAAATAAGCTAGAGCTTTTGAAATTGTTGTTGTTGCTCAGTCAATGCATGCTCTAACCAGAGCAAGTGCTCCTGGTGGTGTCCACTTAAACATTAATGCTGTAGGAATGTGGGACATTTCAAAAACCTCCTGTATGTTGGCAATTCCTTGCTATAGACTTTCTCTGGGTGATAGCAGCTAGTTTCACAACTAGTTCAAACTTCTGTTTTTCCCTACAGCATGGCTTTGTGACAGGAGGTGCTGATAAATGTGTCAAGTTCTGGGAGTTTGAGCTTGTGAAGGATGAGAGCAATGTTCAGAAAAGGTGAGAAGATAAACCTTGTGCAGGTTCCATTGTCACTGTTGGGTGCTTTGGCCTTTGCTGTGCGCTGCAAGAACTGCCCATGACATCTATGTGGAACACATGGAGAGGAGTGTGGGCTCAGTGCAGTTTTGTGAAGACCTGAGCTTAGCTGGAGAAGGGCATTTGCCTCATTCTGATCCCTTTTTGTGTGTGAATTTAGTGTCTAATCCGGCTGGGCCTGCAGATCGTTACTGTAAATGCAGCAGTGACGTTCATCAGCCATCAGAGCCTGCTGATCTCCAGTTCTGTCATAGTGAGGAATGAGGTGCTGCATGTTAGAATTCACTTGCTTTCCCAGGGTGCAGTGTGGGGCTTGTATCCATATCTTTTCCTAGCTTGTTTGTTTGGGATAACAGTTGTTTGTTCCTCTCATTGCCAGGCTTTCCATGAAACACGTGCGCGTTTTACAGCTGGATGAAGACGTGCTGTGTGTGCGGTACAGCCCCAACCAGAAGCTGCTGGCTGTCTCCTTACTGGATTGCACAGTGAAGGTGTTCTATGTTGACACACTCAAGGTGCGTGACCAAGCAGGCTGTGAGGCTGTGCAGGAAGGGATGTAACTGTAACCTGCAAGATCAGGAATACAAAGGAAAAGTGTCTGTTTATTGTGGAGCACCAGTAAGAGCCAGAGACACCATGCATCCTGCTTCAGGGGCCTGTTTGCTGGCAAACCTGACAGAACCATGGCTGTTCCACACTGGGAACTGGAAGATCCATTTTTCATTTAAAAAGTGTTATGAGCCTGCAGGTGGCAAGGTTCATTCTAAACCCTGCAGACGTGGTGGTACTCCAGATCTGTCAGGCACTGTAAGGGTGGGGATGAATGTGTCTCACATGGTGTTAAATAGGGCATGGCAGAAGCAAAGCCTGTGGGAGGAGAACCTTCCTTGTGAGCAGTGTGTGGTGGATTTGTGAGCTGTGTATTAGCATGGGAATGTTAGGGAGTGACACAAGACAGACTGGTGCTGACAGTTATATGGAGAGAAACAGAAATAAACTCCATAGACAGTGGTGTTTGGCACCAGAGTTAGCTAGAGAGCAAACAGAGCTGGCTCAGCTTGCTTGGGTACTTCCACCTTCTTCGCAGTTCTGCCCTCATGAACCTGCTGCTAACAGTGTTCAGGGCAAGAATGAAAGTGGGGCAGTGCTAGAAAAACAGCTCCTGAGGCAGAGCAGAAGTAGTAGCCTAGAGCTTGAGATTTTTCACACCTCTCTACACAGCATGTCTAACTAAGCCACTGTTCTTCTGCTTCAGTTTTTCCTCTCTTTGTATGGACACAAGCTGCCAGTGCTGTGTATGGACATCTGCTATGTAAGTATTGTTAGGCCTCTGTTATGTGGGGCTCTGGGGGATGTGGATGAGTGTGAGAACCTCTGCTGGCATCAAGGCCTCTAGGATAATGCTTTCTTGTCACCTCCTTGCCCCTGACTTAACAGTTTCTGGGTGGGACAGAGCAAGCCCCTTCTTAATCTGCAGTCCTGTGCTCACTGGAAGGGGTATCAGAGTTGGGGTCATGACAGAACTGACCTGGGGCATTTGGTGAGTGAGTGGAAAACAAAATGCTGTAATGGTTTCTTACACTCATTGTAAGAGGTAGAGCCTGCTTTCTGCCAAAGTTCCTGTGTGAGAGGAGCCTGAATTGTTAGCAGGAGCAGAGGGCAGGTGCTGAGAGGGAGCAGCCTCTTCATGCCTGTTCATTCTTGGGCTGCATCTCGCTCTGAGGTGTCTTTGGAATGAGGCTCATTAAAGCCAAGAATGTCAAGATATAACTAAATACCTGCAGAGGCTCAGAGGAGGGCCAGAGTGCTGTCAGTGGGCTGTGCCAGTACCAGAGCGTGGGCCACTGGTGAGGGGGTGGAGGGATGAGGAGGCCATATTTCATACCTGAGTAGGCCAGGTGTCTGCCTGCTCTGCTGTACAGAGTCACTGGGGCAGCAGCAGTTCCTCATGGGGCTGCCAGCCAGCTCCCCATGCCCTTCTCTCTCTTTGTTGCTCTCTAGGATGGGACTCTAATTGCGACTGGGTCTGCTGACAGGAATGTGAAGATTTGGGGCTTGGATTTTGGGGACTGTCACCGTTCTCTCTTTGCCCATGAAGACAGGTTAGTCAAATCCTGCAGCATCTCTGGGCTGTGGACTTGTCTCCAAGGGGTTGTGATCCAGCAATAATCCTTTTGTCCAGTATAGAGCAGGGGGAGTTCTGCAGTTTCCCTCAAGTGGGTAAATTTGAGCCTTTTTCTCTTCCAGTGTGATGTATCTGCAGTTTGTGCCCAAATCCCATCTCTTCTTCACAGCTGGGAAGGACAGCAAGATTAAGCAGTGGGATGCAGATAAATTTGAACATGTCCAGACACTGGAGGTAGGAAGTTTTGGAGTCTGTTGAAAGGAAGCATTATCCCTGCATGAGCAGCATTTTCCTCAGGGGTGGAAGTTGGGTGGTGTTAATGTCATATTTCTTCTGTCATCTATGCAGGGGCATCACCAGGAGGTGTGGTGCTTGGCACTCAGTCCCAATGGAGACTATGTGGTGTCAGCATCCCATGACAAGTCCCTGCGCCTCTGGGAAAGGACGAGGGAGCCACTTATTTTGGAAGAGGAGAGGGAGATGGTGAGAGTTGCATCTTTCCTACAAAAAATTACTTCCAGACTTGTTTTTGTCTGTCTTTAGTTGTGATTTTCTACAGGTCTGTCGCTTACAGTCTTTGACATTCTCTTGTGCTCCTTTCAGCACAAGTGTGTTTGGGAAGCAGCTCAGCAGGTGGCTGATGTGGAGGGATGGAGAGCACTGCTCCTGTTAAATGCGTTTTGTCCCTTTTTCAACTGTGAGAGGTTCATTCTTTCTCAGTAGCAGGCCCCAGAGCTCAGGGATGCTGGAAAAAGCCCCTTCTATTCCATTTGAGCATGTATTGTGAGGAATCAGACTCAGAAGGACTTCAATAGGAAGGAAAGTCTGGAGGTCTCTGGTCCAACTCCTTGCTCACTGCAGGATAATCTTAAAGCTGTATCAGACTGCTTAGAGGCTTACCTTGATACATTGACATCTCCAAGGAGATTTTCCAGGCTGTCTGAGCACCTGTTCCAGTATTGAACCACCACTGGGGTTGGCCAATGTTTATTTCACGTATCCAATTGGAGATTGCCTTGGAACAACTTGTAACTCTTATCTTTTCACTGGATTCCTCAGAGAACCCTATCTCTGTCACCCCTTCCTAAGGTAGTTCTCAAACCATGGTGCGGGGGAAGGAGGCAGAAATGCAGAAGCAGGAGTGAATGAGAAACCTGCAGTGGGTGTTCGGGGTGTTTTTATCCCAGCCTGTTTGCAAGAGCTGACCCACAAGCTGTACCTTGATGCCCTGTGTTTTGTAAAAGGAGAGACAGAGATAGCTCTTTTCCAGATTCCAGAAAAGTTTGGTTTGGGTCAAGTTTGAATAGCAAGGTGGGCATGAATACACGAGTAGTGAGTTACACATAACATAATTGGTACTTTTTCATGTGAGAGATGGCAGACCAGAGACTCTTTCCTTTTGCAGCCGAGGACAACCCTAGGACTTCTCTAGATTTGTTCCCTCTGTGTTGTGTGACTGGTGAAAGGTGTGGTGCTGAACTGTGGTGTCTATCTCAGCTTGGTGGGATTCTGAAGGGCTATTCCTGCATCCAGAGCACAGACCTGGATTTCTTTCTCTTTGGGAGATTCTTGAGTTCGGTCCCCGGGTGGGGACCAGGGACAAATGGGTGTTTTGCCACTGGCATTGTTGGTCTCTGCTGACTGGTCCTGGTTTTGCAATGGGCTCCATGAAGCCCTCCAGGCTGCCTTACTCAAACAGTCTGGAAGAGACTTGCACCCTTGTCTTGCTCACCCTTGTTAATATGTTGTGTTCTCATCCTCTGTAGCAACGAGAAGCTGAATATGAAGAGAGTGTAGCAAAGGAAGAGCAGCCTGTGGTGAGTTGCACTGTCTCAATGTGTGTCGTTCTGACTGTACAAACCCTGGAAAAACTATTTCTCTAAGAGGCATAGCAGAGTTATCAGAGAGGATGGATCCTTTTCTTGCTTTGAGGAGGTCCAGGTGGGAAGGTGCTGCTGATCTGTGGCTGCTCCATGATGCAGTTGGCTCTGTTACTGTGGAAGGATGGAACTGCAGCTCTGTATTTTGTATTTTGTAGGTGGCTGGAGAGAAGCAAGGAGAGACAGGGCTGGCAGGAAGGAAGACCATTGAAACCATCAAAGCGGTAAGGCGGTGTTGCTCTGCCAGCGTGGCCTTACCAGTATCTTAAGGGGGGCTGTCATGGGGTCACAGCATCAGTTTGAAGAGTAACCTGTGCTGTCACATAAGGGCAGATTGCCTCTGCCTGCAGGAGCAGTCTGTCCTGCTCCATGGTCAGCAGGGAGGGTTTTGACTCTGGACAGTCACACACCAGGAATTCTTTCCTCCTGAGAGGAATGAGATGTGGGGTTCCTGTAGCTGCAGCTGCCTGTCACAAGTGGGACAGGCAGAGCTGTTCTTGCCCTGTGGGGTTTGCATCCCAAAGGAGCACAGGGCAGCTGGGATGTTCTCAAGGCATCAGGCTTCTCCCTGAAAAGATGTGCAGTCTGGTGGGCATCTGTGGAAGGTGGAAATCTATTGTGGTGCTTGAGATGGGAGATTGTACGAGGAAGGTGTGGGGGTGGGTAGTTCCATGGCTGCAGATTTCAACAGTTTGGTGCTTTTCAGAGGAAATCTTTAATCTGTATAATCAAAATGGCCTGGCGGTGGCTTGTGCCTCAAAGGGGCACTGCTTGCTGGGGCTGGTGGTCAAAGCAACAACTGAAGTTGCAGCAGAGAGCACCCAGGGCAGTGGGGGGATGTGGATGGTGTGTGACATCTTCAGGACACGACCTGTGTGCTCAGGGTGGTGGTGCAGTCTGGAGTAGAGGTTATCAGGGGATGTGCCATGTGATGCTTTGTATCAGCACCTCTGCTTCCACCTCCATCTGTCCAGATGAGCCTTGGCCTGGCTTGTCTGGTGTCACTCATGTGCTGTTCTTGCGCTGCACAGGCTGAGAGGATCATGGAAGCCATCGAGCTGTACAGAGAAGAGATGGCAAAACTAAAGGAACACAATGCCATATGCAAAGCTGCCGGAAAAGAGGTAAAAGACTGAGGAATGTAGCAATCCTGAGGTGTGCTGCGTGTATCCTTCCAGCTTAGGTGGAAAGGCTTAGCATGCAGATAAAGTCAGGACAGCTGGAAACAGCAGACATTTGCTCAATTCTTTTGGAGAACCAAATGGCACCATGCTCTGGGGCATAATTAGGGGTGTGTTCTTTCCAGTGATCTTTATGCTTAAAGTTGTAGCAGGATGTAAGTTTTGTCCCTGGAAGAGCGTGCTGCTGCAAGTTCACCCTAAAGCCTCATCTTTGCCTTCATCTCAACACTCCCTGCTAAATAAGGGGCTGTGATAGAAGTGGGAAAAGTGACAAGAAGTGGAAGGAAATTCATCCATGTTTGAGTTAGTCATATATGAGAATGAGATTATCTGGTGGCTGCACATGAGGCCTTCTGCAACATTCTGGGGAGGTTGGAGGTGTGGGAATTGCAGGCAGACACTCAAGAAAAGCTCTCTTCTACTCTGGATAAAAGTTTGCTCTGAATATGTATTTATACACACATACACACCTGCCTCATTCTAACCCATTCTGTGTCTCCAGGTTCCCTTTCCTGTCAATCCCATCCTCCGTGCCTATGGAAATATTACAGTAAGTGGAATGCCCAGGCCACAGGCTGTAGTCCATTCTCAGCTGCAGTGGGGCTGGTTGATTTGCTGGCTGAGCCAACATACTGGGTTGCTGTGGGGAAGGACTGCTTGGTTCAACCTTCTTTGCTTGTGCAAAGTGAATATAATTTGGGGTTTTCATGTTGATGGGGTCTTTTTTGTTATTTATTTTATTTTTTAGTATCATGCATGTGTGTTACAAAAGTTTAACCCTGTCAGGGTTAAACAACCCTGAATAAGCCATGACCTTATGATGTTCCTTATCATGAACCAGAGGTTTACAGTATTCTCCAAGATATGGGAAAGCTAGTTCAAACTTTTTCCAGGTTTATTTATGTGGTGTTGCTACACCAGTTACTGATTCTGTTACTATTCCTGCAGAGTTTACATTGAGAAATTCTGAATGGTATTCTCAATGCCCAGGTATTGCAGGCTAGAGCTTATTCACTCATGTCATACTACTACGCAACAGGTTTCACTAAATTCTGAGAATTTTGGCATATTACAAAACACACAGAAGGATGCATGGATTTCATTGATAAATAAAAATCCACTACTCTGAGTAGATTAGTTTTTGTTTTCCTGGTTTATTCCAATGTGCGCTCGCAGATTGTGTTTTCTAAGCATCCTGAGGAAGATCCTTCTTTTTTCACTCACTCGTCTTCATGCTATCATACAAGGGGTTGGATGGGACCTTAAAGATCATCTAGTTCCAACCCCTCTGCCCTGGGCTGGAACACCTCCCACTAGACCAGGCTGCTTGAAGCTGTGTATCAGTGCCAGATGAAACAGCCTTTGTCTTCCTTCTAATTACCTGTAACCACCTTGCAAGAGCCCTTCTGTCCCTTCATCCATGATTATAGGTCTGTTTAATTATAAGTTGGATAGACTGAACAGAAGTGAATAAAATCCTGTGACTTAGTAGCTAGAAACATTTTTCTTTCCCAATCCCCAGCTCTGGTCTGCATCTGCCAAATGGTTTCAGCAGGTAAACAGAAGTAGCAGGAATTAAGTCTTTAGGAGATGAGTTTGTGTAAGATTTTATATATATGGTTTGTGTCACCAAGCTTTTTATCCAGTTTGTACAAGATTCATTGACATGAATTGAGATGATTTAGCTGGTTGAGTATAGATTAGATTTTTCACAATATACTTCACCAGTGTAGAGTACCCTGAGAAGGCTGAGGGCGAGCTTCTCAGAGTGGCAGCTGATTGAAGCTGAAGGGTTTCCTCTTTGTTATATTCAGCTTGATGCGTCTGTCTCGCTGGATGTGACGGTGTGTTTTTAACTCTGTGAACTGGACCTTAGGGCATGTTGGTCCTGCAATGGTTCTTGTTAAGCAGGGCTGGTGTCTTTCCTCTGTTGCAGCCTTCTGCGTACGTGCTGGAAGTTTTCAAGAAGGTCAGGTCGAGGTGAGTCCCAAGAGCTTTATTGCTGAATAGATTTGTGACTGAGTGTTGGATTTCTAGGCCCAGGACTGGCTGGGGCCCTTGAATGGTCTCTCATATGAGGTATGGGCAGTGCTAGAGAGTCTGGAGTCACTGTTCCCGGCAGCCTTTTTTGGAACATGCATGGAATTGGGGAATGGGAAGTGTTCCTTCCACAGGGAGTGTGGGCTGAAGCTTGTGGATGTGGGTTGGCTGCTTGGAGATGCGCACGTATGTGGAGAGCAGTTTGGGGATGCTGAGGAGGGAAGGCTGTGTGCCTGCTCTCTGTGCCACAAGATGCCTGGGCTGTGCATCTGGTGCAGGTGTGGGCAGTCATGGACCATCTGTGAGGAATGCTTAGCACAGCTCAGTACCAGAACCTACCTATGTGGATGTGTTTCCTGCTCATCTGTAGCAGGGCAATGGCTGAGACTAATGCTTGTGTCCCTTTGCTTTTTCCGTTAGTGAGCTGGAAGAATCTCTCCTGGTGCTGCCCTTCTCCTATGTCCCTGATCTGCTCAGACTCTTCAATGAATATATTCAGCTGGGCTCAGATGTTGAGCTCCTGTGCCGAGCTCTCCTCTTCCTGCTCAAGTGAGTCCTTTATCTGCCCAGACAGTATTTCAGTATTTCTTCTGAGTCTCTGGGCCTGAAGCTCTGGGGAAGCATCCTTGAGAATAAACGTGTGGTCTCTGCAGGAGATGAGGAATCTCTGCAGCCCACAGTGTGTGGGAATGAACTGATTGGATGCAGAGTGCTGACACGCCCAGATGGGGTTGCTGGTCCTGGTGGCCCCAGTCTCACTGGAGTGAAAGATCTCACATTGAGTCTGACGAGGCACTGTTGGTGGCACAGAGTCACCAGAGAGCCTGTGTCCTCAGAAAGACCTTCCCCTTGAACCACTGCTAAACTTCAGAAAACAGCTTTTCCAGATAAATTTGTCCATGCCTGTTACAGTGCTGGTCTGGGGAAGACTAATTAAAAGAAAAAGTATTTCCAGAGCATACAGAGGCTCAGGAGAGCGGCTTTGTGATGTTTCTGAGAAAATGCTGCAATACATCGCTGCCTGCTTTGTTCCCAGGATACATTTTGGGCAGATCACAAGCAACCAGACGCTGGTGACAGTGATTGAAAATCTGAAGAAAACCACCATCTCCAGAGTCAGTGAGGCCCGGGTGAGTGTTGCATCCTCCCCTGTTCCAGGATCTAGAATAATGGGATGAGACAATGTTTGTGAGCATGAGTTGTCTGTGGTGTCCAGTGGGGAAGTTGTTTGTGGGTCTGAGCCCATTTAAACCATCCTCTTTTGCACTCGGCTGCCTTTTCTTTATGTTCCTCCTCATGTGAGAGTACCCAGTGGTGAGCTTACACTTGTGCTCCCTGCCTCACTTGCGCTTGGTTTTCTGATAGGTGTGTTTAGATCTTGGCTCACTAGTTTCTAAATATGTGGGAGGTAAAGTAACTCCCTGCTTCTCTTGGGCTTTTCTGTGGCTGCTACCTCAGTGCAGACTGTGCATTTTCCCAGAGGAAGCTTCAGGTGCCTGCCAGCAACTTGTCTTTCAGAAAATACAGTGCATTATAGCTGCTCTTAAGAGAGGACTGTAGGGAACTGAGTGCAAGACTGACTGTTCTCCTGCTTAGATGAAGTTTACATTTAAGCTAACGTTGCTTTCTTTAAATATGTGGATTGTCTTGTTTTCATCATCTCAGTAGAGAGTGGCCAGTGCAGAACTCTCTGCCCCCTAACAAGCTTGGGATGTGCCTCACAGTGTGGTGCTGGTCTGTCTTTGCAGGATGTGCTGGGATTCAACATGGCAGGGCTCCAGTTCCTGAAGAGGGAGATTGAGGCCAAGGATGAGGTGACATTTTTTGCTGATGCTACTGAACGTTTTGAGGAGAAGAAGAGGAAGAGGAAGAAGAAAGAGAAGATGGTTCTTGCATTGCTCTAGCATTTGCTGCCCAAGACCCAGAGCACCTGGCTGGACTCATGTAACCTCACTGCTGACCATGGAAGTGTTCTTGTGGCTGAACATCTGTGATGATGTCCAGTGGCTGGGATGAAGTCTGTCCCCTCCCCATGTGGTATAACCCAGCATGTGAACCCAACTCAGAATGGTTGTCTCTGAGATGGATTCTCTGTAGTCTGCTGCAGATGGATGCATTTGGACTCTTTCTCAGGTGGATGTCAAAGGCTCTTCCTCCAGTGGAATACCTGTTAGAAATGGAGTTGATTTATCCTGAGATCAGCTCCTTCTGGCAGCATTGATTCAATGGAATCCAGCACATGAACTGCTGGTGAGACCATGCCCTGTCCAGGGAAGCCAGCTGGCAAGATTTTTCATGGTTTTGGCACCTGCTGGTGGTTTGTGGCCTCGGGAAAAACCTCTGTGACTTCTGCTGAAGTGTGAGGGCTTGATTTACAGCCACTCACTCTTTAGTGGGACAGGGAGAAACATGGCTGCACTCTATTAAAGGCATATTTATATTTGTTTTATGAGACAATTTTGTTCATAGTGTTTTGTCCTGGTATTTCTTTTGTAAATCCTCAGCTGCCTTGGCCTGTGTGTCAGTTTTCAAAGGATTTCTTACAGAGAATAAAATCAGTGGGAGCAAATGAAAGGGCTGCCATCCCAGACTGTGTTTTTCTGGAGAGCTGGCAGACCAAGTGTGAGAAGCCTGGATTGTTTGCCTTGTTACTTGCTCCAGGCTTTAGAAATGGCACTGATTTTTTGCATAGTTGTACTTGTGCTGTATCAGATAAAATGATTTATTTTCACAGTGAGGGCAGTGGGGCAGAATAAAGTGAACAAGTCTCTGCTGCTGTTGTTATTAATTTACAGCACACGCTGTGTTTTTTTACCAGTAGTCACAGGTTTGGGATACGTGGTGGGGGCTACTTCCAGGTACTTTGCTGAGTGTTGGGCCTGACGTAGGTACTCAAAGCTGAACTTCTAACTTGAGTTTCTTATGGGTTTTTAGTTGCATCCCAGTTGTGGCTGACTGCTGTCTTTGACTTAGGTTGTCTATTACCAGCAGTTATGCAAAAGGCCAACAGTTCTGTTGGTCAGTCTCTAGGCAGCACCTCAGGTGTAACAACCATGCCTCCACTGTTTGTAAGTAACTTTGTCAGGGGATGATTGTTCACTTGCCTCTTCAGAGTCTGGGTAATTTACACATTGTGCTCCATTTCCAGGTGGGGCTCAGACTGTAGAAATGGCAGCCTTCATACAGCTCTGCCAGTTGTTTCCAGGTGCGCCTATAATTTTGTATTTGTCCAGATATGGATGAAACTTGTGATCAAACAGCTGCACTCAAACATGTCTGTATCCTGACTTATGCTGTTCTATTTAATTTTATTCCGTTCTTTTCCTTTACTACTCCCAAAATAGACCCTCATAAGAGGGGTTATGATGGGGAAGAGGAGGCACTGTAGGGTGATAGGTTTTGTTGGTAAAGTCAGCTGACATCTGTTATCCACATCAGCTGCTGCTGAAATGGGTCAGCCTGCTGGAAAAACAAATGTTACAGATGGAGAGGTGGCTTGTGACACCAAAGTGCACCCTCAGCTGAGGTGACTGAGGAGAGATACGCCAAAACCAAAGGGGGAAGGCTGACTGTGCCTCTGTTTAAAGGAAATAGGTGTTACGGATGCTGTGTAATGAGCTGCTTGCTGTTTGATCATCCCCTGGGAGGCCTGGGAGAAAAAAACATGGCCATGGGCACATGAACTCAGGGACTGATGAGAAGGATGTAAATGGTGGTATAGAAGAGTGGCTTGGGATGCAGAGTCATCTTATAATGATGACAGGTATCCTCTGATCCAAGTTGGAAGAGATGGAATTCCTTGACCTTTGTCTTGTTTGCTGTCACTGGTATTAGGGAAGAGTCCTTGGATAAAAGGTCTTTCAGGCGTGGGAAAGTTGTTGTTCTCTGTCCCTAGCTGCTGACAGGCTGCCCCATTGAAGTTTCCCCCGGTTCTCAGATTTGTATCACTTGTGACTGGTCTGTACTAATGCAGTACTCGGGTGGCTACTGAGAGAGCCCAGCATATGCTTTACATGGAAGAGCTCTGTCCTGTGCCAACAATCCACCCATAGGAATTTTGATTTCCTTGGGACATCAGTTTGCCCATTCTTGGGGTGCAATTCCCTGGATTTACAAACATGAGCAGGAAAGCACTTGCAAGTACAGGGAAAGCTTAAATCTGTGTTGTTAGAATATGTATCTCACCTAACAGAGTGGATGGGAGGGTTCAGAACTGGCATTCGTATTTCACACTGGTGAAAGCTACTATTAATGCCCAGTCATGGGATTCCCAGTCACTGTGAAGTGTTGAGAGAACAAGTCATCTGCATACATCAAGGAAAATTCCCCATCTCTCTCAGGATGTCACATGTTGGAAAAAGAATGAAGTATGGGAAAGCACCTTGCTAGAAATGAATTCATAAACCTGAAGCAGAGCTGTGCTTGGATACACAAATACGATGGCTCAAAAAGAGCCTGTGATCTTTCTTTTAGTCATTGCTGTAGGTAGGAACAAGCAGGGGGAAAAGACTACCTCTAAGTGGCTCAGTCTTCCACTATGAAGAGCGATGAGCAGATGAGCATTTGAAGGTGCTCATGTGTGATTGTGAACAAGAGGGTGTAAGAATCCCTCTCTGTCAAGTGTAACTTCGTGTACTCACAACCCCCATCTGGTGTTCGCAGCTAATCACAGGTAGGTGAACACACAGAAAGTTAAGCCTGTGATGGTGAAAGCAAACAGAAACTTAGGAATTAGAAAATCAGAACAGGTCAGCAGCTCCTGAAGAATCACAGCTGACTGCATTGAAACCTGGTGCATTCCCAGTACCCGAAAAAGATTTCAGGTGCCTCAGCACAGGTTATTAGAAACCTAATCTCTTTTAAAAACAAACTTCTTGGGAACCATTCAGCACTGCTCTGTAGTAGGGTTGAAATACAGTAATCTTTCCACTGTTTGCATTTCAGACAGCCAAAGCAGGAGATTGTGCAACTTTTGAACCACCTTTCCCATTAACAGGGAACAGGCAAAGTATTTCTTCTCATTTAATCTGATTAAATAAATGAAAAAAATACATTGGGATGTTTCCATAAGGTTGGACTAAAATGTAGGTATTTCAATGTTGCTGGTCCTCATGTTGATCTTCTTGGGGCCTAACCTGTAGTGGAAGAGGACAGAAAATTAACATGAATGGAAAGAAGACAAAAACAAGAAACCCCAGCTCTACCTTTGCACAGTTGTTGAAGCAAACCCAATAATTACATCCAGATTTGTTGTAAGTGTTGTGTGAGCACTGTGATTGCTACGGACTGGCTTCAGTAGATTTGGCCTTTTGCTGTTGGAAAGGAACAAGATGAGACAGAGTTCTTACATGGGCTTCAAGTAGATTAAGAGTTTGCTTTTATTGCACAAACAGAATGGCATAAAAATCATAACCTCAGATTCAGGATGGATGGTCTACTTAGGAATACTGAAGACTTTCATGGGCAGCTTCCTGTGCGGTGTTTAATTATGAGTATATTAAGAGAATCTTTTTGAAATGTTTTAAATATTAATGCAAAATAACTGCAGAAATCTAAATGAGATAGGACTAAGTTTGGTCAGGTGGTTCTTGATTAGTGATTTTTGCTTGTTGGTCTCTACTAGGAGATGTGGCAAATTTCTGATCAAGTGTAATATTGCAGGGAAGTTTCTAGTCTCAGTGGAGACAATCATTGGCTCTGGTGATAACCACCTGGGAAAGGTGATAGGAACTTAGAAAGTTGTCACGGTGCCTCTGCAGTGACTTGACTGTTTCTGTTCTGGATGGCTGAACAAGACTATTTAACCAGTTACAGGATTTAACCTAGGAGTGTCAGTGTTTCCCGTTTTGGGAGACTAAACCAACCAATCCAGAGTTCCTTGACATGTCTGAGATGGATATGGTTTTGAGTCTAGGAGATTTTGAGGGGAGGAATGTTCAAAAAGGCATAGGTACAGTTGTTTAGGTAGCACGGGATAGCTGCAGCCAGCTTCAGTAGGAATTATCAATCAATTCACAAAAGGACACGGTCAGAAGAGAAGGGAGGTTTGGCTGTGGTGACAGCAGCTATGATTAGCTGGATTAGCCATGTCAGAGGAGAATACCGTGTAGTTAATTTCTTTCCCTTGGTGCTTGTCATGGAAGATAACCCTGATCAGAATTTCTCTTTGAACTGGGGGTGTCTCACTAAAATGTGAACTGACTGGGTGAGTATTTCTCTTCTGTTTCAACACGAAGTGAGAGAAGTTTGTTTAAACTTCCTTCATGATGAACTCCAGGTTGTAAATCCCTAAGCTGGAAGGCATTAAACTGGTTGTTTTTCTAGACTGTAATTGTGTGTTACTCTGGGGGTAAAATTCCACACTGGAAAAGGTAAGAAGATATTTAATCAGGGAAAAAAGCGATACTTGATGTATACTGGGCAGTCCTAGAGCAGATGCAGCAGTCAGAGGTACATGGCTGTGAAGTTTTTGAGAGCTGACTGATGTGGTTGCTTTACTTTTTCTCCAGAGGAGAGGAAATGAGATACAGCTGGGATTTCTTTGCTGATTGGTTAGATAAGATGGCAGGCCTACAGATGTTTAAGTTGAAAGGATGAAAAGATGATGTCAGTGTTACACATAAGAAGCAAACAGGGACTGTTGAGCTGAGAAGAGACATCCACAGGGTTCCTGTTTATGAACTGTCACCATTGATTGTATTGTAGAGTGCCTGAGCTCATGGGGGTGACGTGAACACCAGCCTAATGTTAAACATGTTGACTGGTGGTTTGTGAGGAATTCCCAGTAAGGCTTTCTTGTTGTCAGGGAAGACTTAACCATTCTAAGACACTCTTAGAAAGCATCCAAAGGAGGGCTATGAAGATTAAAAGTCTGGAGAGGAAGCCGTGTGAGGAGGGGCTGAGGTCACTTGGTTTGTTCAGCCTGGAGGTGACTGAGGGGAGACCTCACTGCAGTCTGCAGCTTCCTCATGAGGGGAAGAGGAGAGGCAGGCACTGATCTTTTCTCTGTGGTGACCACTGACAGGACCCGAGGGAATGGCCTGAAGTTGTGTCAGAGAAGAGTTAGGTTGGACATCAAGAAAGGTTCCTCACCCAGAGGTTGGTGGGGAATGGAACAGGCTCCCCAGGGAAATGGTCCCAGCACCAAGCCTGACAGAGCTCAAGAAGTGTTTGGACAACGCTCTCAGGCACATGGTGTGATTCATGTGGCTGTCCTGTGCAGGGCCAGGAGTTGGACCTGATCCTTGTGAGTCCCTTCCAACTCAGGATATTCTGTGATTGTTCATGTAGACTGATTCTGTAAGGCTACAGAAATGTGCTGAATGAAACTGTGTGCAGAGGGTTGTGTGTATTTGAACTTGTCACATTAAGGCTGCCCTATCTGTAAGACTCCTGGCCCTTGTTAGACTTGCTGTCAATGTCAATGGGTCACCAGTAAGATTTGGTTTTAGAAAGTGGAAAATGTTAAAGAGAGGCTGATTTATTAGAGCTTAACTGTAATAAATCCAGCTGCCAGGAGGCTCAAGGATTTGTTTAATGTGGAGACAGTAAGTGAAGGATTTGGGACAGAACTGAGGCGTCTGCTCTGCTGTGAGTGCCTCTGCTAAGCTGAGCAGTTGCAATAATCTGCAGTTCTCTTGTAGTGCTTTGGTTAATGACATCCAGTGTTTCCCTTCTCCTGTCACAGTTACCAAGTCAGTGTGACAGGTACATCATTCGCATGAGGTTTGTTCAGGATGCTGCTGATGAAGCAAAGAGGAGGTAAAACAACTACTTTAATTTACAGCTGGTGTGACTGCATCCAGTACTTACACTAACTTCAAGGCTTTCGTGGGAGTGTGATCCGTAACCGTGGCTTGGGGCTTGTGGGAACTGCCTGGACTGCTGCTGCCATCCCCTCCTGGGGGTATCCTTCTGGGCGGCACTCATAAACGTCACTGGCTAACACAGGTGCAATGTCATGGTAAGGATCTAACCGTTTTGGTACATTTCTTTAACTAAAATAACATCTGTGGAGGGAGGAATGAAATAAGGTTGTGAAACATCTTGAAGCTGTTCTATTGCCCTCAGCTCAAAGATTAAAGGAACAGGTAAATGTGGGGGAAGGGCACATGTTTTGGAGGCTGGTCTGCAACTGCGTCTGAGGACTGGGTGAGTGGGAACAGAACAGCAGCTGGTTTTGCTGCTATGCCACCCATCCTGTCTAGCTCAGCTCTGCAATTATAGGCATGAAAGGTTTCTTTGGATCAATGCAAAGTAAATTTAGGGAGTTTCAATGTCACAGCCAGGGCATATAAAGGCTCAGTGGAATCACTGTTATCTATTACTCTGGTCAGGCTCAGAGCACCCTGAAACTCTCCTTTCTTTGGTAAGGGTGGTCCTTACTCTGAATGAAGCTTTTGGCATGTTTGGATGTAGCTTGCCTTGCTATTTCTTTTACAGGTTTCCAGAGGATCCCTTCTCACAGACTTCTAAGTGTAAATTTGATTGAATGTCAAAGAGAACTTCACCCTTCTAATCTTGCCCTTAAAAATGAGCCTGTAATTTTATCTAAAAAAATCATTGTAGTTTCTGGAGCACAAGGGAAAGAGAAACAATAGCTATTGACTTTGCTGTACTGCTGTCCTCAGTTAAACAACTGAAAAGCCCACTCAACCCACACAGGCTCATTTCTGACAGCATTCATATGCTTCTGTGCTTGTATCTTTGCTGCTGCAGGGATTGTCCCATTTGCCTGTTCAGGATCAGGATGATACATCATTTTGTTGCTCATGACGTTGTATCACCAGATACTAATATAGATTCGAAAATGTAATAAAGTATTTTCATGATGGGTGGTGGGAAAAAGTTCCTATTATTTTAATTGGTTTTTTGAAAGCCACATCTTTCTGAGTTGCCATTCTTCCTTTCCCCACTTTTCAAACCATGTTACTTTGATGCTTTTGGCATCAGAATCTTAAATTGTTCATTTGTTGTGCTTTTGAAAACACCCATTTGTGTATTTCTGAAAAGGACAGCCTGCACTGGAAACAGTGCTTGAGGCTCCTGACAGGAAGATGATCCCCAGGGTCGATGCTACAAAGTGCGTGTAAGAAATAATACAACAAAGGATATTTGCTTTTACAGGCAGGAGAAGAGTTTCTGTCTCTGTTAATATTTCAATATCATGGGAAACTTCTTCAAGACCACCAGAGTCCTTCCCTCCAATTACCATGGCCAAAATCTCTATCTCCAGTTCAACCTGCAAGCCTGCTGCCACCTAGGAGAGACAGAGGATGACTCACAGGTAAGGTGCAAGTTTCATACATGGTCCCCTCCAGCAGTCCTGGGAGCACGTGGCTCTTCAGTGTTTGATGCAAGACTCACTGCCCAGCACACAGGATTGCCCAGTTACCCAGTATCTGTCTTGCTAGAAAGGTCGGTACAAAACATTGTCTCTTCACTTGGCAGTTTGAAAGAAAACTGCCAGGTGTTGGCATTTTCCCCCCTTAAACTTCCTTTTAGGTTCCAGAGGAAAAAGGGGAATTGAGACAGCTGGGAGAGAACCCAAAGGAGAGGTGGTTGATGCCCCAAGCCTGTCAGTGTTAGAGGCATTTGGACAGTGTCTTTAATACCATGCAGGCCTGAAGTGGTCAGGCAGTGGGACTAGATGGCCAGTGTAGGTCCCTTCCAAATGAAAGAAAATGTTCTATTCTGTTCTAAAAAGAACACAGAGGTAGGGAGATACAAAAGGACAAATGTGTGGAGAAAAGAAGAGAATGGAAATTATTCCAGCCCTCTAGCTGGATTTCTGTAAGGCCTTTGACACAGTCCCCCACAACATCCTTCTCTCTCAACTGGGACCTTTAAAGATCCCTACCAACCTAAACTATTCTATGATTTTAAGTACTGAGTTGTGGCTGAGGCTCTGGACTAGGAGGTTTGACCTGCACTCTGGCACTGCCTCCCCGCACAAGTCATTGCTTCTTGATTCCATGCATTGGCAAGATACTGCTTGGTATTACGTGGATGCTCTGGGGAGACTGGCCAGCACTATTTCTTCAGATAAAACAGGCAGGTGAAAAGAGAGACTGAACAAAAGCAGAAAGCATGAAAGCTTCCTGCTTAATGGGATAATTTAATGTGCTATGGTGCTTTGCTAGATAAAAGATGTAAGGTGGAGAACAGTTGGAAACAGGAGAAGAAAGGATTGAGGCAATAGCTTACTAGGTTCAAATCCTGAAGGTACCAAGACAGGAAGTTAAGTCTAGGCATAAGACAGAGCAGATATAACAAACACCCTGAGCAGAAGGGAAAACTGAGGCAGTGGTAGAGCAATCCTGTTTGCTTTGAAAAAGCTCTGTTTAACCTCACTGCTTGACCTGCTGCTTTTCACTAAACTTAACATGTTTATCCCTCTGCATTCTGGCACAGGCTGAGACTCGAGTGCATGGGGTGCTTAGCTGAAGGCGGCAGAGGGATGGTGGAAGACAGCATCACTTCAAATAACTTTAAACAAAACTGTGTACCCTGGCAGCTCTGTTCTCAGACAGCTGGTGTCCCAGACAGGAGTGCTAGCTAGCCTGAGGGTAGCTGAGTCTAGAAAAAAACCCAAAAGCTCTCCTGTGTAACCTACAGGTCCTGGTATGTACATCACTCTCAGTCCTGTGTATGGAGGCGGCTGCTTCACCCGAAATCTGTGAAAAAGAGAAGAGAATCAGTTTGCCAGAAACTGTTGCATGCAGGAGAAGTCACATATAAGAAGCAGGCTGCCTGCTCTTCCTCTGCTTTTGTAAATGCCAGCAGAATTTCTTAGCTCATCCCTTCCATCATAATGTACAAGTTGGACCACAGCAGTATTCCTGGGCTTCTCGCCAAGCCTCAGGTTTCTAACAAAAAAACCCCAAAGGAGCAGATGATTAGGCCAAAGTAAGCCTTCAAAGAGCTTGTTAACACTGCCTGGTCCTTACAACAGAATGTGAAACATCTGCTTTTTCAACCTGAACATTCAAAGGAAGTTGAAGTACAAACAGCTTCTTGGCAAACACCTGTGTGTTGCACACTCAAAAATCCATAACAATATTTATTTAATGTCCTTTGATAGGACTCTATTGCAGAAGGCATGATACTGGTATGAATTTTATGCAAATAATCTTTAATGGTACCAACTAAAGCAGAAGTCTCGCTTCCTCTTTTCTTACTGATTGTTTCACTTCTGAGATTCAGTCCTTTTGTGAATGCACCTCCTGCTGTTCAGATTTTTAAAGATCATTAGATCAGATATGACCTTTACTTTTGCACTGCTCTGGAACTGATCCTGTGGATTTCATTCCTCCCGAAGAACAGTTTACCAGCATGCCCTTGCACCAGAAGCTGTTAAAGGAAAGGCAGTAGAAGAGGCATTCCTAGGATATGGCTCCATCTTATGGAAAGCTCTGGCAGACCTGTAAGTCAGAATTCCTGCACTTTCTCTGGAGTGGTGGCTGTCATGAGAAACTGTACTTGATTTTTGTCAGGATCTATTTGGAGAGATAAAAACCAGGTACTAAGAATTCAAACAAACCTTGAGAAGTTCACACCAACATTCTTCATGATTACAGTGGTTGCATAGGTGCAGCCTTCCTTTAGCACTCCAAATGTCACTCTGGGTGGGATGAGATGGAAGCTGGTAAGATCCTGTCTTGTTGCAAGAGAAGATATGCTGACCTTTCCTGCGACGGGATCTTCTATCTTTGCAAACAAAACACACGACAAAGTTGGTGGCCCTTAAGTCAGGCACAGAGTTACTTAACCTACATTTGACCTCTGTCCACTCACCTTGAAGAATTACAAAAAGACATCCTAATCTGAGCAAAAACTGAAGTGGCACTTTAAATACTGTCTGAAAATTTACACTGGTTTGAGTTTTCAGACGTATTAAGCCATTAAAGTGTCTCAGGGAAAAGAGGGGAAGCTCTGCTCTTTTGGAAACAGAGCTTCCATGTAGGTGCCTGATGCAGAATGAGTTTGTCCTAGCAGCTGAGAGGAAATGTACTTCCAGAATTACCAATAAACATACATAAATTGCAACAGCCATGTTTCAGTGAACAGATTCAAAATACCTTCCAGTATTGCTCCAGGGTGAAGATTTTATGGAAAAGAGATGACTCAGAGGATATGAATATTGTCAAGAAAGAGGTTATTTTTACCTTTTTATTTGGTATAATGTTTGGTTTTTTCCCCTGAAGGTATGATGGTAATATTACTTTCTCTTTTCTTGTCTGTCCTGTAACATCCACCATCAGACTTGGAACTTTACGTTGAAAGGGTGTCTCTTCTGATATAGGAGCCTTGTTTAGGTCTGGAAGGGAAAGATTTCCAAAAGCATGAAAAAGTGACGGGTGGATTTAAATTTGTATTGCAAATATTGTGTCAAAAGTTATAAAAAGGTATCAAGCTGCTCCAACTACAGTCTGGAAAGCAGATGTACCTGTTGTGCTGCTGGGACCATCATTTTGTTTGGAAGGATCCTGCAGCAGAAGGCCAGATGAAAGTGACGAATCACTTGTGCTATCAGGAAATTCAGCTGCTGAAGGGAAAATAATAGAAAACTGAGTCAAGTGATTTTTATGATGACCATCATTTTCATAAACATGAGAAACAAAATCACAGTCTTTGGCACTTTAATTTAGACAATCTCGGAAAGCTGTCTACATAACCATGAGAGGCTGGGAAAATTCTGCATGTGACATTTTGCTCTACTGGGTGACAGGGATCAAAAATGCCTATTGTGTGATTAGTCATTTCTTGTTCTCTGGCTAACTGAACTATAAGCCATAAAGGACTAAAAGACAATCCAACACAGGTCTTACGGCGATTGAAAATGACGAAATATGGTAATTAGTGGGGATCTGGTAAAGCCCCACAGAGGACTGTTTTCCCGATAAGAATCTTTGCTGTGTATGACTTTTAATCTCACTTTAAGATTTCAGTAACTTGTCAGGGCTGCTTTTCAAATGGAACTGAAGTATTCCTCTCAGTTCTGTAAAGCTCAAGACTAAGATTATGATCACTCTTTCACTGCTTCCCTCCCATATTCTCTAATCTGTCCTTAGCCTGCATGATTCCTATTCCATATTGCTTTTCCACCAGTTCCCTCTTATCACTGAGTTTCAGAATGAAATCTCCTATATATTCCCTACAGTCATACTAGTTTTTTTCTAAACTCAGCGTCCTCGGTTCTTTCTCATCCACCCCTAACTATTATTTATTCCATTTAAGTTTTTCTTGAGCATTTTTCATCTATCCACCCCTCATTCATAGCCCAGTTCTTCAGTTTAGCATCCAAAGCTGATGGTTCTTCCACATTCAGTGATGTCTACAAGAGCTTCTTCCTCCTGAAGAAGATACAAACCCAGTGCCAGACACAGTAGATTACCTCCACTGGGTTCTCTTATCATCTCTAGAGGGGAAGTCACACTTTCTTCTTTTTGTAGTGGAGGAAGTTCCTTAGACATTGTTTCCAAATCAGGATACTACAGAAAAGTAAGAAAGAGGGCTTAGGTTTCCCAGCTAAACAAACACCTTGCAAAAATAACCAGCAGACACCCTCCTCCCCCTGCAAAAAAAGAAAGGAAAAAAAAGAAAGAAAGGAGTGTAAAGGAAACAAATAAGCAGAACCAAAGTTGTAACTATAAAAGAGATATACATAGTTACATCAGATTACAACCTACAGGTTGTACAACCTACAACCTCTAAGGGCTTTATGCACTTAGAGCATTTACCAGGTGCAATTGCAATAGGAAAGCCCCCAAGATCACCTCTAAATAAGGAGTGTTAGTTTTACTTCTTCCCCTTCTAATAAGCAGAAAGAGGGGTTTGAGGGGTAAGTTAAAAAACCTGAGATTGAGCTTTGCTCTGAATCAGACTCTCTCCACAGTTTATGTAAGGAATTTTATAGAGTTGGTACTCAGTGAACATATACCATCTTCAAGATAGGATTTCCTTTACAAGGGCATATAATCCCCTGTATTAATTTTGCCACAGCTGTCCTTTTGTTGCTGTAGTGGTTTGTTGAGATAAATAGAGGCTGAGATATAAACCCAAAATTGTCTTTGGGAGTATGGGAGATATTACCTGACCTAACACAACTCATCCAGTTTTCAGCTGCATTACCTTTTCTTGGAAAAAGTCCTTGCTGAATTCAGATTCAAAGTATGGAGCAAATAATTTGTTTTTTATTGCCATAAATGTTGTCTTTTGTTCATCCAGTTCTCTCCTAAGTGTGTTTTTGACATTGTAGGTAAGGAAAATAAAGAAAAAAAGCATTATCACTGAGTTCATCCTGTTTTCAGTATTATGCATTAAGAAATGGAATTGGTAAAGGCGAGTGGCATTTTTTTCCCCTTGTTCATCACACGGAGTAATATTATTGTAATTGGCAATTTTCTTAGGGGTGGATTAAGAATTGACTGGTCTGATCAGAATGCACATGGACAGTGAGTTGCCTGCTATGAAGGGCTCCTCCTCAGAACATGCTCCATTTCTCTGAATCTCATAGAATACCTCTGGGACTGCCACTGGTGTCTTTCCAACCTTCCAACAAACACTGAAAGCTAAGAACTGGTATTCTAGATGCATTACTAAAATTTTGAATGCAAAACTCATCTAATTTCCTTATTTTACCACAGAAAGACTTGATGGCTCTGTGGATACAGAAGAAGCTGTTGAAACTTCTGAAAGTAAGGATGACCAGAGTAAAGATCAGTCATGTTTTTAGCTTGATTTAGCCCAGTTTTACACTACTAGAGTTTCACTGACTTGCAGGGTCCAATACCAGCTATGAAACTATCACTCTTAATCATACTGAGAGTTTTAACACTGGTTTTAGAGTCAGAATTGCACATGATGTTCTTGGGTGCTGGCTGCTCAGATATATATATTTAAAGTAATTTTTAAAATAGGATCCAAAACAGTGTGAAATGCTATTTTAAAATGTAACGCTGAAACTCTAAAAGGCTTTTTTATTTCATGCAAGTCAGAAAGTAATTAAGAAGCAATATGCAAAGCCTCATGTGGAGTGCTGTGTCCATTTTTGAGCTGTCTGGTGCACAAAGGGCCACAAAGGTGATTAAGGGTTTGGAAGACCTTTCATGTGAGGAGAGGCTGAGAGAGCTGGGACAGTTTTACCTAGAGAAGCTTTGAATGGCAGATGTGTCTGGGGTTCTATTTGAAAAAATCAGCTTTTATTTGTGGAATACCTGAATTTTAACCTAAAGCATCAGCATTTGAAAATATTAATATACAGTACATTCCACATTAGTGGCAGAACCAGAAATGAAACACAGAGCTTCTGACTTCAGCCTTGTTTTGCTTAGTGTAAATTAACAGTAATGCTGTTAGGTTTTGGGAAAATAAAAGAGACTCAAACCATTTATTTATCATTTCTGTTGCAGAAAACACCCCATTATTTGCAGGCAAGCCATTGGACCATCACCCAAGACCTGGTGAAATCAATAACATTCTTTACGAAAGTAGACTAAGCTGGCTCATGAAATAACTTGATCCTACTAATATTATTACCTGTTCTGTTCTAGTTTGCTTTGCCACTTGGACTTTAGTGTTACTCCTTCTGGACTGAATCATCAGGAAGAAAAAAAGAAAGAGCAGTGGAAATGAGAAAACTAGCAGTGTTCTATAAATACAACAATATTTACAAGACAGCCCTGGAAATAAAATGCTTTTTATGTTATGTAAACACCTCAGGTGACTCCTGACTTGGACTTGTATGGTTTGCACAAAATTGTTTGCTCATATCTGCATTTTTGTTAGATCATTCAATCAAAGAAACATCCGAAATCCTTTCCCAACAAACTTCGAAGTATCTTTCAGAAAAGGAAAGAGAAGCATCGAGGGACAAAATAATCACAGGACAAGTAAGACATTGCCATATGTATCTAGAGCCATAGGTCCCAGTCCTTGAAGACAGTCAATAAAGCACATTGCCTTCCCTGTGTGCTTGGTTTCGCCCTTTGTGTCATTTACATTTGCACCAGTCCTCACTGCTGTGTCCTACCTTGGCCCCTTCTGCTGGTCCTCTCTTTTTGTAATGCTTGTCTTCTCTGTGTGACTCTGGAACACTGCCTCTTCATACAGCTCACTCACACGGGCTGCAAGGTGAAGAGTGTTACTGAGTGGGTGTGCTCTGCTAAGCAGTGCTAGGTGTTATGAAGAGAAGACATCAAAGGATATGTTTTTAATGCATCTTTCTGCCACTCTATGGAAACCTAACAGAGTCTTTGTTACCGTGAGGCAAAAGACAGAAAGAACTTCATTCCAAAAATCAAGATCAGAACTTTTTCAGGTAAGAAACTGAATTCAATATTGAAAGGACAAGAAGCAGATTAAGTTTACACTTCCCACCCTGTATTTCCTGACATATCTTTATGTTCTTTCAAGATACAAATACCTGTGAATAGGAAAAGTCATTCAGCCACTTTCTGACTGCAGTGCTCTGAGGTCTCTATCTACAGCTGAGGAAAAGTGTGGGCTTTTATTACATCCAACTTGCTTAAGTTGTGCTTAACTGAGGCTGTGAAGCAGCCATAATCAACATTCTCATGGAAGGAACTACTAGTTCAGTATGTATAATGGAGAAATGCCAGTCTTTCCACGTTAAAGATTGTGACCAGCTCTGGGACTTTATTAAAGAGTTGCCCTGTCCTCTGGCATATTTTGTAAAATGTGTTGTTTACTTTATGCCTTGAAGCTAAATTGTGGCTCTGAAGAAATTTCCTTGGCTGAAAACAAATTTCTGTGGCAAAATTTAGGAGATGTGAGTATTTGAGAGGTATGACCCTATTAGACTATGACAATATCTCTTAGTGTTTTGGGAATTACAAAAGTTCAAACTTCAAAATGTGGGGGGTTTTTTTTGGTCAGCTTTTTCACCATAAAATATGATTTTATTTTTCAGCTTTTTCTATTTTTACCTATTTTAAAGAGCTTTTCTTTCCCACTGTCTTCTTCATTAGTAATGCTACATTAAAATCACATCTCTATTTGAAAGGAAACTTCAGCAAGTATTTGTTGCAGCAGTTTCTGTTTGCTTTGCACAGTATGCTCTTTTTTAGCAAGTAGAAGTACTCTTCACAAGGTAGGAAGGGCAGGAAAAGAACACTTTAAAGACTAGCATCATTATGGGATAGAATGTTATGGATTTTTCTATGGAAAATACTTGGGGCTTTTTAAAAGAAACAGACATCTTAATTTTTATTTGTACATATTGAAAACATTAATCAATGTTAACAGAGATTCATGAGGGAAAGCAAATATATTGCTCCGTCTTTTCCCTTAGGCAGGTGAACGTAACAAAAACACGTGATGGTTTGAGATTAGATTTTGAAATGTAACAAACAACCAGGATTTACTTAGTTACTTTGAAAAACTTGTCTGAAAAGTTGTTACTTGTATAGAAGTAGCCAAGTATTTTCATAGTTCTTACAACTAAGAAAACTCACTATATGTGGAAATGTGAGTCAAAATGTCAAATACACATGCCTAAAACCAGGAATTGTTTTTCAGAGGTGTTGGATCATTGATGCTAACAAGTTCTAATCACCTGTGAGAGTCACACAGAAGCATGTACAAAGCACATAGATGAATTCACCTTTATATTCCCTCTTTAAAAAAAATATTACAATGCTTTTAAACTTACGATGATATTTTAAATTTTAAAAATATAGGTATTCAATTTTTATTACCTCTATCACAGAGATTTTCAGTTGACTTCTCCCAGTCAGGGAAGGACTGCAATGAAGAAGGAATAACTGTGACTACATGAGAAGTAAAATTCACAACAACAGCATCTTGTTCAAGGGATTTATATTGTAAACAAGTGCTATCTTGTTACCCCCATTCTTGTAGTCACATTGTCAGGTATTTCAGTGTGTTAGAAAACATAAGCTGGGAAAAAAGGGAATGAATTACAATTTCCCTTTTCTAAACAGGTATTTGTTTCCTTCTTGATGACCTACCTCACAGATAGCTTTGTATTTTATGTGGTTACTTCTTAGTAGATCAACTAAGCTAATTCCTAATCAAATTTAAATCCTTCTGCAAAGAATTTGAACAAGATCTAAAACTCATGGTCACAAGTCAAATGGGAAATATGTTCAGGAATTTGCAGGCTTTGTTACTGAGGAGCTCTCATGTGGCTGGCTTACAGTAAAGTGAATGAGGGATAAGAGACTGTAAACTGAAGTGTTTCCTTTATTCTCATGCTGACTCTCACGCAATTAACTGGAAACCACAGTTCCTGTGACCAGGCAGTCTGGGTTGTAACAGAGCTATTGGAGACTTGGGAGCAATGTGACACTGATTCCTGGGTCACAGCAGGTGCACAGAGAGACTGCTGCTCAGAAAAGAGTTGTCCAGTGTGAAATCTGTAACTGGAAATGTGCTGAAGGTAGTCAGGACAATCAATAATAATTAGTCACTAGACAAGTTCACTGGGACTGAGCAGCATGTGAGATTCAGCACCTGGGTCTCATCAAAGTAAATAAATGTCTGCCTAGAGGATAGAGGCAGATGGAGTTACTGACAGATCATTTCTTTGTCCCTTTTTCCAGAAAAGTTGTGACCCTCTTCTCCTATTTGCCCACCTTTCCCACTACCTATTACTCTCCTTTTTCTCTCCGTGCTCTATTTATGCATGCAAATTTGCAGATTATATTTTCCAGAAAAATATATAAATGCTGCTAAGCAGAAATAACAATATTCCTCCAGACTGTTTTTGTATTATCCCAAAAGCAGGGTTCAAATTCTTACTATAGAGGTGGCTGTGGTTGAAATAAAAATCTCCCAGGTGCAATGACAACAGACTGGAAACATTTTCACCCTGATGTTGGGGGATATTAAAAAAAGTAAATTACTGGAAAGTAATTTTGGTCTGTGTGTTTGGGAACATATCATTCAGGAGAGCCAAACTCTTGAAGTGTTTTGAGCATTGCTTCCCCAAGTGGCAGCAGAGCCCAGCTGAATTCAGACCAGCTGAAGGTGAGCGTGGCTCTGCTTTACCATTAATCCACACCAGAACTGGCACTGTGCTACTCTGACATTTGCTGTTTTATTAATGGATAATGTTTCAAGGCTCACACTTCCAATGCAATACAAGGGTTTTGTTGAAAGAAGAAGTTAAAAATTTTATTTTGCTCACTGTAGTCATTTCTAGGAGACTTGCAGCACTCCCCTTTTCCTCTTCTGTTCTTGGTTCTTTCACATTCATCTCTTCCAGCTCATCTTCCTGCTTTAAGATGTTGTCTATATATTCCTGGTGGAACAATGACAAAGAACAAGAAAGATGCAGATGTTTTGTTTGCAGAGGTAGGCTTAAAATAGATATTTACAATAACATCATACCAACTGCTACAGATAAGAACACTTTTCTTTTCCCATATTTCTTTAAATCAGTTGGATGGAAAAAAGGGTTCTAAACACACCACTCTGCCAGAAAGCTACATGCAGTACAGAACTTTACTAAAAGACAGGTTCTCAGAAACAATCTGTTTCCAGTGCCAGTTCTTTTTCACTTGTTTATATCTCTTTAATCGTATAGGAGAGGAAGAAAGGAAGAATAATATTTTCTTTAGATCTTGATTTTGCTCTGACAAAGTGATGTGTGGCTAAAGATTTAAGATACTTCATTCTGGAAAAAATCCATTAATTAGATATTGATTTATGAGCAATGAGGGTATTTTCATTGGACATTTATGCAATTATTACAACAGTTTTGTCAGTGCTAATAATTTCAGTTCTTCCTTCCCAATTTAACAAATAGCATTCATCTTTCTCTAAAAATCAACAATAGATGGTCAAAGGAGAGACTTCCCTTGCCGCTTTGGTGTGGAACTTTTCTTACAGTGTTGCCTTTGAAAGATCAGTATCCAGATTAAAGAATAATTTTTATGTCTACTTGTCTGTTCTCTATTGCTTACTGGAAGAATGAATAAATGTGGTTGTACTACCTTGAGGGAAAGCTGCAGCTTTTCTCTTCGTTCAGCACAGAGTGGCTTGTACTGGAATAGCCTCCGGATTTGGAGTTTTTTGGGACATTTTCGCATGGAGGCTGGCAAGTGTGGTGATCCGATGCAGAGACCCTTCCAAACACACGTTCCAACTGGGGGACCTGTGATCTCCCCCTGAAGAGAGAGGAGGAAACAAAAAGAGCAAGAGGCTACTTATATTAAAAAAAAAACCAACCAAAAACGCAGTTATTGGCAATGCGTCTCAGATGAAAAGCATATACTGTCCTTAAGACAATAAAGCCAGTAGATTCCTGGGAACAACTTACCTATTCCAAAACATCTTCATCTGGTAAAATAAACTCCTCTTAAAATTGCTATATCCCCTCACTAAGTGTAAAAGAACCCCAAGGGGACCACACATATCCCTGACATAGCCTACCCCCTGCCCTCTCTACTTAATAAACTGAATTTAACATTCACATTGTTTAGAGCTTCATTTCCCCACAGAGACAAACATCTATTGCTTTAACATAAAAGACAGCTTTGAAACAATTATACCTCAGGAGGAGAAGATTCTTCCTGAGTCCATGACTGAAGAAATGGAGGAACTATACTCTCTGGTTCTTTCTTCATTACCCAGGGGGATGTTTCAGCCATAGGGCAGAGAACAGTAATACTTAAAATACCTGGTTCAAAGACACATTTTGCTAAGAATCAGTTCAAATTAAAAAAATAATGGAAAAGTGTCTCAGACCTACAGAAAAAACTACTTACCTAACTATAAAAATCTTATTACCAACAGATAAAACTCCATGTATCTGTGGCTACAGATAATATCAGATCACTGAGCTGATTACGGAATAGTTATACAAATTCAGATTACTCAGGCCATTTTTAACAATAAACTGCTTATGCTACCTGCTTTGATTCTTAATTAACAGCTCAGTTGTATAGTGTGGGGAATATCCCAAACAAGGAAGAGCAGAGCATTGACCCATGTTTACTGAATACTAATCTCAGTAGTACAACATATTTAGAACATGCATAATTCTTCACTGTATTTTACACTTCACTGGATGGATTCCATTAGGGATGATTTATTTGTATTGTTTGCATAAATTTCAATGTTCTTCAAAATATTTTTTCCAGCCCAACCCAAAATTTACTTAATCTACTATTATCTACCCCACAGGTGACCTTCAAAGTGGATATCACCACTGAGGTACTTTGTCACAATGATACAACCTTGTGAAACCTTGTTGTCAAGGCAAATAGAGCCAGTATTGTGAAAGGTGGAGCAGGAAGTCAGGAAAATCAGATCTACTACTATGATGACTGCTGGTTGTAAGTAGATTTTCTTGACTGGGATTTTCACTGAGTATGTATACTCTCCATCTTTCTCATCTTTTCACCTTCTGCATCTTTCTGGCTCCCTCCACATCCCTTCTTTTTTTCTTTTTCCCATGGCAAAATTATTTTATTTGGTTTCTCCAATGGGAAACCAGTCATTTGTGTGAATTTTTGTGAATGTGCAATACCTTATAAGAGTAGTAAGTGGGAAAGCTGTTTTACGCCATATGCTTATGACATAAATCTATGAGAAATATGTCTTAGTACTTTATGGCTTGAAGCAAATTTCCCTTATCATCCCCTCATATCCAGGGGAGCCCTACCTTCCTGTCTTTAAAAAAGATTTTTTTTTGTTAGCATCTACCTGTTACACCACAGTGTATTTTATAGAAACACAGCATCTCCAACTAACTTTACAACAACAACCAACCATTCCAGGATGTAACTTCTTGCCTTGCTACTACAAGGTGGTTGGTATTGGCTAATGGTGGACTGGCTATTCCAGTCATGTTTTTTCAGCTTCTTAATAGGTATTCTTTCCAACAGACAGGGTCAACATCAGGACATCACTGTCTTCATTGCTATACCATTAATGGAGACTGTGATACCTTCAATTTTTTTATGATAAACACAGAGAATATATCTATTTGGTTATCACTTTCATTTGTATGACTGAAAGTGGATAAAGCTATTCCATTTGTTTCTTCACTTATCCCTTAATAGTGTCCTTCAGTTAACTCTCTGCTTCCCAGAGTTTTCCCCCAAACTCCTTTCTTTCACTGCCAGAAGTGTGAATGCTTGTTTACATGGGTAAAAATATTTCCTGTCCGAATAACAGTTTTGAAACTTTGCAATTCTTTCTATTAGTAGTCTGTCAGAAAAGAAAAGTTTCCTACCTGTCTGTTCTTGTACAGGGTCCTGCAAGACTGCAGTGGCAGGATCACTACAGGCCTCAGCCATGTACTTGAGTACATCCTTCCTCCGCAGGAGCTCCGTTCCAGAACCATCTGCAGAGACGATGAAAAACCTGCACAGCCAAACACACACGTGGGGCTGTATCAAGAAAGCAGAACTCCAACATGGTGGCATCAAATGTGCAAATACAGAGTACTGAACAAATGGAGCACAAGTCTATAAACCCTGTACAAATACTGTGTTGTGAAGAAAAGAAAGTGTTAAGCTATGAATGCAATGCAGTTTACCTGGGGGCATGCTCATCATACGTGATAAGTTTGTTAACTTCATCTGCTGCTGAACTTCTCTCCTCCTTGCCACCAGAGCCAATGCTGGGAATGCACACATCTGTGCTGCCATCAACCATGACCTATAGTAGAAATTATTTGAAATTACTTGAGTTAAAAGATACTTTTGAAACAGTAACTTGCTGGTGAACTTTAATATGACCTAGCCCAGTGAGAGAGACAGAAAAAACATTTCATGTTGAGCAACCTGAAACTCACAGGAAAAAGAAATAAAGAAGAAAACTGAAAAGACAGGGAAAAATCCAAAACATCTCTAGAAAGACATGCTGTATCATAAATACTAATATCATATGCTGATATTTAATAAATGCCCAAGGACTGTTACACAAAACTACTCACTAACTGGCCAAGGAGGTAACTGTATACTCAAGACAGACATTGATGTATACCTACTGAGTGAATGTCTACAGTATTTTCCTTCTTGAAAATACTATGTGCTTATTAACTAATGTGACATTAACATATTCAAACAAGATAACTAACAATGACCTAAAAAGGAATAATAATGCCTTTTTCAAGATACAATTTAAATAAGCACGACTGAAAGGACAGTCCATGAACTGAATCTGACACACCCAGTTTTTAATCCTCACTTGCAGAGCTGATTTTTTGCTATAGTACAAATCATGCTAATTAAGGGCTCTTTACAGGTGAGCTAAACTGTACACCATGTGTTCTGTTTCAGTCTCTCTAAAAGCGGATAAATATTTAAAAAAAGGGATATCCATCACTTAGTCAAGAAGATATCAGAGACCTGATTCTGGCTACTTTAAATATTACAATTTGACTTTGAGAGAAGTTTATAAGATAAAATTAGAATGCAGAAACTTGTCTTCTTCCATGCATTTTACCTTGAAAATATTTCCTTCAGGATCCATCATCTCGCAAATAGTGCTGGAAGTGTGTTTCATAATGTATCTCCCTGCTTGTTTCTTTTCTTCCTTGCTGATGAAATCATAAACTTCATGCGTATAAACTGCTGAGCAATCTTCATCAATGAAAAGAAAGCCTCCCTTTTTGGGTGAAACCTATGGCAGCAAAAAGGGAAGAGATTCAATCCTCAAAGGTGAAAACTTTAAACGTACCACAAAAATGAAGAACAGATACAAATCAAAAGGACAGCTTTCAGATATTTAATACTGAATCATCTAGTTAACAGGAATCAAAGGGAGAGAAAGAAGGAAGGTGAGGTCCAAGAGGTAGGCTGACCTTAGTCTCTGTAATATTTAACTTCAGGAAATTGAAGACTCTGATTTACATATACTGTACATTTGTGAGTAAATATCTAAACATTGTCAGAGTATGAAAAAGATGGACTAATAGGATTTGTGAATCCTATAGATAAGGGAGGCAATCAAGGTGAGAGCTGCTAATGGCAGAGAACTTGGAACATGAAGATAAAATGTCACTGTCACAAACTAAAAATAATTCCCACCTGATATGTTCCCTGTGGCTTTGCTAGAATAGATGTCCCATCTCCAAAGACAGTACAACAGGTACCATCCTCACAATTTGTTATAACAGTAGCAAACTCAGGATTCTCTACTCGTGTGCCTTTGACCTTCTTTGTGATGACTTCTGAGGGTTCATCGAAGAATTTATACGGAACAATGAGACAGGAGAACATGAATCATGGAAATGTCTTAGGATTCAATTTGCTTTTTCTCTCATACTGCTGGATCTTTATCTCCTCAGTGCAAGACCTTCATAAACTTCATAGCATCCTTTATCACATATTTTTTATGTTATGTAAACAATACACAACCTTTGAAGTTCTGGACTGCAAATTCAATGTAGGAAAACCCAAGAGCAAAAAATTTCTGTAACCGTCTGTAGCTGGCCAGGAAAGTACTCTCTGGTACTAATCATAATGATCTGGATATTTGTAACGTACAAATTGAATCACTGAAATTCTTTGTGCCTGTAATACAAGCTCTAAAGTGTGAAGAAATTCCTATTCAACAGCATAGGTCTTGGAAAACAAATCAAACAGATATGTTAATCTGGTCATTGCCTTTCCATTGAAGAGACAGATCAGTTCAAGGGTCTTTTGACTTCTAAAATCCCACAGGGAAATGTTCCTGAACATTTCCTGCTAACTCAGTAATGGTCTTTTCCTATACTGTTTGAACAGTCCAGACACCCACACAGTAAAAGTCCCCTTCATTTTAATTAAGGAGGACAGGACTTGTCTAGCAAATGAAGCAGGCATACAGAATACAACACCAGCCAGAAGAAACACAGATGACCTTTAGCCCCACTTATTTCAGGCAAATATAAGTTTCACTTTTCTTGGCATGACATTTTCCATAGCCATATTCAGATATCCAGTATCTCCAAGGCTGGTGAGTCCATGGCTTCACTGGAGAATATAAGGATGCCTAGGTCCTTACATACACCTCTTCAGTTAAAACTCAAAGCAGCTTGCTTGTTATTGTTAGGGCAAGTGGAGAGAGGGCAATGAGCATACTAAAACTCTGGCACTGTGGTCTCATGGTGAAGGAGGACCACATAGGTATGAAAGAAGGAAATTTAATTTCTTGGAACAATATAAATTTTGCAATGAATATGCTGCTGAAAGAAATCAGACAAAGTAAGCCTAGACTGCACTAGTGGATCTGTTATCTAGGCTCCTTGTATAAGCCACCTTTATATTTTAGTATATATTTTGGCAACTTTCTGCTTCACAAGATATATCAAGTGCAAGAAAAGTAAGTGCTCCCCTTTTGATGTTACCTGTTTCCACACTACCCTCTGGTACAGAATGGTGTTCACATATTTCAAAAACAGTTGTGATCCTGGTACCATCAGCATGCTCTACTACTCTTCTGCCCTTCGGCTTCTCAACAATTATCACCTCATCTTCTCGTACAGTCATAATCTGAAAGAATGGAGGAATACTAATTTATATTGGCACTGTGATACTTGTGACAGCAATGACAACAATATAAGGCACAGGACTGAAGCTCTGAAGAAGCTTGACTACCACATCTTCATCTATTTCAGAGACAGAGGAGTCACATTTTCTTCAAAATCTAAAGCTACTGTATTTCTAACAGTGCAATAACACAACCTGTAGGATGTTTTCAAAGAAAAAATCCTACCATTTATGTGATGGCAGCCCTGTCTCTCAGCTTACAGACAGTGCTATAGTAACACAAAAGCAGTAATACCGTTCCATCAGCTGGGTCTGTGGCCTGATACATGAGCAGTGGCTTCAGATCCATTCTTGTTGCACCCTCAGTGCCCACTTGAATGCCTAAAGGAGTTGTTGTTATCCAAGTTCCTGCCTTAGATTGCTTAGAATTGGCCTTTTCAAACTCCTCATCCTTGAGCGAGTGTGATAGAATGCTCTTGTCCCTGCGTTTTCCTGCAGAAACAAAAATTTCTGTATCAGACTTGATATTCTCTAAGGCAAAAGACAAAACCAGTAAAGTGCAGTTTGTGAACATTGCTTTTGACAGAATTGCAAGAAGAGCTATCTAACAGGCTAGAAGAAAATTACAGCTCCTGCTCCTCAAAGGCGTGCTCCTGAACTGATCTCATCTAATGCTCTTCCTTACATAAAAAGTAAATAGCATGCTAATGCCATCAATCCTGTGGTGCATCAGAAGAAAAGGATGAAGATCTCATTATGAAAGGGAATTGGAGACATCTTATTAAGAATGTTATAGAGAACCCTTGACTCCCATATTCAGGAAAAATAACTTAGACTAAGTGTATGCAAAAGACAAGAGCACAGTCCTGAGACCAGGCTAAAAGACTTACAGCAAATATCTAGCAAAAACAAAATCAAACCCCCAAACCAAAAAGAGATGAAACCCTTCAACAGAAATTTGTGAACAATAAGCAGAAGAGAGGAAAGGTAGGGAAGGTGAAAACGTGATCATAAATAAAGGACATACACTGGTCACAGATATTGAGAATTCATATTAGAAAATGGTTTTTCAGAATTGTTCTGAAATATCTTTCCAGTTATCTTAAGGAATATCCTAAGAAAAAGGGCTTGACTTGACTTAAAAAGTCTGGTTTTGAGACCCCTTTCTCTTCAGCAGCCATTTTTATTCACATACTTCCAATAAACTGTAAATTAATATGACAGGTCATAATTATTCTGTGTATTAAGTAATACTGAAAATGATCTTGGACTACACTCTGAGATATGAGGTAAACATTTATTAGGTTCTTTCTCAGTCAAACAAAATACAGTAAGAATGGCTATATTACCACCAACCACAAGTCCATACAACCAATTGATAAGGACCAATAGTAGGTGCCTTAGAATACATACAGTGAGAAAGAAAAATGTATCCTCTGTGAGAGAAGCAATTCTTAATACAAAGACTAAAAACTGTGTAAGACAAAAGTAAGGATTTAACACTATGGTAGTTACAAGGATCTCTTTTAAAAGACTTTGTGTTTAATCATTCTGATACCAGTGAAGTTCTTACACAACTTTTTACTTATTAGAGTCCTACCAAGTTAGAAGAAAAAGAAATTTGGAGTAGGAGAGAAATGATTTCCTGTGAAGGTAACATAGCAGCGTGCAGCAGCTGAGTACAGATAAAATTGCATTTTCATACTGGCAGAGTTTTCAGACTAAAGAAACATGCCCTTTATTAAGTATCATCAGCCCTACTAACTTTGTATCTGTCCAAAACACAAACATGTTACCTTTGCTAGTGCTGGTCTCAGATAAAAGCTCTAATTCTGATAAGGATTGTATGTCACCTGGAATTGTAGGTGGTGGTAGGACCGGACCAGAATCAGGACTCCTACTCACTGTGCCATCAGCAAACAGAATCTACAGAAATCAAAGACATACTAGAGGTTAAAATCAATTCAAACACCACTAGAAAGCCTTAAAAGGATGTGTCACAAATGCGATAGTCACTAGAATACTGTGGGTGATGGAGAGGAAAAAAGTAAAACTCTCAGAATGAAAACAAGAAATACAGAAGCTATCTTAAAGAGATTAATAGAACAGGCTATTTCAGTTGGAAAGGATCGACAATGATCACCTGCTCCAACTGCCTGACCACTTTAGGGCTGACCAAGTTAAAGCATCTTGTCAATGGCATTGTCCAAATGCCCTTTAAACACTGACAGCCTTGAGGCATCAACCACCTCTCTAGAAAGCCTGTTCCAGTGTCTGACCACCCTCCTGGTAAACAAATGCTTCCTAATGTCCAGTCTGAACCTCCCTTGGTGCCCCTTTGAGCCATTCCCATGTGTCCTATCAATGGATCCCAAGCAGAAGGGATCAGCACCTCCCTCTCCACTTCTCCTCTCAGGGAGCTGCAGAGAGCAAGGAGGTTGACCGTCAGCTTCTGTCTCTCCAAAGCAGACAAGCACAGAGTCCTCAGCCCCTCCTCTCAGGACACACCTGCCAGCTGTCAGTTCAGGTCTTTCTGGATCCCATATGACTTTTTAAACTGAAAAAAATACATGGATGCTTTCATATTGCCAAAAATACCCAAAGCTGAACTAACCCACACTTCAGATGCTTAAACTTAGGAATGTAGTTCTCTGAAGCATATTCAGCTATTTCCTAACCACAAAGTTGCCTAAAATCTTCACATGCCTGAAATTTTCATGCTTAAGTCTCCCTAAGTTCTGACTCTGAATAAAGCCAAGAGCATTTTAGTCTTGACGTGGCTGCATCATTTGGTATTACTTAACTCCTTCATCTACACACTGGACTCTTCTGTATCTCAGTAGACAAAAACAAGTTTAAGGGTAATCACCTTCCATCACAATGAATTGCACTAAATCGTACTGCTTGCAAGGAATTCTACTAAATATACCTGGGTAGATCCATCCATCAGGTACTTTATGACAGTTCCTTGACTAGTGATGACTCTTGACATCTCTTGTTCTGTTTGCCTCGCCGGAGGTGTATAAAGATGACAGTTCTTTACCTTTTGGGGATAACTCTGTCTAACCAGAATTTCCAGAGTAGGCTGCTCAGCCTGTTTGCTTTCGGTGTCTTCATGCTTTATTTCATCTTCTGTAACCTGATGTTCCCCCTCTCCACTTTCCACAACCTCTTCCTTCTCTCCACTTTCCATAACCTCTTCCTCCTCTCCATCTGCTTTGACCTCACTTTCCTCTTTCTCCACTTCTTTCTCTGCTTCAGTGCTAGTGGCTCCGCCTTTCGAATCTGAAAACAAACTTTGAATTACTTAATACTGCATAGCACACATTCAAACAGTGCTACACACCAAGAATCATGGTCAACAGAAGGTATGCCACTTTAGGTGAGGAAGACTAACCCTTCCTTGGCTGAATCTGTAATTCACAGAGTAAGGGACAGACTCTGATTTCAGAGAAAAATTCGAAAGAGTCACCTACTCAGAAACTCTGCATCCTCTTATGAAGGTGGCTGTCTTTCCAAATGAAAACAAGGGAAATTTGAAGATGGATTTATTATGGATGCCGAACTTTTGGGAGACTAACATCAGGTGAGAGGAATTCCCTAACTGCCCATACATGATGGAAAAAAGCCCCAAATTTCACCGTTTGAATTTGTATAGAAACCCAAGTTATATATTCTGTCTGCTTGAAAAATAAGTTTTTTAGATTAAATGACAGCAGTGTTTTGAGTATGATGGTAATTGTATTGAGAGACTCCATGTATTTACTCTGTTCACCTCAACTATGCAGCATTTCAATTTATGCTTCTTGCCATACTATGTGTATGTGAGAACATTCTGCATGTTCTTTACTTCATACTAGATTAATCAGAGCACAATTGCTGGGCTGTACGGATTTGTTGTACATAAGTATTAAATGACATCTGTACATGGCTGCTTTTAAAACTAACTAGATGACAACAAAATTCACATTTTTCTGCTTCAAAACCTAATGGCATGACTAAAAAGTCCCAAAACCTACAGTTTACAACATGCAAAGGTGAACCTCACCTGATTTTCAAAAACTAGAAAAAAGAATTATTGCAGAAGGGTATGTCAGGCACAGAAGCTTTTAAATATCTATATACCCCATCAGTCTTCTACAGGAAATTTGATGACAAGGGCAGAAAGGCTTATTATGAGTGTTTTCTCTGTATGTACTGGATGGCATAAATCAAAGGACTTCTCTGAAATAATTCCTGTTTGAAACTGATTGCATCTTTTAGCAAAGCAACAAAAAACCCCTGATTGTAAAACATCCAGTAGCAGAAACTCCATCACAGCCTTGGTTAGTTTTGTTAATCATTCTTACTGTTAAGTGAGTATAACTTAAATCTAAAGTCCTGGTTTTCAGGTTCAAGCCCCTGAAAATTGTAATACCTTTGTAGAATGTGTTTACAAGCTATCACCAAAATTCTGTTTCCTTGTACTTCCAGGCTGGCACCAGCCACTCCTTTGACCTTTGGTAATTAAATTCTGTGGTGAAATGAGCTCACTGTAAGATACATCTTCTGATGCTTTAATCATTCTTGTCGTTCTTCCCTGAATCTTTCACATTAACATTTTGTCTTGGGGACTTAAGTACATATGCTTTCAAAGGAAGTGAAGATACAGGCAATGTAACCATCTTCCTGCTATCACTCAAGATTCCTCAAGGTATATGTATTTATTTATCGAATTTGCTCATTTTTATTTAGTATTCCAATCTACATTCGTACTCAAATGATTATCCAACATGACTCCCAAGGGCTTTTTAGGGCTGCTAGTTTCCCTGCCTTCAATATGTTCAAGAACTTGGGATTCTAGATCTTACATTTGTTTGAATAAAACCACATTATTTATGTTGCAAATACTATTAAATAGACATTCTGACAGACTTAGCATTCTGACATATTAAAAACATTAGAGTTACATCTAAACCCATCAACAAAGAAATAATTTTCTTCTGTAATCTTAGCTTCTCTTAAATTCCTTACTTTGCAGTGTCTCAGAAAACTAACCTCCAAAACTTTCACCAAGGAAAGTTAATACAAGTCCATTGGGACACGAGACATTCAAACTCGGAAAAGCAGGAGCATCTGACATCTCTTGTGTTTGGGAAACTGGTTCTTCCATTTCCATCTACAGAATGAAACATGAATCCGTTTTAATCCACATTTTAAAATAAAAAGGAAAAAATTAGACTACAGATTTCAGTTTTAACAATACATTTGTTTTCCAAAAACGTGCTGCCTACCACTCATATTTAACATTTTCAGAGTTTGTGGATTCTGAAGTGGAAACATTAGTTATTTTCTTGGATTATGCTATCTTCTTTCATTCACCTTGAAGAGCAATCCCTCCTAACTTTATTCATTTTGCTGAGTCACTATGCTGTCTTGTGCACCGTATCAAGATGAGAAGACAATGGGTAATGTGAAGCATAACAAAATGAAATAATTTTTGAAGCTGCCCACCAGCTATTTTACCTATAATCATTAAAAGAGCACAAAAGATCAGTAGAGCAGTACTTCCAATCTGCTGCAAATACAGCAGTGACTCAGGAAGGGGACAGGAAAGAATGTTTGGCAGTCAAAATGTGTAATCCTCTTTGCACTGCTCTGCAGTGGAAATTCTTCTGATGACTAGAAAAAACGAGATTGACCTAAGGAATGTCTGAAGGCCCTGGAACATTTTTTAAAACATACAACAATATACTCTTACATGTCATTCCCTCAAAGGCCTATGTAACAATGGACTACACTATGCCAGTAGTCGTAAGATGAAAACAGTTTTTGGTTGCAGACACATGTAACAGAGAGAACTTGTCCTGCTATTATCCCATATTCTTGCTTTCTAGGAATAGAAATATAGGGGGGAAATGGCAGATATTTTGCTACCTGTTTTTCAGCATAAAATATGCTGTCTATTTTACAGTTAATTTATGTACTATTACTGGTAATTAAGGCTACTCTCAGTACTGTAAGGTTGTAGTCACAGGATCATGATGTAGAAGTCACAGAATAGGGCAGAAGTAACCCTCAGTTGTCATCTTCTTCTGCCTGTCTAATGGTAAAAAGAATAATCAAGTATAACTATATTGTTAGCAAAAAATTCTAATTCTAACCTATTCTAAAAATTTCCAGGGCTGGAGATTTCCTGGTAAACTATTCCAGTGCTTTACCTTGATTAACCTTACTGACATTTTCCCATTGATTGACCTGAATCACTACTGCAGAAAATTAGTTTACTTCTGATTTTTTCTGCTGATGATATGGGCTCACATAAGAGATGATGGTGTTCTTTAAGGTCTTTAGAGAAGGCTATTCTGTCTCTCAGCTCAAGATAAAATAAACCCAAACCAATTCCTGTAAATCTTCCCCACTGATTAAGTTTTCTAGACTTGTAATCTTTCTTCATGCTTTCCTTAAAACTTTCAGTGAGGCCCATATTTTTCTTGCAGTGCAGTATCTGTAACTGGACACAATACTCCAACTGAGACTCTACCAGCCCTGAAAGAAAAATAACTTCACATATTTATTTAGTAGGCTATAATCCTCTGTATTCACATCTCTGTGGTCTTTGCCCTTCTCACAGGAAGATGGCATTGTTGACTTATGTATAGCTTGTGATCCATGACAACTCTCAGACCTTTCTCTATGGAACTGTCACTGACACAACTGTTATCCATTCTGTAGATATATACTGTTTATTTATATGTAATTTGTAGAACCTACCACTTACTCTTACTGAATTGCATCCTGTTTTACAGACCGTATCCATGTGAATTTGTCAAGTCCGGTTTGGATTCTAATCCTGCTCTGCAAAATACTTGCAGACTCACACAGACAGGTGCTGTATGCACTAATACAGGTACTCTCTAACCAATGAGTTAAAAGCCTTTTAGTTTAGAAGTCATCCTGACAGATCTTTAATTATAGGGCTATTTTTCTATAGGGTTTGTTTGTGCCATACAATTCATGTATGTTATGCTGAGTGTTGCTTGGCAACTCCCTACACCACTTTCCATGCTGAAATTAGGTAAGGAGCACTTTTTGTGGATATGCACAGAATCTGTGTTGCAACAACAGACACGGTGTTACTTCAACCACTACGTACTAAAAACTATTTCAGAAAAGAAATTCAGAATCTGCTTTCCAAAGATTCATTCATTCTTTCCAAAGACCTGATAGAATTACTCCAGCTAAAGGCAAAAGTAACTTCCTCAAATTGCTGGTCCCTGGCTTGTGATCAGCTGGAAAGAACGAATCACAGAGCAAGACTTTGCAAAGCTGTCTTCATTAATTTGCTGGTTGGTTAGACTTTTGAATACCGGTTTTGGAAAGCACAAAAAAATTCTACTTGGTTAAACTAAAAATTTAGCAGTTCTTGTAATTGAGATGTTAGTAATCATAGAACGGCTTAGGTTGGAAGAGACCTTAAAGATTGTTGAGTTTCAACCCCCTTCCATGGGCAGGGACAGTTTCCACTAGACCAGGGTGCTCAAAGTCCCGTCCAACCCGGCCTTGAACACTTCCAAGGATGGGGCATCCACAACTTCTCTGGGCAATCTGTTCTAGTGCCTCAACCACCTTCACAGTAAAGAATTTCTCCCTAACAACTAATCGAAATCTTTCAGTTTAAAGCCATTCCCCCTTGTCCTGTCACTGCATGCTCTGGTAAAACGTCACTCTCCAGCTCTCTTGTAGCCCCATTTAGGTAATGGAAGTTGCTCTAAGGTCTTCCCAGAGCATCCTCCTCTCCAGGCTGAACAACCCCAAATGTTTCAGTTTGTCTTTGCAGGAGAGGTGCTCCAGCCCTCTGCAGAGTATCATCTGCAGTGTAGCAGCTGCAACTTTAAAGCCAAAATTGACAAAAGCATGTGGGCCATGGCAGACACACTGCTTTACATCATGGAGTCATAAAGACTAAGTTCATTAACAGCTATCAATACACACATCTGAGAACAACTGAATGAGCAAAACATATCCTTAGGTGCACCACAAATTGTTAGAAATTTGTAAAGGCACAGCTCAAAGCCCTCTGAGAAGAATGTATGATTCTTTTACAGAAGTTCACACATTTGAATTTTTGTTTGTGTCTTTGGATTGGATAATGCCTCTTCTCTCACCTTTTCTTCTTCTTGCTTTACCAGGTCATCAGGTGATGAAGAGGCTAATTTGCCACGGTTTTCTTTGGCAGAAGGCAGAGCTTTTCCTGATCTTTTTCTGTCAGACTTATCTTTTTTTCCTGGAGCTGGTGTAATAGGAGTAACTGTTGTCGGAATTATGGTTGGAAGATGAACAGAAGGGATGCTCAGAATTCTTGCTAAGACAGGACATGTTTCATTACCTAAGGAAGGGAAAAGCAATATTTTTAATGTAATTAAGTTTCATAAATGTAGATGGCCACATTTTATTTTTTTTAAAAATTTTATACACTACATTTTACCTTAGAAATAATAATCTCAGTGGGGGAGTTTATTATTTCAGATAGAGGGACTGAGTATATAAGAGTATTTAGAAAATCTTCCCATAGACTGATGACTTATTAGCCTAAGAGAGAAAGGCATCTTGAAAAGAGAAAAGACATCTTGAAACTATTGCTTCCCACAAGTTGTCACTTGGTCGTCACCTCAAAAATATAAAAATATGATTTTAAAATTCTCTTTTACCTCCAGAATACTTAGAAGTGGAGACATTCTGAATGTAGTATCTAGTAAATGATCACTGTATTATGCTTTATCACAGGCTGAACCAGCACAGACTGACTCTAGCAACTTTGTACTACATAGGTCTACCTTCCTATAATTATTCAGAAATATTCTAATGATCTAGCCTTGATAAGACTCTTGCAATTCTTAAAGCCAAGCATTAGGACAGCCTGCTAGGCATGTCAACAGGAAGTAGTCATGTTGCCTTTCAAAACAATTTCTTGAAAATAAAATAAATACAAACTTAGGTTTTCTGTAATTATTTCAACACACTGACACTTTCCTTTCATAGAAATTTTACCTATGCCTTTACTCTGGTTGCCCCCAAAAATGAGAACATGCTGTCTGAGGGTAACAATGAAAAAGAGTCTCAGTCTTAAGACTGAGATAAAGTGTCTTTAGAAATCTTGGGAGAGATGTAAAATTCCAGAGGACTGCCTGTTAGGGAAGGCTTCCCTCCTTTTATACACACATTCACATGTCTAGGACTTGGAATTGTACTCTCATAATTTTGTCAAGACACAAAGAACAAGTGCAGAGGTTCTATAGTACCCGGAATCAAAAGCAGGTGCTCAAGCAGTCCCAAATTCATAAAGAAACAAGGAGATTATTTCTAACATAAATGTAAGGTGATCCAAAGTTAACTTTTGATAATGCTGGAGAAAACAAAGAATAATTCAAAACTTGAAGAAATATTACATTTCCCCAGAAATAAAAAAAAAGTTGCATAAAGCTGAGAAACAACTCGAGGCCTTTTGTCACCTTAGCTTCCCTGAAAGGAAGATGAAATAGATAAAGTGTGAAAAACAGTAAGAAAAATGAGAATTAGAGAGTTTCCAGAAAATTATTTCGGTACTGCAGGGAAAAAGAGTAATTTGCACACAATTTAACAGATCACTGGAGAGAAACTACAGATTCCATGGTATACCATTCTGCATTAGGGATGGATGGCATATGAGAATCATCTAAGAGAGTATTTCTGGTCAGAATTATTCTGAGCACCTAGGATACAAAGACCCACAGGAATTTGGCATAAGCAAATGATCATAGAAAAACTGCAAGCAATCAAAGAATGCCAGTTAGCAGTGCTCTAAAGCTCAACATGGCAAGGATTATTCTAATGTGGAATAGGATGGTTATGGTGAATGTGAAAAAGCCTAAACAGCACAGCTGATATGTAGGTGTTTAATTAGACATGTCTCTCTTTTATGCCAAAAATCCAAGTTTTTGCAGTCCACTATTGGGAATGCTCTTTTGGCCCAAGTCTAAAAAGCCTTTTTTTTTTAGTATTTAATTTGTAAAATATATTTGAACAATTAAAAATGAGTGTAGGGTTTAATGGTTTACCATAGTCCACACAAAGATGCATTCAATTAAATGTTTTCATATTTTAAGAGCTGAAAAATGCTGGAATTATTTTCTGATCAGAGAAGGGTTTCACTTTTATCCATAAGATGGTTTCAGTGGCCTTTCAAATGGAAACAAAAAGCTCTTGGTAAAAGCAGACGCTGTTTTCACTGTGGTTTTCTGAAGCAATTGCTTCCAGTTGGTGAATGTCTTTATTGAAAGGCTGAGAGAAATCCTTCATTATGTCTGCACAACTGTAATATAAAGTCCAACTCCTCAAGTAAAATGGAAGTTCCATAATCACCTATATAAGTTTACAAAAATATTATTTCTTGGAAAACCAAGAAGACCCCTCATCAAATCACATTTTCATTGGCTCAAATTAATTGGCTGATTTTGCTGGGCTACTTAATAACAATACTTGCTTGTGAAAACTCTGTTTTCACAGTAAGCAGAAAAGCTAGGAGACCTCCCTCCATCTTGAAAATTGAATCATAGAATATTCTTGACAATGTAATCTCATTTTGAGCCTTGCTGAAAATTCCCTACCATGTAGTAACAGCTGCTGAGAAAGGCAGAATTGCATGCAACAAATTATTGGGTTAAGGAGTGTATGAAGGAAAAAAAAAGGAAAAAAAAATTCCCCATATGGTTCTCAAATATCCTCTTCTATTTGCTTACTTTACCTGCTGCCTCCCCTGTAGGTCCATAATAGCTCAGGGACAGCTGGATTCCATTTTCCAAGGTGGCTGAAAAAGATCCAAACTTGCTCACAGCTTTCTTCTGATTTTTCAATTCTCCTTAAAAAAAAAAAAAAAAAAAAATTAAAGATAGCAACACATACCAGAACCACCTGACCTGTAAACCAACGGCTGGTGTGAAAAGTGGAACCTCCATGAGGATGACTAACCTAAATAGACTAAACAGGGCAGGGAAACCAACATTCCATTCATAGGGTACTATATAATAGTCAGTTTTGTGCAATATACCTGTGGGTTTTTATCCAGAAATAGCATTCTAATTAGCTGGGTGTGTAAAAACAGGTTTAATAGCAACAACTAGTGAAAAGTCTTATTGAATTTAAGAAGCAAAAGAACCTAGTTCTGGAGTTATGGGTCCTTGTTTCTTGACTGACAAGAATGTGAAACTGCCCATTTCTTTTGTATGTGGCCTATGCTCTAACAAAAATCACTGTTTCTCAGATGTCATAGGGACAGGACAGGACTTCGATTATCCCCAAAGGTCCCTTCCAACTCAGGATATTCTATGATTCTCTATGTGGGTACTTGGAGGAGAGAGTAAAAGAAAGGACAAAAAGTGGAGAAATTAAATCTAAAGACATGTCTGGGATTTGTAAAATTGGATCAGGAGTCAAACTCACAAAAGGTGCAAATCAAGGTGTCATGTGATGAGTATGTCATGGTGTAAACCACATGAACTAGGCAAGACACACCTCCCAGACACTGGGTCCTACCTTGCCTCTACTCCAGCTGCTCCTGCCTTAAAGAAATGTTCTGTTGGTACGAGGAAAACTTGGCATTTCCCATATGGGGAACAGCTGCTTAAAACTGTGAGGAGTAGCAGAGAAGACTACAAAAGAAGATGAAGGCAGGCCTAGCCATCTACCAATCTCATCAACATGGGACACATCCTGAGACCTTGTCTGCTTCTATTTCTTGTCTGTCATTGCAATGCTTATTGCTGAATACCACCTGCAGGATGTGGTTTTGGAATTTTGACAGCTTTACAAGTTTACCATTGTACCATCCAGCCACTGTCAAGTATCAGAATGGATTGATTCTTGTCTTCCCTACTGCCTTTCTATAAGGTATTCTTGTTTACATGGCAGGAAAGCCTCTCACTTGTGCCCAGAGAATACAACTTGTCTCAGATACTCACACACTGGTGATTGCCAGTACTGTCTGGCAGACCCCAGAATGACACAGGTCAGCTTTCAGAACAGCAGACAAAAAAAATCTCATCTGTGGAAGGGATGCAAATTTTCTATTCAGACAACCCACAATTACATCGCTGGTGGCTGCTGAATCCAAGGGCAGAAGCAAGAGCAGGATGCTTTCCAACACTGATGAAGATTAAAAGAGCTAATATGTCTAAGTTATCTTTTTTTACTCCTCAAATTGGTGACAGAAATTCCATAATACTTTTGGCAAACATATACACAAGTTATTACAAACTGGCTTCCTTCTTGGAAATGCTCTCACCTGGGTTCAGAAAGGATTTGGATTCAATGCTTTCTGAATGCTAACAAATGTCAACCAACAGAGCAGCTGCTGGACTGCAGAAAGATCTGTTTTCACAGCAAAGGTCTTGAGGAGGCACTAATGCTATGGTCATCTGACCCACAAAAGGAGATCCACTCCAAAAGGGGAAATCTTCCCTTTCAAGGGCAGGTATTTACACAATGGTCACAATGGACAGGATTCAGTTTTCATCTTCTTAGGCCTTCTCAGGCCACTTTAAGATCTGAATGAGTCCTCCATGAAAGAAGAAAATTATTTTCTTAAAGAATGGTAACTCTTCACTCCATCCTTGCTTTGGAAGAGAGACTGGTTTGCACCTGTTGACCTGCACTGTGCTTCTACATCTTGCTAAGATCTCTCTATACAGTGCTCAAGTCAGCCAACTGGATTTTTATTTCATTTTATGGAACACTGAATTTTCTTACTCTCTGCCATTAGTAACAATTTATTTTCTGTTAATTGATAAGTTATGCATCCAATTATTAAATATGTTAAACTATTAATTCTTTATATCAGTGACATCAATCCACTGACCTGATCTAATTTGCTGTTCTTCATTAATTTCTTGTTCTTCAGCTTCTTTAAAGTTTTTCTTGGGGTCAGTGATATGAATGAAGAAATTGTGGTTGTCTTTTATTACTTTCACCTTTATCAAAGTTGGACCTGTAAAGCAATGGAATACTCTTATTGCTCCCACTTATTTGCACCCAAATAAACTCTGCATGTGCAACTTTAAAGCACTCAGAAAAAGACAATTGCTCATAACTCGACTGAATCAGGTAGTAGAAGACCAGGACAGCAAAACTAAGTTTATCTGCGTTTAGGCTAAATATTCAAAACCTTCCCAATAATTAGATCTGAGAGGCTGCAGAAGAATCTGTTGCTTAGATATAATGATTGCATTTGACTGGAAAAATAATTTGAACATTCTTGAAATATCATGCATCAGTTGCCATTGAACAAATAAAAACAAACTGATTTTTCTGCATTTCTAGTTTTCTGGTACTTCATTTATCTATCAACTGTTAACATATGTGTAAATGTAAAGATTAGTAGTGATAGAGGCTAATACGGAATTTCTTTAACTGAATTTTTACTGCTGAGACATGAAAAAGCATTTATGGATTAAGAAACTATCCCATCAGTTAGTACTGAGTCAAAACAAAACATAAAGAAATAAAGAATCACTTTTTACAAACTCTATCTTCTCTACTTGAATCTGTCCTCCATCGGATGGGAAAAGGTATTGATTGGTTCCTGATACTTGAATGACATTGTCCCCTGTATTGTAGCCATGAAACTGGAAAAAAACAAGTTTTAAATTATCTTTAAATGAGCAAGGCAGAACCCATGAAAGAGGCAAATGAAGGACAGATCATCAGGATCACACTGTACTTCTCAACATCTTTTGCTTAGATATTTAACTAATGTAATAAAAACATGAGAAAATATCTAGTATGCTATTGTTATATCCAAATAATTTCTCAGTTGTTAACCGAAGTAACTTGTTACATGTGAAAACCATCATGGAAACTGAAGAGTAGCAAGTAGACCGGTGGGTTAACATACAGTATGAGAGAAAGAAAAGTTCTGGTCACATACAAAGAGACAACTTACTATGCCATGGGATCACATAAAGGGCAGGTAAAGATTCAGCTTTCTACCCTCTAGAATTCCTCTACCCTTTGGAATTCAGATACTGCAAATCTAATTAGATTGCTATGCCTTCCAAAGTGCCACAAGATGGCAAAAATTATGTGAGCATACTCAAATAAGCTCAGACTGAAATGTCATCTATTTCTGAGTCTGAAGTCTGTACTTAAGCAAATTTAGACTAAATTATACCGATTATATGCAAGCTTTGGATGCAAGACAGACTCTGCAAATATAAGGCGGTGCAAACTGCTCAAAAACTGAACAAAACTAGCGAGGAGCTCCCTCTGTTAGTGCAACAGGCAGAAAAAGGGGAGCTGCTGTCTCCATTGAACCGTCTAGACATGAGTTCCTGGGATTGTTAGGGACATGAAGCACAATTACAGTTTAGATTTCATGTGCCTTAATCTTCAAGAGTGAGCTGAGCTCTACGTTTCCCATTGTGCACATGCCAATGGAGTTACTTTCTGAAATATGGGAAAAATCCATATTTCAGATTAGGGCACTTCAAGAATGTGGATTTGGAAAGAGCAAATGTAAGAAACAGTGATTTCCAGTCAAAACTTCAACTAGGTCTAGCAGTGCCCTGATATGGAAGATGGGACAAGTTCTTTTGTTCCCCTTGCCTATCCTCTCCCACAAAAATCACAACATGATCAATTTATGTTTGTGTTCATGTCATATTACACTAAAAAATAAAATTAAATCATCTGGTGTAGGGTAACCTTGAACATCAAAACCTACTTTTCAAAACTTTTAGAAAAGGATCTGCTGCTAAAACAACAGAGGCAACCAGGCTCAATTAGGCTTAATTTGCTCTGAACTCAAAATTCACAATAGATAATAGCTTTGCTGTAATCTTGACTCTATATATAGTTAGCACTTTTCTAATGTGGTATAATAATACAACTCCTTACCTTATAAACTTTCCCAGAACATGGGTCTGGAATGCTATGATCCTCCTCAAGTTCAGAGGCTTTTGCTGACTCATTTTGAGACTTCTCTTCGGAAGGCTTTTTGCTGGAATCTTTACTTTCTTTATCTTTTATCTCCTGTCTTTTCTTTTGACTTTTCAAATATTCTTCCATTTGTTGTTTTTCTTCCTTTTGTTTCCCTTCTTCCTCTCGTAATCGGTCCTGCTCCATCTTCCAAGCCTACATTCAACATCAGGAATTAAACAGACCGTGTTTATCTTTGTACTACAAGATATTTCATACGTGCATGCTGAAAAAAGTAGAAGCAAACAAAACCAAAGCAATCAAAGTTCTAAGCTGTGTTTCCAAATGTGTCAAAGTCTTACAATATTATGCACCAAATTTTGGATAAAATTACTGATTCATTCAATCTACAATGGCAGCCATTGTTGACCACAGGAGATGAATCAGATGATTATTCATATCTTACACAATCAGTCATAGGAGAACGACTTTGTTGTATACTTTTCCACAATGTTTATCACCAAACCACAATGCATCACTGATGTTGGTTTATTCCCCAAATGCAACTGTGAGATAAAACAATTTAAATTTTTTACAGAAAGAGGAATCAATGCCAAAATAATCAGCTTGCATCAGGAAGACATTTGAGATTTTCTGGAGTATATAGGGTTTTGTGTCACTTTATAGTCTAAACATACCAAAGCAGAGGCATTTCTGGGGAAGAAATGGCAAGCATTGAGAGTTACAAGTCAGGTGTTAGTCTTGCTTGAGCTGTGACACTTAACACCATTTCCTATCTACATTCCATATCAGGACTGGAATTGCACAGCATTACACACTGTGAGAAAGATGAGACATACTACGTCTGTGAGGAGCCAAAAAAAAGCAGGCGAGTACAACATAAATAAAGCTAGAGTTGTGCATATTAATGGATAGTGTCAATGCTAAGACCTAAACAACTGCGGGCTTAATTCCTACCTCAGCCAGAAACTTCAAGTCAACTAATCTGCAGTGAATGGTCATGGACTAAATCTATGAAATAGGATTCTCTGATTTCAGGGAACTCTGAGGTACCATATTTACATTCCCTAATTTCAAAGAGCTGTAGACAGTGAAAGTAGAGTTGGGTAAAGAAGTATTTCCATGGATTTCATCTTTTCATATCTTTACAATCAGAAAACTTCAGTAAATAGTAGGATATTATCCATAACTTTCATTTCCTAGTATTGCAACTATAAATTGCTTTGGAATGCCTAATCTAACTCCAAATAGTCTTCCCTTAAGAAAACAACATAACTCACAACCAATAAGGAATAAATTAAAGAAAATAACATACACAAAAAATAACAAAGAGCAGAAAAAATAAGACGACTCAGTCAAGCCAATGTAAGAACAAAAGCTTACCTTCTGAAGAAAGCAGTGCTAGTTAGTCCATTTCAGAAAGATACATATTTTTGCCTCACCTTTAGAGAACCTTCTCTGATAATGGGACATCCTTCATTCTTGGATTGAGACTCTGTTACATTCTCAGGTCCGGATGTGCTGCCTTTGAAAAGGGAAAGGGAGAATAAGCAAAGTTATAAATATAGGAAAATGGAATAATTTTTAAAAATGGGAAAAAAAAAGATGCACAAGTAAATAAAAACGTATCTTTAAAAATAGTAAAAGCATAACAGTACAATAAAGCAAACCTTAAATATTTTTAGAAATAAAATAGAAAGTCTGTTTAGGTTAGAAGAAATTTACCTGACTATGAATATTGCTTGATTCTCATAACTGGGGACCAAATACACTAAACAATATATCAACAGATGTAAAGACTAGCTCTCTGCTTCTTGCTGTTGAAGGCTTTGCTCCAGCAATTTGTTTGTTTTTTAACTGAGCCAGAACAAGCTCAATACCAGAGTCATAGATATTGTAACCTTTAGGATAAAAAACCCCAAATAAATGCTATCTGAACCTTCAAACTTTCACTAAAGAAACACTCACCATATCACTTGTTTACTATTATGGCTTTATAGCATTTATGACTTTTGAAAAGAGTATCTTCTATGAGTGTAATTTTATACTATGCTTGGATACCCCATATTTACCCTAGAAAAGATAATTTAAAGTACACGATCAGAAACTTCTAGTTAAATTACTTTGTATGTAGAAATTGCAGTGTCAGTGAAATTGAAAACACCTAAGGACACTGTTGCCCATCTGCATGTGCCAGCTAGAGGTGATTATGTCCTTTCAGCAAGTGAACTACTCTATGACTCATATCTGTCATGAAGCACCACATGGGCAAGATTCAATCTAGCTCCTGTGACAGCTAGATATGTACAAATTATGATTTAGTAGTCATAACAGTACTTTTAGTTTCCAAACTATAATCAGAGGTGTTAACTGGGCTGAGGAGGAGCGTTTCTATTTTTGTAAATGCTAACTGCTAGTCCTGGGAGGTTTCAAAGTGCATTCTCAAAAAGGTGAAAAAGCAAAGGTTAAACATAAGCAAATCATTGTTAATACCATTTAAATACAAAAGTAGACAATTTTGACAAAAGTTATTTTTTGTCAGTGGGGGTTTTCAGAGTCTGCTGCCTGCTGAACACTTGCTGTATGAACTGCTTACAATTTTCACTACCCAAAATGTTGCTTGTAATTCAAGTTTGCTCAGCAGTCTTGTCGATTCAAGTTTCCAGTTTTAGCCTCTAGCCCACAGCTTCTAACATCCAGCTTGTATCCTGCCCTTTAAAAAGGAATTTTCCTGAACCATGATGCCAACTTTAACTACTGCTCACCTCCTTCATATGTTCAGTCATCTGAACAGATTCATATTTATACATAATCCTTAATCTCATTAGTTAAACACAGCTACTGAAAATGTAAATTGATACTAAAGGTCTCAGTTTTCAGAACAGAGAAAGATGCAGAATATATAAATATATACATTTAATTAATTCCAAAACACATTTATGCCTAGGTAGATGACAAAACAAGGTCATCCTATGAAAAAACACATGCAATTCTGCTCTGAACAAATTTGTGTTTCAGCACTTAGAGTGAAAAACTAAGAGCGAAAAACTAATTTCCTAGAATACAATAAAAAGATACCCACTTTTGGCTTTCTTACTAAAGTCAGTTTTTTTGACAGCACAGGCAGACAGTCCAAGAGGGCCCTCTGTCATGGCTTTTTCCAATTAAAAAGACTATTTCCTTACCCATCTTCTCTTTTTGGTATTTTGCTTCTTCCTCTTTCACCCAGTCTTTAATTGAGTTGGCCACCACCTCAAGATAGCTCCTGAAAAGCAGAATATGCCTCTATTTAACATAACACAGATTTCACTAATATGATTTCAGGTCAAACAAGATCACTTGGCTTCTCTTCTGTTTCTTATACAAGTATTTTTCTACAATCTTTGACACAAGGCTTGTATTTGACACGGTTTCTCTCAGTTTTTACAGGAACTGGTACGTTTGCCCAGCTGGTATTTGCTTAGCACATGTTATACTTGGAATTTTGGTTATCCTTTCTGCAAAGAGACATAAGAAACTTGTATGCCAAAGAACACCTGCTCCTAAAGAAAAATCCAGGAAATCAGAAAACTTCAAGACATTCAGTTTCAAAAAGGTTCATCCTCACTGTTTTACCACTGAATAACTTATTTTATTAGTTGCTCTTGATTGATGTTAATTTTTAGAATATGCTTCATTTGTTTGTTCAGAAACTGAAGTGTTATTGTATGTAATGTCAAGCTCTTTATCAGTGTGGCAAGAAAGGTGTTTGGAAATTGTCATCCCAATCTAGATTCGAGAATCAGCGTACCATAACCTGTCATAAATTAAGAATACTCACAGTTAACAATTAAACTGAAGTGAGAACTGAATGAAGAACTATCCAGAGTTTGCAGCTGGCATCTGCAGTTGCATTGTCTCCTTTTCCTAAGGTGTCTGAAATGACTGCTAAAGTAGCTCACTCTAAACAACTGCTTTCAAGAAAGAAGGAAGCCTGGGAATCTTATATGCAGTTGCCACTCAATCCCTCATTCAGACTGTTATCACAATTCTTTAAAGTAAACTTCTTCCTATGTGCAAAGTTCAGAGAAGCTTTTGAAGAATGCATCAGATTCAGTTGCTGTGTCTTCATGATATTTTGTATTTACAAGTTCAAGATGATTCAATTGTATTCAAAAACTCTATATGGAGTAGAGGCTTTTGGGTATGAACATGTAGAAAATACAATCAATTCTTGACCTCATGACAGTTTTAAAGTTCTTACTGCAGCAGTATGTCCAAGATATTTAATATGTAGGCCATGTACACAGGCTGGATTATACAGTTCATGTACAGCTTCAGGAAATACAAGTCTCTCCCACTTGTGCAACTTTGGGAGTTGCTTTGGGAAACTTGCATGTTGATCATGTATACACACAGTAGGGAGAAGGTTATTCTGCTTGTATCTGAAGAAAAGTGTACAAGCTATAAAAACCCATGGTGTTGAAAACAAAAGGCAAAACTAGTCTGGAACATAGAGTTGCCAGTACTGGAATAACTTGAAGATGAATATATGTTATAAATAAAAAAGAGATTATTCGTGTGGAAAATATTTTAGGCCAATGAAATAGTCATTCAAAGTCTAAAATACACATTCTATTAATACGTATTCTGATGTCACTACTGCCAGTGTCTGACTCAGAAGCATTTCTCAGAAGGATTACTCTTTTCCAGTAACTTGTGTAATGTGTTTACTATGAAACTGTAAACAAATGTTATTAAGATTAACTTTGAGCAAAAGAATAGTTTTGATAATGCCTGAATTGATTCGGCTTCCTAATAGAGTGGCCACTTATCCTTATTTTAACCAGAGTTAAAATGTTTTATATACACAGTTATCACTGCAGGTACATGTGTGCATGCCTTTGGACTCCTTACTCTGTAGCATCATTAGATTTCACACACAGTCTCCTGCTGCCTACCCTTTAAACAGTATAATTTCTGAATTTTTGGATGTTCTACATGAACTACAGGACATGATATCCACAAAGAAGAAGGAAGGTAACTGGGATGTCCAGGAGCAAAAGCTGCTGCAATGTCAGAAATTTAATTTTCTCTTTGCATGAGAACTTGCTGTAACAAGACTCACTGTAAACAAAATGCAATTATTCTGTGATTCTGTGATTATCAGATAACAGAATTATATTCCAGACAGCAACTATGAAACTGATGCCATGAAGATTTTTGCCTTTTCTTTTATACCCCTGTTATACCTTTTTACAGCTTCTGTATTCCTAGTGCTTTTTGCCTACATTCTTGGACTTGTTTGTTAAGCTAAGAGACTAAACATTTTAGAAGCTTCGTAGCTAGGGATCAGTGTGCCCCAGACCCCAAGGTCCTCTCCAGAACATATTCTGTAAACCAAGATAGAACCATCCAGGGGAAGGTTCCTTGGGGAGGGGGGGCTCACTTGAGCCTCTCATTGGGGAATCTTTGATAGATATGCTAATTAGTAAAGCCTATAATGTTATACCCAATGTTGGGGGGGACAGAGAGGAGGAGAGACACAGGGACACAGGGAAAGACTCGGTGGGGTACATCTCGATGCATATGACCTAGATGTGTGCACCTAAGGATCCTTAAGAATAAATACCAAGGTAAAATCCCTTTTCCCCTTCGAACCGTGTATGCCTCTTGATTTTAAGACCAGAAAAAGGCATCAAAACAACACTACAAAGATGGTTTGTGGTCTATAAGATGTCACAATAAAGAAGTAACAAGTAAACACAGACAGAGAACTCCTATCAGAGAGATGGTCAAGCACCACATCTGTTGTGCATTTGCAATTCTTCTGTGATGAAAGTGTGATTCTTAAAGATACCAAAAATTAGAATGATAGTAATTTAAATAAAATATTAATCAATAAATTGTTACTAAACTCATCAGGAGTCAGTTATTTCATACAAAGGTAAAACCAAGTAATAATACCTCTTAATAAGTAGAGCTTGTGCCCGTTTCTAGCAAGTCAGCAGGATCTGGAAGCTAATTGCAGGCAACAGCTTGAAGCACTCCAGGTATTTAATGAGTGTCTTCCACAGAAGTGTTATGTTGCTTGGAAACATACACTAGCAAATCTTTATGATACTTTGTCTGGAAATCTGAAATGATCTTTAGCAATAAGGCTGAATAAGGTCTGAAATGTGCTGATTATTTTGCAGAGTATAGGCAGGTACCAATGCCACATAACAGAACCAAAAGAGGACCTGTAGCTCTTTGAAAATTCTAAGTAGCATATATAGCAGTGATGTTGAATATGTCTAGGAAACAAGAGCAAAGCCAAAGTGTCTTGTTAGCATTCATGGCATTTTCTTTAGGAGCTCCTTGCTGCTCTTTCACCAGAACCTGGTGAAATGTCACTGGATAAAGAAGGCGTGCCCCAAGCAGAAGTTATCTTTAATGTCTAAACCTTGTTTTCAGTGGATGTGGAAGAGTAAGAAGGAGAAAGCACACAGCTGTTTAATCCTCAACTAAATTATAACACATCTATCAGATAAAATGCATCATTTTTCCTTTGGATGCAAAATTAGCAACTTTTCTTTTGCAGGTATCAAGAGCCTTTCCCATTTCTCAGTTGGTCTTGAACTATTTCAGTGAATGCCCTTTCAAGGAGACCAGCCAATCTGCAGTTCTACAACCCCACAGATGAACAGTTGTTGTTTCAGGGAGAAATGCTTCCTGAGGAAGTCTGCTACCTCCCTCTGCTTCTACACCATCAATATGCTGTTGGGACAAGGCGTTAGTCAGTGTATGCAAACACCAGGTGGCATGTTAGATGCACTGGGGTGTGTGACCTGCTCTCTGGTATTTGCTCCAAAAGTGTCTCCCATGGGTCTCATGTCATATGTGTCAACCCTGCCCAGACAACTCAAATACACCAGGCAGCTAAACTGGCATCAACTGTTTACATTTAAGAAACTTGAATTAGGCTTTTAAAGTGCAGTGTCAAAAAAAGAGTGTAAGAATGGCTGGCAGAGTGAGGAGATCTGGGTACCAACAGACTTCTGTGTAACAGGCCTTGAGACCACTGACTCTCTGCTTGGGTCTATCTGAATGCAAGACCCAGCTTTACTTGAACATACCATCTTTCACTTATCTTTTGGGGAAGATTTTAGTTGCTATATAAATGCAAAACCACTGACCAGACATTTAATGGATCTGCCCAACAAAACACAAACCAGCCAGCATTTTCTCCAAGGAACTTTGAATTTCTGCTGGTAAATCTCTTATGACTCTGGTCCTAGTCACTGCTAATCACAATAGCCTCTTTTCATGGCAAATAATTTAATTCCAAGTGCCTGAAAAGCTGAGCTGTACCTACACAGAGTTCCTTGACTGAGAGCAAATATACAAAATACAATACAAAATACAGGTTCAGGTAGGCACATTTTGCCTATTTAGTATTCAAATCTGTTCAAATCTATAGGTGCCAACAAAAGTCTACTATAAAAAATTTCCACAATCTGATAAATGAGGCACTACACTTAGAAAGGGATACAGACAAATGGTGGGGGAGAAGGTGTTTTTATACTGGATATTTTGCTTGAAATTCTATTTGATAAATCTAATTAATCCACAGAGCACCAGAGCGACATTTCCCACTGAATCACTACACCTGTGTATATATAGTTGAAAAACTTGGTTAGGTATATACTTAGATTTTTTTTAACATCCTTCACCTAAAATGTCCCCAGTACAATTTTCTTCATGTGGCATTCCTAATATGATTTTGTATGTTTGTGTGCATTATTTACATTTTTATATTTGGTGATAAAGAGCTACACATTGCATTGCTCTCACTCAGGAAAGTTCAGCAGAATTCTTTTCATACAGCACTGTTTTTGACCTTGCTTTATGAGAAAGCATAATTTGCTTTCTCATAAATGTGTCACACAGCCATGTCTTAATTTCAAAGTTTTGCCCTAAGCACACCCATGCAGTCTTTAATGGAAAATGACTGTGAATGAAACAGGGAAGATAAAATCAATTACCTGAATCCAACATTAGAGTGCAGGGCAATATCCCAAGTATCTTGGCACAGACGATATTGATTCATAGGATTGTGAAAAATCATTAGTAAAGAGTTATCTTGGGCATGATAGAAGGAATCAATGCATCTATATTCTTGGGATGCTGTATGAAGAACCTGAAAAGGAAAGAAATAGAAATACATCCTCCCTGCAGACAGTAGCATGTGTGCAGAGGCTACACAGCACACCTTTGAGCAACAGGTGCTCAAGAATTCCATTCCCCTACAAGATGTACTCAAAGCATTTGGATTCCAGCAACCTGAATTGTTCAGGTGGGTGGAAATTGAAACTGCACTGCTATTCATGTTGAGAAGAGGTACCAACTATGCTGCACCTTTTGACTGACCATGAATAAAAAAGTTCAGCTACATAAAAACTAAATAAATTAAAATATTAAACAAATACTTAGACAAGGTTAAAAACTAAAATACGTAAATAAATAGTAAATAAACCCAGAATTATCATATACCAGATAAAAAGAAAATTAATTTACTTTTTTTTTATCTCAGTTGAGTTTACTTGGTATTCAACTTGCTATACTATGACCTGCACATCTCTGAGATTTACTGTGATCTATATTATTCCGCTCTGCTTTGCACTGCCCCATCATTTTCAGTATTTACATTACCTGCAGGTTGAAACCGATTTTATAGCAATAGGTAGAAGAAAGTCTTCTTTTAAACTATTATTTTTCAGAACAATGCAACTGAAGCTTCTAGAAGAATCTGTTCCATGATCTTCCCAGGAACAGAGGTGAGGCTGATTATGCTCGTAGATCCTAGGGTCCTCCTTTCTACCCTTTTTAAAGATGTGTACAATGTTTCCCTTTATCCAGTCATCTGGGACCTCACCTAACTGCCAAGACTTTTTGTACAAAAGGTTATTTCCTGTTGCAATAAAATGCTATTTTCTACTACTTCTATTTTCCATCAGTATGTTTTTGCTAGACTCAGTAATTATTGACAGTTGAAGTAGTATTAGGTATTTATGTTGCATACAAAGGGATTCCCCATGTAGCGAAATCCATGACCAGACTTTAAAATTGTCACACTAATGTGGTGCTGCAAACATCCAAGCAGCACTTCCTTCACCCATGTATAGCACGTGTCAGGATCAAATAAGAATTACAGCCTATGAAGCTCAAGGCAGCACAGGAACTAACAATCCCAAGAGGACACCTCCCAACTCAAGACAACTACACTTGAACTTATCTTTCACATTTTGGTCTTTCTGCAAGGTAAGTTTTAGTTTTTAGCCTGCAAGATTTCTACAAATGATGCTTTTAGCCCTTAAAGGGTGAAGTACTGTGACAACCAAATTTTCTGTTTGCCCATAAAACATACACTGCATAGGCATTTGCAAAGTATGTTTTCACATATGCTGCACTGAGTTCCAAAACTGCCACAGAGGATCACCCCTAAGGGCAAGGTGGATTTGTCTCCACCACACTTTTAGCTAAGAGACTTGCTGCCAAATAGGACAGCTCCAGTTTGGCCAAATGAGGAAACAAAAACCCATTACAAACTGAATTTCACATAAAGAACTGAAAAGTAGCTAAAGCACAATGAATTTTGGTAAATATGAAAGAGATAAAACTGAATCAACTATCTAGCAGAAAAATATCCTGAACTCCACTACTAATTCTTTATATAGCCTTCTGAGGGGTGACTGTAGGTATGAGGTTGTCAGTTCACAGATACCTGACGAAGAACATGTGGTTGAAAATGCTCTTCCAGACTCCAGTCTGTCAAGCAACGCCTCTGTGTCTTTTTTATTGCTTCTAAACTTTGTTCTAGGCCATAGGTTTCCGGACTCACCTCAAAATACAACAAACCAAAATAATGAATATGAACATTTCAGCATCAGTTGTATTAAATTGACTGTAATCTTGTTGGATTAATAGAGAGCACCCCATGTTGCATCACAGTTAACTGCATAATGATGCATATGTGCAGACCCATATGGCACTGTTTAATAAGAAATACAATTACCCCCAAGTGGTTTTGGGTTAGGACTTTTTATGACAAAATAATCTAAACACTTTCATTATTAGCTTATATGATTTTGAGTTCCGTAAGCAATTATTAGTATTCAAACATGTCCTATGATGTAATTTTAAAATTGCTGTGTTTATTATGGGATGTGTGGCAGACAGGTGATTCTGAAGATGCCAAACTACACAGTTTACTAGTGTGACACAATTTGACAATTTCCTTTAAACTTTCTTGCTTGTATTTGACCCCTGGTATTCAGCAAAACCAGCACAGAATTATAATTAGCAGCTTCATTGAAACCCTTCACCTTGGAATTCAAAGAAAGTGATTTCACAGTGCTTAAATGTTATGTCAGTATTTGCCAAACATCACAAAATTAATATTTGCATGAAGAATTGCAAAGGAATCCCCAGTAACATGTCCTGGCAGTATCTTCTGTTGTCTCATGTAAAGCCTAGTTGACTCCATTTCTCACACTTGCCATATCAGAAGCAAGAAGATCCAATTCTTCATTCAAAAGAGGATCAACCACAACATCTTCCTCATCTTCTTCATCTTCGTCACTTATTTCTGAATACTCTGGAAATCGAAAGCAGAATTTAAAGAATTGTTCCAGGAATTTCAGCCCTACTAAGGTTGGACTAATGCAATTTCCTTAGTCTCCCTGATGAGATCAACATCAATTTGAAGCATCCTTTCATCACACTTGTCCTATAAATACATGATCAGATCTGCTATGCTTCTATACTAAAAGAGCACATCAAAACCCAGTGAGAGCAAGTGCCAGATCATTAAATAAAATTTAAAAAAAAAGGGAAGAAGAACACTTCATAAAACCCACTCAAATCATCCTTTCTATCTGACCCATGCTGGCCCACTAAAAATAGTCTCAGAAATATCCTTTGGACTCATAAACAAAGAACCCTTTTTCTTCATACTTTAACAAGCAGTCCTTTGCACAGATGACATTAACATAAAAGGCAAAATCAATTGTTTTGATATTTTCACACATTTTTGACAAACGCAAATTTTATAGTTTAAATTAACTTGGTTGATAGAGATCCATAAGCTACTGACAGAATATTGCTTCTCCTGAGGTTCTGACCAGTCATTCCATTGTTACAATGAGCACCTGATATGAGCAGCATCACATGAGGACTTTAACTTCTATATTCTCTTAATTTTTAAAAAATAATTTCCTTTTAATAGAATTATTTATTCCCTAAGTTAGGGCAGAGGTCACTAGTATTTGATCAAAATTCACATGTACAAGAAAATTACTCTTTCAGGCGGAAAAGACAGCGCAAAGTATTTGCTTGTAAGTGTCTTATAATGAGCTCAGCTTCCAGACATACATCTTTAGGCTCTGCTTCTCTTGGAAATTACCCCTGTTTACTGACTGCCTTTAGAAGATTGAAGAAACCTGAAAGAAATGTTTTATCTTCCTGGCATTTCATTTTGTGCTGCAGAAGTGCTGAAATGTTGTTATGCCTGTAACTGCAATATTTAATATCATGACTAGTATAAAAGCAAAATAAACTAACATCCAAAAATGTTCCCAAGATTCAGAAGAAAAGCAGATACGCAGGACTCATTTTTGTCTGCTCCAGCCTTCTAAGGAAAGGATCCCATCTAATCTGCTCGCTTAGACATCTCTATTAGGAAAGCATAGACAACATCACAAAGTACTGCATCCAGCTCTGGGGTCCTCTGCATGGGGAACACATGGATCTGTTGAAGTGGGTCCAGAGTAGGGCCAATGAAGGTAATTAGAGGGATGGAGAACCTCTCTTGTGAAGACAGGCTCAGAGAGTTCAGTCTGCAGAAGAGAAGGCTCTGGGAAGCTCTTCTTATTGTGGCCTTGGGAGAGACTTTCTAGTAGGACTTGTAGTCATAGGAAAAGGAGTAGCGGTTTTAAAGGAAAGAAGAATAGATTCAGACTAGATATAAGGAAGAATTTTTCATAATGAGGGTGGTGAAACACTGTAACAGGTTTCCCAGAAAGGTGGTGGATGCTCCACCCCTGGAAGCACTGGAGGTCAGACTGGACTCTGAGAAACCTGATCTGGCTGAAAATGTCCCTGCTTATTGCAGGGATGACAGGATAGATGACCTTTAGATGTCCCTGCCAACCTAAACAATGATTGTATGATCATGAACCTAAAGGTATAGTTGCTTAAACTGACCTAATTTCTACTTTTCTTGCCTCCTGAAGAAATAATCACTTGTTTATAATGTTGCTTTTTGGCCAACACATCTCCTTTAACCAGGCTAACAACTTTTCATTGTTAGAATCTGCAGGAGAAAATGTAGAACTTCAGAACATTCACTCTCCATCATCTACAATTGTTAATGCTGCAGAACAAGACAGCTTTTGTCTTTATTCTAGTATTCCTACAGAGTTACTCAGTGTACAGGCTAGACAATACTTGAAAATTTGTTGACTTGTACAAGGAAGAAAAATCACATCCCTGCAATAGCAAATGATATAGTAAGACAAACAGTGGATTCAAATTCTTCAGGAGTAATGTAAACAGAAAGCTTTTTACCAGAGCCTCTTGGAGATTTCTCATTAAGCTTCCTTTCCATAAGGAAGAGTTGTCTCAGCTGTCTTGCAAACATGGCTGGATTATCCCAAGGGATATAAGACACTTCAGAATCACCTCCAACTCTAGATCCAGAGCTCTCCAGGAAACCAGAGTCACTCAGCTCAGTCAGCTTCAGGCTTTCAAAAGTAAACACTCTGAAGGCTCTTTCTACTTCAGCCCAACTCAGAAGTTCTAAAAAAGAATTACAATCATTAACTGAAAATGTCCTTACAGCTCAGCAGAAAATAAATACAAGACTATTTAAGTGTATTGTTCTTGGCAACTCTGCAAAAGCCAACAGCAATTTCCTTAACGGTACTGGATCAACTTATGTGGGCTACATTTTACACTGCATTCAAAGTTGAATGCTTCCAAATTGCAAAATGATATGCCTAAGTATTAATCCATCTTAAATGAAGTGGTTCCTACATCTGAATACCTTCTGGCTCATTAACTTTATAGAAATGATGTTGATTTTAAAATACTGGGTAGACTTTATCGGACCAGTTAGCAACTAGTTATTTTCAGTTCATGAAATGTTTCCATTATCTGTAACTTCTCAAACAAGTATCAATTTTTTTTCCTCTGCAGACAGAATTTTACACATAATTTAAACAGAAGTGAGGTGCAAAGACAATAATAAATCCTATTTATGCTTGTATGCATTGGTGTCCATATAACAGTGATAATCATGCCAAGCACTGAAGTTTAAGACCGGTAATACAATTCTCAAATCACATAGAAAATATCTTCAGTTTGAAATGTTTTCTCCTTAGGGTGGTTAAGCACCTAAACACGTATATCTTGAGACTGTTCAATCTCTCATCTTCTGTTCAAATTAATCATCTTTTTTGATAAAAGCAAAGGCTTTACTAGCTAAGTTACCAGCTGGGAGAGTCTGGCAGTATGGTATGGTCCAGTGAAGACCATCAAATTCAATACCCACCAGGTGGAAGACTATAGCAATACTGAATACTTTAATGGCTTACTGTCCAAAATGAACATACCAACAACTAGAAATAACACAGCAAAGTGTAAATTAATCCAACACAAGGGACTTCAGGATGAAAGAGCTGGGAAAGTACCTTCAAATCCAGTGCCTTATATGATGACATAAATGTAACCAAAGGGATTTGGATGTTTATATTTCTTAATAACCTAGAGCAGACTTTTGATACTACCTAAGGGCATTTACGTAGTCTTTGGGATTGTTTCCCAGTGTATGCCATGGTGACAAGCACGCTCCAAGAAAAGGTAACTGCAGAAGTGATTATGGTTGGAGAAGTGAATGTATTCTTGATTTGATAAAGGGGCTGTTATAAAGTAGTTTCATTATTAACACCAACAGCTTACATAGAATACATTCTGAAAGCCATGTACTGTTCTACAAAAATTGTCTACCTAAGATACGTGTGCTTTACCTCCAAAAGGGTGTTGATAAATAAACACAGTTTACATCATTGCCTCTCAAAATGCATTCTACACTCTAGGAGCAAAATTGCAATTTTTACAGCTATTTTTTTCCTCAGAATTAGTAAGTGTTTGTATGTTTGCAAATACAAATAAATAAAGTAGTTCTAAGATAATTCCAGCTCTTAGTTATGCAATATTTAACACTCATACAGTTGTTTCCATTAACCATGAAACTGAGGTCTGAAGTCAGGGTTAAATTGTATAGTAGGCTATAATTATATATAAGCAAGAATGTGAAAATGGGAAATTCTGCAAAGGTTTTTTTGGCAGCTTAAAAATCTTGTCCCAAAATCCCTCCTATTTAATAGGCTCATCAACCAGAAATAGAAAGAATGGAAATTATATCAATGAAAATCCTTTTACCACTAGTACAATAATGCATGAGCTCGTGAAGTCTGGCCAAGCGTTTAGTGCTGTTTTCAGTTGTAGGAGGGGTGAAATGGATAAGTTCTGTAAGAGGCAGTTTATCCATCATTTCATGCTCAATCTTTTCTGGATTTAAGTTCTTCTGGACCTGGAACAAAAATCAAAGTACCAGAGTTAAAGTAAACTTTCACACTACTTTCCAAAAATTATGTTTGAATAAAGAAGTCTTTCTACAGCAGAAGACATTAGCATGTGCTTAAGTCAGTTGGACTTAAACTTAAATTTGAACATGTGCTCACAGTGTGGTTTTGAATCATGGCATCAGATATTGTAGGCAGAAAAACATTAGACACATAAGAGAATGACTGACAGCATAATAACAGACATTTGTTAGAAGTTATTTGCCTGTGCTAGCTAGACTTAAAAACACAGAAATATGTACAGGTTAATTCAGACTGGCAGCAGGTACCTTCCACATATCTTTCAGATGGTCTGTGCTACTTCTCACAGTAATGAAATCCATAAACTTATTGATCAGTCTACGATGAGAGACATCCCTATATATTCAAGGATTTATTTTTTCAGACTTAGTGGTATCTTTCAGCTTCACTCTTTTTAGTATTACACGCTTATGGTACCTTTTTCTTCAACTGCATATTCCAAATATTTTTCCACTACTCTTTCCTCAAACATTGTGCTGTATCCTGAATTTCCTCTTCAGCAAGTATATAAAACACATCAAGCATATGTCTGCTAAGAGCATCTCTCATGTTGATTAATCAGTCCTTCCTTCTGCTTGAATACATCCAATGTATCAAACTTGAGTTGTTTCTGAATAGTTTTAATCAATGGTTATCAAAGCATTCCCCAGATAATTTTTAATCCATGAAGCCAGGCAGACACACCTTAGCTGTGAAATCTAGAACTGTATTATCACTTGTATTATCTTCAGTGAATTTTTAAAGTTTAATGGTAAAACTACACCTTGTCTTTGGAAAAATTTGAGACATCCACAGAGGTATTTTGGTTCAGAAAATCTGGGAACTGTTACTTTGCAATAATGCCAAACTATGCATCTCTGAACCTTTCTGCCTTTGTTAGCATTCGGCAGTGTTTTGGTTACACCCTATGCTCCAACTATTTAGACAACCTGAATACATTTCTTGTGTTCATTAACAACTGCTATGTAATTTTTTACACTTCTCTACATTTTAGTATTCAATCTAGTCTCCATGCTAGATCACCATGAACAAGTTAGCAGCTCATTTTCCCTAGTATCATCGATGTTTAACAGCAAACCAACAGCTCTGTAATATCTTTCATCTATGCCAAAGGCTAAACATCCTCATTAATAATGCTAATAGATCTCTGAAATCGGTTTGTTTGTGCTCTATGTTTGTGAGGTGTCCTCCAACAGTAACTCATTGCTTCTTAAGTAAACTAAACACATGTTGCTGTATCCACCTCAGTGGAAATCTAGGATATGCTGTCCTGTTTTTGTAAAAACACCACTCCTCCCCTTCTAGTGCATTGAGCATTCATTGCCTGTGAACTTTGGAAATATTTATATATGATAGGTAGCACTGTACCTTCAGCAGGTGCAACCGCTGAGCCAGGCGATCATGGTAGTTAAATAAGAGAGGGTACTGGGGGATGACAGTCTCCTGTTCACCGTATTTAGGAGAAAAGTACTCGTATAGATCCTGTTTAAAAAGAAAAGGAAGAGGCATTAAACCTCAATAATGAGATTTGTCATTTTAGGAAATGGACAAAAGGCAACACAAACCTTTTTTTCACTCATAGGAAGTGAAAGAGAAGGAAGGACAGAGATTATATGATCTGCAATGGCACGACGTAGCCCATCTGCATGAGACTTTGGTGACACCAGACTCGGTGGTGTAAGGTCTTCTTCACTTGCAATAACCTGGCAAATGGAGCATATGTTAGCCTTCATTACCACTGCTGCTTAACTTTACCAGAACTACCAAACAAATCCTGCTATAAGCTAAGCACACAAGAAATTCTGTCAGGAAAGGAAAGTGCAATTTTTTTCCACAAGCAGCAAAAATACAATTTTCCAAGTTAGTTCCTGCACAAAGCAAAGATTATGGAAAACAGAATTAAATGTTTTCCTACTACTTGCTTTTGGAAGGATAAGAAGAAAAATATTTCTAAGTTGAAATGTTAAGACTTGTTAAGGAACACAGGTAATTAAAAACTGATTGTGTATTAGGTGTTGGGCCTTGAGTATTTTTACCCAAGTCTATTTTCAGACTAAGTTACAGAAAGTAAAGAGCCCCAAAAATATGCTGAAATTTTACTCCTAAAATGAGGACTTCCCAATCATATTGTATGTCTCTTCTAAATCAAAGATTGTGCCTGAAATCAACAGAAGTCAGATCTGTCTAGCACCAGCACTGACACTCTTATGTTAGGCTTGAACTAAGACCTTTGAACTGAGTAAACCAGCAAAAGTTCAGTATCAATAACATTGTTGAAGGACATGAAAACTTGTTATTGACCTAGATAAGAAATTACACCTTTCTCCTCATTTGATGATATTCATAGTCTTCAAAAATTAATTATGGAATAACACTGTATATATATAGAGGGTAAGGGCACAATATGGAAGAAAATTGGAGTTTTGACTCCTTTGTATTGAACCTCCTTGCTCAGTCCCTCAATGCACAGTCTCATATTTTAGGTTTAAACAGATGGATTTACTCATCTTTGACCAATTCATTACATCAGGTCTAGGCCAAATTAGCCACAGAAATCAAAAAGAGAAAATTCCCACCTGTTCCAACATGCAGCTCAGCATTAAGGGTACAGAAATGTACTCATCAGGAATCTGACTCAGCAAGTCATTGTAATACCTCATGTCTACAGAAAGAGACAGAATAGAAGTTTCTTCATCTGCTGTATTAGGAGACAAAACATTAAGATATGTTTGTTCAGAAATGCCAATTTATATTCCAAGTCAGTTCTGCAAGTTTGCAGATGAAACAAAACTGGGAGGAGCTGTTGACCCTCTCAAAGGCAGGGGGGCCCTGCAGAGAGACTTTGACAAATTAGAGGGCTGGGCAGTTATCAGCCTCATGAAGCTTAAAAAGGGAAAGTGTTGGATTCTGTGCCTGGGATGAGGCAACCCTGGATGTACCAACAGACTGTGGAATGAGATGCTGGAGAGCAGTGCCACAGAAAGGGACCCAGGGGTCCTGTTTGATGGAAAACTGAATCTGAGTCAGCAGTGCCCTGGCAGCCAGGAGGGCCAACCCTGTCCTGGGGGGCATCAGGCACAGCATTGCCAGCCGGGCAACGGAGGGGATTGTCCTGCTCTGCTCTGCACTGGGGTGGCCTCACCTCACATCAGGTGAGGTTTAGGTTGGGTATTAGAAAAACTTTTCCACCCAGAGAGTGGTTGGGCACTGGAACAGGCTCCCCAGGGAAGTGGTCACAGCACCAAGCCTGCCAGAGTTCAAGAATTGTATGGACAATGCTTTCAGACACATGGTGGGATGTCCTATGCAGGGCTAAGTTGGACACAGTGATCCTTGTGGGTGCCTTCCAACTCAGAATATTCTGTGATTCTGTGAAGCTTCAGACAATATTTATTAAAAAGAGTCTAACCAAGTTAGAGATCTAACAAAATTACTCAGATCTTTTAAATCTGACTGTGACTAGAAACAGATAGAAAAAGTAATTTTCTAAAGAACTTGGTTATCACCACTGCAGTTTTCAGACACTTCCACAAGGTATTCCACAGGATACACAACATCTTCAGCTAACTGCACAAATCATTTTGAGGGTTTGTGCCATCATATGAATGAATGCTTTGACAGAGTGAACAACTACAGATTGGTGCTTTAATCCTTTCAACATACCCTCTGACAAAATTACTGTGTGCAGGATTCCTTCTGGTTTCCCTTTTATCTTTGTAGGTGTCGTCTTTGTAGGTGTCATCTTTGTAGGTGCCGGTTGTTTCTAAATGAACAAAAATTAAGATAAAAAATCAGAAACCATAAAACAAATTAGTATTGTACAAATAGGTGGGAAAAATTCATTTCATTTAGCTTTGGTTACTCACTGTAGACTAGATGCTGAACTTCTAAATGGGACAAGATAGTAAGAATGTAGTGCATGTTCTAATAAGATACTTTCTTCTGCTGTCTTAAGCTTTTGCCTATTATGAATAAAATAAAGTGATCTTGCATAGAACTAATAATCTTTTTTTTACAGTCCACAGATCTGCAACATTGCATAGTAGCTCTGTGCCGACATATTGATTTTTCAGACACAAGAATGTGTCATTAGATGCTATTGAAGAAATTTTTACACCTGTGATACTTTACGTCTGTAGGATCCTTCCAATTTTCCTTTTTCTGTTTCCCCAATGCTCAGCTATTTTTCCCCCATTTCTTGATGTTTTAAATGCTGAAGACAAAAATATAAATTTCATTCACTGAAAATTACTTGTAGAGTGATGGTCCAAGGTGAATTTTTGAGTCAAAATTGAAGATAGGTAATTCTAGCCTATTATTAGTTATTCTCAACAAAAAGAGAAGGATCCTTGCCTCAATTGCAGGTAGTTGTGTTGCTTTCCTCTCTGGTAACATAGGCACATTGATAAACTTGGTGTTTTCCAAGTAGTTGCAATGCTGTCTTCTCCAGTCCAGGCAGTCATACATCAAACAAGCAATGTGTTCAAACAGCACAGTACCAAATGCAAGCTTTGAGAGAAAATCAGATACAAAGGATGAAGTTTGCTTATAAAAGTGTCATGTAACTTAGTGACAGGAGTCATTAGCTCTTTAACCAGCAGATCTGCTTCCGTTTATAAATTTTCCAAAAGATTTTTTCCTCCACCAATTCAAAATACTTTATAGAGTTATTCTAAAGCTTCCTTCATTTTATTTGCCTTAACACTGACACAGCACAGTATGGACTGTATATTGCCTAAGTGATTTAGTTAAAAAGTCTAACTTGTCATAACAGTAATTGTTCAAGGTCTTCTATCTTGCAAATGGAACTTACGGGTTTTTCTGGATGGGAAGGAATGAGAGAGGAAAATCAAATACTTTGTAATGTGTCTATGTTTTAGTGGTGCAGCATATTTGCAAGGTCAATCATTTCCCTGCCCTAGAAGGATGAAAAATAAAACCCCAACCAGGTAATTAATATCATCTCGTATTATTCTCTTTCTTTCTGTTGCCCTTTGAAAACAAAGAAAGCCTCAAGAATGGCACTCTGAAATCCACAGTTGTGAGCGAAGGAATGTCAGCATAGTGCCCAAATGTCCAAAGGGAGAGCGCTGTATCTGCAAAAATCTGAAAAGGAAAGAGTCATGGTTCTTGAGGTCATGTACTGTGGTTTTTGCCAAAGCTTGGGAGGAATAAAAAGAATAATAGCAACTGCTATTTTAAATATTAAATGTTTTTGTACAAATACCAAAACCCTGTTGGAGACCACATGAAACACTCAAGTTTCAGCAGCTTTAATGGATGTATTCTTCCCCTGTACATCCTGGACTTTGTGGAAAGAATGGAATTATTATAAATTATAGACAATTTCCATTAAAAATTCTTTTCTGAGTGATTCTTTCACTTCTGTGAAAGTAGGGCAAATCTCTTGTACAAAGTTTGCCTCTAAGAGGTGGCTAACAACATTGAACATCTCGATTTTAAGTTTCCTAAAATAAAACACAGCAAAGAAGCACAACTGACATTAAGCACTAAAAACAATACCAAACCCTTAAGAAACATTAAGCATTTGCTTTCCTCAACTCAGTGCCTCTCTATGACACTGGAAAACAGGCAACCCCAAATCACTGATGAGTTATGGAATACTTGTCTCAGTTTTCATAACATTTAAAGACTAGAAGCAACACTTGGAAAAGAAATTCTACTTGCGAAAACAGAATGTTCATTAATATTCCTCCATCTTTGTTTTCAATATTCTTCTGAAGAAGGTATAACACCTTTCAATTCATGCATTACTTAAAAGATTCCACTAGAGCACACAACAGTTTCAATTAAAATATTGGAGTGTTCTCAATGCACAGTCTTTTAAACAAAACAAGTTTTTAACAAAGTCATAAGTAACAAAACCTGGTGCTACTCAATGGGATCCAAGCCAAGTTTAGTATAATTACAACTTCGTAATTCAATTTGCTTGGTCTCTCCTCAGGACCTAGATGCTTGTCAAAAGTTTTTCAAGTCTAACCATTAGTGACTCTTCAACAAAGAAAATATTTTTGAAAGTATTTTCCTTTCTAAAGATCTCAAATCTGAGAGCAGAAACTACTTGCAGCATGCAATACTCTGTCATTTTTATATTAATATCTAACATTTTGTCACAAGAATTTTCCTTCTGTGGATCTTGTGCTTCAGAGATGCAGCAAGCTTCGACTCAGAGATTCTCCAGCAAGTCCACGAGAACAGACTTACTCTATCCACCTATAATTTCAGAACTTACATGTTCCCCACCCATTTCTTTAAAAACTTACATACATTCTTACTTCTGTAGGGCTCATGAAATGATAATTAGTCTACTGAAATCTGTTTCAGTGATAGATAATTTTTCCTTTATTTCATCTATAATATAGGTGCTTGCAGGATATTCAAAAGTAGAAACAGTCCCCTGTAAGATGTGATTATAGAGAAGATAAAAACTGTTTTCCCAAAAGAGGCTTTGCACTATAAGATTATATAAAGAGTATAATGGTAAGTAATATTATAAGAAGCAAGCCTACATGTTTCCACAAGTCAGGTATTTTTAGTGAATGCTTTTCAAACCACTCTGAGTTGTTTGTATACAGAATCTACTGTACTATAAATAAGGGTTAGAAGAATGTAGTTTAACCCTAGAATGCCCTTTAACCCTAACAGACTACAAATATAGTAGGTTAAATTATAGCATGTTGCCTTATTTTGCTTTAGCAGTTTGTATTTTTTACTGCTGACATTGTAGATTGAAAAATACAGGACTTTTTAACCTCACTATATGTGAGAATCTAGGATGGAAAAAATTTCTAATGATTCACTCTCTCCTTCAGTGCCTGGTAATAGTCCTGACTCAGCAGGCTATAATGAGTAATAAATCAGAGCCATGTTTTGGACAAAAAGAAGCAGTACTGAGTATGATAAAGCAACAGTATATATCAAAAAGTATTCTTGCATTCATCTTAATTTTTTCCTCATGTAACTGTTCTGAGGTGCAGTAAGTAGGTCTGGTGTTATGGGGATAAAAATATAACTTCTGTGTTATTTCATACACACATATCACTCTCTAACAAGATGCAAACTGGGTCTACAAAGACTCTGAATAAATTTAAAACCTCAAACTACTTTAAAGCTCTTCTGCTGTGGCCTACAATACTAAGAATCTCCAAATCAGGAATTTTTATTCAAAGGACTCCTTGTGAACAAACGCTGAATAAAGTTGTTGGATACATTTTTGTTTAAGATTACAAATATACTAACAACTGTGGTTCCGTTTCAGAGAAGACTTGAGATTAAATTCCTAAACTGTTCTTAAAAGTTACAAACCCTAAAGTATGCCATGAACTGTAAAAACAGAATGTACTGACCAGCATTTTGCTGTCTGACCAATCAGAGGGAAAGTCACTTTCCTTAACTAGGTGATGAAACCTGGCAACATCAAAGAGACTTGATCCATGCTTTCCACTGTTCAGAACTGGCTCCAGGTATTTCCAAAATGTTTCCAGGTCTTTGCTAGCTTCATCTTCCTTTCTTTTCTCTGCTTCTACATCTAAAATACATAAGTATTTGACAAACCATGGTACAATGTCTCCCTGTTACATAAAGCACAAATCATATATCCATTTTCTCAAAGTACTGTTAAAATATTTCCATCCTGAGTTTCAGCAAACATCTGACACCCAACTTTGAGATTAAAAAATACCATCACATATCTTGCTAGTGTCCTCTATTCCAATTACAGAATCATTGATGTTGAAAGGGCCTTGTGGGTGTCATCTGGTAAAACTCCTCTGCTCAAGGAGGGTCACCAAGAGCAGACTGCCCAGGATTTTGTCCAGATGGCTTTTGAGTACCTCCAAGAATGAAAACTCCACAACCTCTCTGGGCAGTCTGTTCACTGTGTTTACAGCATTCAGTCACCCTCACAGAAAACAAATGTTTCTTTCTCTTCAGGTAATATCCCATGTTTCAGTTTTTTCTATTGTCTCTTGTCCTGTCACTGAACACCACTGAAAAGAGCCTGTCTGCCTTTTCTTTGCACGCTCCCTTCAGGCATTTATAAACATTGATGACTTCCCTCCAGGCTCCTTCTTCTCCAGTGTAAACATTCCCAGCTCTTTGAGTCTCTCCTCATATGAGAGATGCTCCAGTCCCTTAAACATACTTGTGTTTGTTTGATGGATTCTCTCTGGTAGCGCTGTATCTCTCCTGTACTGAGGAGCACAGAACTCCAAGTGTGGCCTCATCAGTGCTCAGTACAAAAGAAGATTCAAATCCCTTGACCTGATGCAGCCCTGGATACTATTAGCCTTGTTTGCTACAAAGGCACAGTGCTGGCTCACATTCAGCTTAGCGCCACCACCCCTACCTAAGTCCTTCTATGCAGAGCTGCTTTCCAGCCAGTCAGCCCCCACCATGAACTGGTGCAGGACTTTGCCCTTGCTGAATTTTATGAGGTCCCTGCCAGGCCATTTCTCCATCCTGCTGAGTCCCTCTGAAAAGCAGCACAATTCTATGGTGTTTCAGCCATTCCTCCCAGTTTTATATCGTAAGAGTACATGCTGAGGGAACTATTCTGATCACTAATGAAGATGTTGAACAGGGCTCATACCACCAATCCCCGCTGATAACCTCTGAGCCAGGGGATTCAGCCAGTTTTCAATCCAACTCAGTGCTTGTTTATCCAGCTTCTTTATGAGAAGACAGTGCCAAAGGTTTTACTGAGAAAGGGCAGACAATAGTCACTGCTCCCTTCTCACCTCCCAAGACAGTAATTTTGTCATAGAATGTTATCAGGTTGGTTAAGAATGACTTCCATTGGCAAATCGATGCCAAATTACCAACTTCTTGTCCTTCATGTGCCTGGAAACTGTTTCCAGGATTAGCTGTTCTATCATCTTCTCAGAGACTGAGAAGGGTCGGAGTGGCCTTTAGATTCCTGAGTCATTCCTGCCATTTCTGAAGATAGGAGTGGTGCTTTCCTCCAGTCCTCAGACACCTTTTCCAATTGTCATATTTTTTGAGAAGTAATTAACAATGGTCTTGCAGTGACATCACAGCCAGACCCTCAGTATGCCTCAGTGCATCCCATCAGGTCCCATGGACTTATGTATGTCCAGTTTGTTTAAGTAATCCCTAACCTGATCCTCTTCCACCAAAAGTCTTGCTCCAGACTTTTACCCTGTCTCTGGAGCCTGAAAATCCCGAAGGCCATTCATGACCATAACCCCTTTTTCTTCTTCCACTGCCCTTCAGCCAGTCCTTATAGGGAGGCTGCTTGCTGGACTGAATAAGTATCTATAATGTAGAGTCCATAAGTCTATTCTCATGACAGCCAAGTAACAGGGAATAACCACTTCCCTTGATCTACTGGCTATGTCACTACAGCCCAGGATAGTCAGCCATCACTGATGACACATATTTAGCTTGCTGCTCACCAGGATCCCAGTTCAAGAGAGGTGTTACAGCCTGGAGACAGCTGAGTACAATTACAAGAGCGTTATTCTGTGGCATATTCTCCTGTGGCTGGGGCCACAGTCCCAAAGTAGCCAACTGTCCACTCTCCTTGAAATTATTAAATGACCCAAGTTTTCTTACCAGTGCACTTCCTAAAAATTCACAGAAGTATGCATTTGATAAAATGTTGTTCTTTGGTGGCTACTGTGGCTGCAAACACTGCCTGCTTAGTCAGTCCCTCTTTCTACTGTCCAGTTTTTGCACTGGCAAACCATTTGGTGACCAAACAATGGCAATACTACTTTAGCACTGGCAAACACAGGTGCTCATAGGTAGCATGCACAAACACAAGGCATGGAGAGAGAGAAAAACACAGCCAGAATAGTCATTCCCTGGATATAAAATTATCTCCTTTCTACACATTTTTTTTAAAACCAGATTACCTTCAGATGAAATTGGAAATTGTCCTTCAGCTTTAGTTCCTTCCAAGTATATCTGCAATGGCTTGTAATTCTCAGAAGAAATTTGAATTACACTTGAAATGTTAACCCCAAGGTCAGCCAACACAGGCAACAACTGAAGATTGGGGAAACCCAGAATTATAAAGTAATGATGAGCACCATCATCTGGTTCATCATCTGTTCAAAACACAACAAAACCAGATTAGAGCAAGAACATTCATCAGCTAAACAAAATTAATTTTTTCTTGACTATATGGGGTAATGCAAATTAAGGTTAGAGAAACAGTTCTTTTGGGAAAATTACACGTAAGTTCAAAAATTATTATGTGCATTAGACTGAAGCCTTTGCACCAAACCCCCTAGAACACAGAGGGAAGAATACAAGTCAGAAGTAAGAATTGTTTGGAGAAGGACCCAGAGAAAAACTGCAGAAGTTGATTATAATCCCAGTGTTGTAGCAGCATTTCTGTAATTGCTCCTCTCTAAGGAGCTGAGTGGCAGGACATATCCACATGCTCTAATGGTAGTTTAAGTTATCTTATTTCATCCTGCATAAAACTGGACATGGATCATACACAGAGTAAGTTACTGTGTCTTACATGAAAGATTACACAAGTCATAATAATTTCAAAGGATTAGCTGCAGGTGTCAGCTGACTCACTGCTGACTCCTCCCTACCCAGCAGGTAGATGTTCACTAGATGTATTTCTTTTTAAAATACTCATCAGCTGGTAATACCAGCTCACACTAGCCCTTTTAGTTGGTATGGGCATATCCAAATTCATCTTAAAGTGCAGATGAGAAGTTTCACTGAGTGCCTGTTCTATTTGGGTTTATCAGTTATGTAGAAGTATGCATAGCAACATTTCAGTACCAAAGCAAAAGGTTAAGCATGATGTAAGTAAAAATGAACTCTCTAGAAGCTCTAGAACTGTGTAGTTTCCCTTCATGCCCTGTGGAGAAATACAGGTTGTAAGCCAGGTATCAGGTGATATAATTCATCCAGTACAGTTATTTATCCTAAGTTATCAGAAACTGCCTGCTGAAGGTCCTGTATCTCTCCATCAGCACTGAAACACATAGAGTTACGCAGACTATCCTGCACTAAAAGCAAATCACAACTTTATTTAGCATTAAGGTCCTTTCTTATGCTTACTAACACATCACATGTCTAAGTGCTTTACTGACTCCTCAGCTCGTGGGACTCATTTATTCAAGGAAGGAGAAAGGGTAGCCTGGCACTGACATCTGCCTGTGCTCAGATACATAGCCAGGACTGTGCAAATGCTGCTACCACCTGGAGCAGCAGGCTCTCTGTTGCTTGTAATATTAGCTAAACATAAAATAACATAGAAATTTAGAGAGAGACCGGCTGAGGAAGCAGCCACCACAGTCCAGCACATATATTGCATAAAGCAAAAATCAAAACCAGAAGAAAACTGGCTTATTATTTCACTCCTAGTACTGAAACTGAAGTACATAAATTTATGTCTCAGTTACTGCAGGAAGAAAAGGTATGAGCACATAAAATTACTGAACATTAATAATTTTTAACAAAAAAGACAGGTGTCTGCATAGTCACTTACAGAGATCCAAAAATTCCAATGCATACATGCTGAAGACTGCCTGCCATTTGAAAATTATAATTACAGTCATGACAAGAGGATAACAGTCAGTTCTAATTGTCAGTGACTAATTCATATGCAAAAGAGGAAAGACATCAATGCAAGTAATCTCAAGATTACTCAAAAGCAGAAATGTTTAATTTCAGAAAGGTGATAATGTATTGGGGATGAATGATAAAATTACTGTTAGCTACCAGAAACAGACTGTCTTTGAATTCAAGGCTTGGTCTATTTTTTTTTTCTTTCTTTATGCAGCTATATTAAAACAAATATAAAGAGGGGAAGTTTAGATTGGATGTTAGGAAAAATTTCTTCACTGACAGGGTTGACAACTCTGTTAGCTCTATTTTAATTTATAGTATAAGGAGAAAGCCACCTTTGGATACTGACACATTTAGTTATTCTGAAGTCTGTCTGTATGACAAGTTTTCTGTAGGATTTGTTTAGCTACTTCCTTTTAGTCTTACATATGCCCAAACATTTTGATGTTGACATGCCACATATATCTTACCTGTATTTTACTTCTTGGACTGCACAATCCATCCTAACACTGAGCAGACCACAGTGCCCTCTTCAAATGTAAAGTGGCAAAGCTTTGATATGGTCAAATAGATCTTGACTTTTCAACATGGAAAAAACAAAGTACTCCAAAGGTTTATCAGGAGTATATCTGCATTTTTTACATACCAATGTATTTGTCTTTCACTTCCATTTCTCCCCGTTGTTTCAATTTGGTGTCCTTTTTAATGGGGGGTGGTGCCGTTGTCTTTTTTCCTTTACTATCTTTTCCAGGTGTCTTATCAGGAGGTTTAGCTTTCTCTTTCTCTTTCTCTTTCTCTTTTTCTTTTTGCTGCTGTTCTGCCTGACAAGATGAATAAATAAAGTTTTCATTGTAGCCTTTGTGCAGAACAAAGGTCAGACTGTTGTAAAACTTTAAGTGTTCAATTTTTTTAACACCTTTCCCTCGCAGCTGCTATAATATCCATGTGGTGGAGCTGTCTTGAACACCCTTCTTTTTCCTGCTCAAACATGTCATTCAGTTATTTGTATATTCTTACTCAATCACAATGCTAAGACTTCACATTAAAAAGGAACTACAAGAGGTAGGTAGACGTTGTACCTACCAAACTAACAAAATGCATATTGGTAGAAAGGTAAGTGAAAAATCCCTATGCTTTAGTTGTTTCCGCTACAGCACTTGCATCAGCCAGAAACCTTCCTTGCACTGAGGGGAAATATGGCAAAAATTCAATATCTGTTAATATCTTTAACATCTCTGTTAACACTCTTGAGTATGGTGTAAAATGGCACCAGCACTATTTTCCTTTGATGTAAATATCTGTCTAATATAAACTAGAACCAAGAGTCTTGTGGTCATTTCACACAGGATATTACTCAGCCATTCTCATTATTTTCCAACAAAAACACCTATATAAAGCTCTTCCCAGTAATTTAAGAGTACAGGACAAAAAAGATTTTGTAAGTATCCCAAAGCCTCACGCTATAAATCCAGAAAATTGAGAATCAGTCTAAAATTAAAACAATCAAAAAAATATTAAGGTAAAGGTTCTGTAGAGCAAGAAAGCGTCCACCTTATTTTTGCCCAGCAGGAATACTACATTCAAACTATGCGAAAATTACATTTCAGGATTATAAAGCTATAAATAAAATAAAAATATTAACTTAACTTACAGTTACAGTCCAGCTGGTGTCACTTTAAAGGCTATTAAAGCAATGAGAAAAGCCCTTCATGCAAATGACAGAGGGCAGTTAACTCTACATAGTTGCTTTCCCTAGATCGAGCTGAAAAGCAGATTTTCCAGCTGTGGAAGTTGTATTTCGTTCAAATTCAAAATCAAACCAGAAAATCTTTTCCTGCTTTTCCCTTCCTTCTTGAATTTCCTTTCTGTAAAATTTAGAAATGTCTTTGACAGATTCTTAAAACTATTTGCACTGTGAAATGAAGGATTTGGAGGCTTTCATTATTTTCTTTCAAATTTGTTCCACTTTTGACACTTCAAATTTGAAATTTTGATAGTAATTCTTTGAATTCTAAGCTGATGAACACACCAAACAGGTGATACAATCATCATGCCACAGAGTTCACAATCAACTTCAACTATTGCATCTGCTTCATTTTAAGTAATTCTTAAATGAGCAGAGACACTTCTGGACTTGATAAGATTCTAACAAAGAACACTACTTGACCTTCAGAAAGGTCAGGTTACTTCAGAAAGTAAAAGCCTCTCCTTTCTAGGACTCTTTCCTTTTCGTTTCAATGTCATATTTCTCCTTCCCTACAAGGTGCAGCTTTTTGTGGAGTTTCTAATATTCCACTAACTTCTGCAATTTTGTTATTTTAAGCTTCACATTACAGAATTTTACTAACTCAAACAGTTTTCTAATTCATAGACACTTCTGCATATTATTTTAAATACATAGACCTGTCAATTTATGACAAGCTCCTGCTCCTAATGAAATACAGAAATTTCCTAATGCCTTATTTTTGGTTATTTACATGTTGTATTAATTCTGCTGATCCATTCTAATAACTGGTGTCTATTTAAAAAAAATGGACAGATATGTTTGCTTTCTGAGAACTGATTTGCGAGTAAAATCCTGTTTCAACACCCGGATTGTTGGCAACAAAACTTGTATTGTACATGCTAGTTGGAAGGGATTAAAAATTTTATGGCAGCCAATTTAGAGATAGAAATCTAAATTAGAAGTCAGTTTCTGCCCACTTTGTACTGCAGACTCTGCCCTTCAACTGCTGCTCTCGTGTTTGCCTGTCACACATTGATATAGACACAATTCAAAGGAGGTGACAACTTTTGTAGACAGTTTGGCTAAAACAGAGAAGTAACTGTAAGTTCCAGAGACTCTTCAACCTTCAACACTGACTATCTTCAAATTAACCAGGGAAATAAAACTACAGTTACAAGACTAATCCTGCTAAATCAAAGCTGAAGGCTCCATTCTAATACTGAAGTGACATCAAACTTCAAATTTTTGTTTTACAGTTTACTTACAAGGATTGATTGCTATCTAAGAGCAAAGCCATTTTTTTTTTCAATTCACCATAAACAACCTATTCTATAGCTTCAGTCTCTCACTTTCTTTTCCCATTGAAAACATTATTTTTCTCATATTCTCAATATATTTCTGTGGCTTACATTATCATTTCCTAATAAATTGACTTCTGTGGGAACACAACACAATTTTAATGTAATCACCTATCATTTAATGTTCTTCTGGTCATGTGCTACACTTCAGCCATCAACTACTCCCACAAATAAAGTTGTTTATTAAAAAATTTACAGAGTTTTCAGCCATACAAAACCCATTAAACCATTTTCTGCTTGTATCTTTTACGTTCACAGATTGCTTAGGTCTCCATGTCATCACACTTCATATTATAGTTTCTGATCAATTACTGCAGCAATTATACAACTTTCTGATAAAGGCCTTCACTTTTCATGAATCTGTGCTGGAAAATGACTACAGCAAAACCAACTGTTCAGTAAATTGTTGAAATGCACCACTGACAACTCCAAAAGTTGTTAGAAATAAATTAGAGGTCTGATCTGTGGTTCTGTGCAAGCTTGGTGAAATTTCTCCTAGAACACAGAAGCAATCTGTCCAAGGCAATCTTGGAGCTAGTAGTGATGACCTTAGAGAACATATGGAAGCAAGTTTTGGGAACACTGGAAAATGTGGTACCTGGTTCTGAGAAACAGACTTCAAAATATGTACTGTTTTGAGAGAGTTCAGAGGAGAGGAACATCCATAATCAAAACCTATAAACCAGGACATATATTTGGGTTTGTTTAGTTAAATATATAATAGATTTCAGTAGAATGGAGGGTGATGTTGTCCCCATACCCAGTGAGAAGCGAAACTGTAACAGATTTAAATGAGAGTCAGTTTGGTAAGATTGAAAACCTTTCCCAAATGGGTGCATTGCAGAGATTGTTCAGAAATAATACTGATTGCCATGGAAAAGCAAAGACACACCACCAGGAAGTTTTGAAAAAAGGTTCAACAAACATCTGCCAGGAATAGTTTATGTAATTATTATCCTGCCTTAGTGCCAGAGGATGGAAATGATAACTTTTCCAAATGTCCTCCAGAGAGGAGACTCATAACAATAACCCCATCATAGTCTGCTCTGTGTCTATCCTTGATACCTCCCAAGTAACAACGTCTCCTACTTTTACTTCAGCAGGGATACACTCAGCTGAAGCCTGTTCCTAGCTCTGTTTTCTATTGATCCTGGGACTCAGCTAGCAAAAAGTTCTTGTATATTGTTTTTATTTTCTTTTATTTTCCATGCTCTCACTGGCATCTGAGTAATTGAGAGCTTCATCCACAAAATCTAAGCAACTTAAAAAGATATTTCTAATCACATTTCTCTTTAATGACAGTTCTAGAAAGCCAAACCTGAGAAGAAAGCTGAGTTTATGGAAACAACACTAGAATAGAAGTGTCTTCAAGAATGTAATGTTCCTAGGGCATACTACAGTACCTTCTTTTCCTCTTCTCTTCTCTGAAGATCCTTCTGTTTGAGACAAAGCAACTGAAATTTCAACAGCTTTCCAGTTAGTGTTACAGGAATTTCTGCACCCCTGTCCAGAAAGGCTTTGGCTAATTCTATCACCTGTAGAGGAAAAAAAATCCCAACAAAACTATTACTTGCATAGTTTGAATACTGCACTTGACTCATATTTATTTGCATGCTGAAATGAGGAAGTGCTATCTCACATTGTACCATGTGTGGGTCAAAATGGCTGCATTCCCAGAAAAAACAATATATCAGTAAGACACACCATTATTCTTTGGTTCCAAAGACCTCAAATGAAGTTATATTGGCTATAGTACGAGATAAAACTAGGATGGAAAAAAACTTCTATGATTTATGAGAAACTCAACAGACAGAGTTCTCACAGGAAAATGTAATTTTCTTTAGGTTTTAAACAAAGAAGGAACATGAAGCAACTACATATTATAAAGTAATAAATTAAAAAGCACATAACAGATAGCAAATCAAGGAATAGTTTGGAGAACTGTTTACAAAGTGACCAGTGTCTAAGGGACTAGCCTTGAATGAAAGATAAAAACTTCTTGAAGGGAATTTGAGAGGGAATTTGTCTAGGTGAAAACACCCACCCCCCCCCCGTGTAATTCTGATTCTGTTGGTATGCAGCCTAATTGGGGTGAAATAAGGCTATTGAGTTTTCTTAGGGTGATGACAGCAGCAGGAACATACAGCTGCATTGTCCAGATGTGTGGCATTGACAGGCTGTTTTATGACTATGTTTTTTACAGCTTGTTTCCACTAAATTTCATACAACTCACTAACATCTGGGCCGTTTTCCTTGGAGCCTCATAACCACTTTATTTACTGCGAAAAAAATAAAATAACATAAAAATACCGTAAAAAAGTTGTTATATGTTTCTTTTCACTTGTGTTGTCTCTGTAATAAAGTTCACCTATGTAGGAAGCGCTGTTGAAGAATAATATAACCATAATATTTTCTTACTTTTGTTTTTAAGCAACCATCAGCTTTATTTATAACCATGGGCTGAATTAGGTGTTACTCAAATGTTCTGACATGTTTCTCTTTTCTCCTCATGGAGCAATTACAGTTGGGCACATATGGTGTCAATTTTGCTTGCTAACACTGAGACAATGAAGGTGCACACTGCATCTCACTGAACTGTGTCTTGTCTAATGCAAACACCACCATTAGCCTTGAGCTTTCATAGATTCTTGCCTAGTTTAGAAATTTTCACTTCTCACCTAAACGTAGACACTAAAAGTGCTTCTCTGAATAAAACAAAGCCAAATTGGATTCCAGACTATTATATGCCGAATTATTGTTTCATACCAATGAAAGCAAGGAGCAGAAAAAGAAGTGTCTTAAAATTCAGATTTTGTCTGAGTCTCATTAACAGGGAGACAAACCAAAACATATGCATTTAAAAACCCTTCCAAAACAATCCTGCTCCTCTAACAAAAATAAACCTAATGATCTTAATGTACACAAAGGAAGATACATCATGATTACGATGAGTTTTGTTTTCCATGCTTTGCATCCAAAGTAAGACTCCTTACTGGTCACTAGCTCAACAATCCAACCATAGAAGGCTTCTGGAATGACCCACTGACATCAGAGCCACAGCAGAAAATCAAGGATATGTTAAGAACAAGACTTAAAAATTCCCACAGACTGTGGGTTCACTAGGAACTACTAGTTATTCCAACAAAAAATAGTCACTCAGAGCTAGGCACACAAATCTGTGCCTTGAGAGAAAGAGACTTTGGGAGAAATATCACAGTAATTTCCCTCAGAGAGAAAAATTGTCATACAGTTTTTTTTCAGAATTGATGTTAACAGCCTATGGAAAATGATGCTTCTCAATGGTCTAATGTAGATGAGTTGCACATTTCTTGAAACACAACAGAGGGGAAATGGAGGGATTCTGGAAAGATTCCTGAAAAGTGTCTATATAGTAATCCAGCGCGATGGCGGTTGCTGATTTATTGTTCATGGAAGAAGAAAAAAGTGCTTAAATTCTTAAACCCCATTCTTCCTGAGAATTTCAAAGCATTTTACCAGCCAAAAGCAATGCATCATGATTATTCCTATTTTGTAGATAGAGAATGCAGGAATGAAGAGACTTGATGAAGCAGAGTGGGTTGGAAGGATGAATTTTCTTATGTGAGCCACGAGAAGTATAACCAAAACTATTTAACAGGAATACATTCCATGACTGTGGAAAGAGGTCACACAAATAAAACAAAAGACAGAATAAGCACATGACGTTTGGCAATACAAAGAAAAGAAATAGCTTTTCATACAGAAATGTAAAATCCACTTTACACATGAGGAAATTAAAACCAATCCTAAAGACAGAACATGGATCAATCCATTCACAGCAGATAAAAGAAATTAAATTTATTACACATCCATATTTACTTCATCTGTGGTCCTGTGAATTATGCAGGCACCTGGCATAAACAGTTAAAAATCTACAGCCTTAAGTGAAAAAAAAGAAAAGTGCAAGACAAAAAGTTGGTAGGAATACAGAAGGAAGTTTTTTGGATACTATGAAGTGGATTTGTTACAGATTGGCTATACTTCATCCCACCAGTGATGATCTTTTTCTTATGTGAGAAACCATGGAAACTTGGATGGACAAACTTAGTTAGGTAGGGCCTCTTTTCCTTTAAAGCTAGAGGAAACTTAGCATTCCTCACACAGGAGGGGTCACACTGGTGAAGTGCAGAAAGGCTTTGGTGATGCAGTATTTGATCTCATATGGTGGCAGTGTGAACCACACAGAGATTTAGCTGTCTGGTGCAAAGGGCATGTATTTCCAGGCATTCAAACACTGCATGAGTGCTTGTAAGTGACCCTACACTACTGACAGATGTCAGCGCCACTGAGATAGGAGATAGGTCTTAAAAGTTAGGGAAACATTTAAAGCCAGAGTCTTTGTGCTATCTTTCTTTGAAATGCCTCTTTTTCAAGATACAGAACCATTGTGGCTGCTAAATCATTATCAGAAAATCTTTCAGAAAGATAAATTAGATTATAAACTTTCACAGCTTTATTACTGCCTAGAAGCAGTAACATTGCTTGCTATGAACAGTGGTCAGCCCACTTCACAGTATAGTTCTCCGATATCCAGAGTGAGCTTTCTAAAGCTCTGCCTTCCCTCTTGTTCTTGGAACTGTAAGAAATCCAGCCCATCACACATGCCTCAGACTCATATATACACTTCCTAAAAGAAACATAATAGTTCCTAGAAGAATCAAGTAAGTAAAATCCCTTAGCTGCTGACATAGTTCAAGTCAATTTGAAGCACGATAGTCATCAGTCAAGAGGTTACATGGATTACACAACCAAGTTGGTAATTACTATTCAGATGTATTTTCCTGAGCAAAGTAATAAAAGTGGGGGGAAAAAGTGATCTTGACTTTTTACAATCTGCTGTCAGTCTTAGGAGTCCTTCACAAGCAACTTTCAAGACAGACTAGGGGACAAAAGCTGCATGTATCATACTGATAACTGTTTTTTCCGAAGAAGACTTCTTTACACATACTATTAAATATTTCTAACTCTGCCAATGTCATTTCATTGACTAATGCACACTACAAGCAATCGTTTTGAAAGACTATCAGGAAGGATCTAACTGAAACAACTTTTTTTTCAGATGACACCTCCAGTGTGTTGAAAGACAACTCAGTTTCTCATATTACACCATTCACCTAACTTCATTTTAACTCTCAGAACCTCTTCCCACCTATGATGTCAAAAGATCACTTGCTTAATCATTGTCTTGCACTAGTGAATTAATGACTCACAGTTCAAAGAGAGCTTAAAGACTCACATAAATCAATACATCAATTGCATAGCTGTACAGAGCTCCATATAAATCTTTTGTATCCACAAGGTAGACTGTAAAACCTGTGATAAGCCAAATGAGTCACCCTTGTTAATCAGTGAAGATGTATTACAGAGAATGAAAATAGTTACAGAGGATTTGATGACTCCTTCTACTCCATGGAGTCCTTTTCAAATAAACGTACTAAAATGAAGCAATACTGAGCAAGTATGAATGCTGTTCATGTGCTAAATATCTTCCTTTCTATTGTGAGAACTTTTCTCAAAGTAGAAGCAAATGGCTGCTTTTACTCTAGAAAAATAACTTGTCACTCACATGAGTGAGTCTGTTTTTTGCCAAAACACAACGCAGCTTGATCTGGTTAGCAGAAACCTATTAGAATTATCCATTGTAAGAAATTCTGTTCTCCAAACCCCTCTCTACAGAAAATCTGCAACCTCTGAGGATATTTTAATTGGTTTAATCTCAGTGATGCTCTATGAGAATTTTCTAACACATATGTACAGTGTTATGTCAAGTACTTAATTAATGTTTTAAGAAAAATAGAAATGGTGAATAACCTAATTTCAGTAAAAATGAGAAAATACTTTACATAAAAATAAGGAGGGCTTTATTAGAGAGCTCATACAGGAGCTCTCACCATCTGGGATGTGCACCTCCTATGGCTCCCTGACCACTAGCTGCTAAGAAAACCAAATAGCTTTAAGGGATACAAATATCCAGTGATTGGAAAGACCAGGCATTAGCACTGCTATCTCAGTAAGGAGTTCTATGCACAGGGAAGGCTTTCTCATGTGACCCTTCATATACCTGTTTTCTTTTAACACTGGTTGGGGGGCAATATTTGAACCAGCATTTAAGTGATTTTTGAATAACTCCTACAGAACCCAGACCCTTTTAGAAAAAGAGGACAGGCCAGTCTGTCGTGATTTGTGCTCAGATGAAGAGATATATTGCTATGATCAAATACTGAAATGTTTACATTTCAGTGGGATGAATCTGCCCAGCAAATCTTTCCATTATGGCACAGAATATTTTAAGCTTCTGAGAAGTAAATTGTCTCCAGGAATTTCAGCCAACTGAATCCACACAATGAACATCACAAAGCTAAAAGATTTAGTCATGCTTCTCTAACACTGCATCTGGCTAGGAAGAGAACCCAATCAGAGGTGGAACAAAAAAATGTAAGAAGCAAAGTTGCCTCATTAACCCTTGTGCTGGCAGAACCCATCCAGCTATGTCTTCACAGAGTTTTCTAAGCCACATCCGAACATTTGGGCCAGGTAGGCTTGGCACCACAAAACTGAGCAGGATCTTTCCAGCTTGGTTGGTCCAACTTTGCAACAGGGCTTTGAGCTTTTATTTGGTAAAATTTGGTGACAAAGGATTCTGGGATTACTTGCTGTACTTGAGAAAAATGTCATACACTTTATTGCCTTAAATGAACCATTTACAGTCCCCTAAAAACTTTGAAGACAAAAACCCAGAAGACAGCATTGCCTTTGGCTACTTCAGAGAGTCCCTCTACCACTTCAAGGATGACATTCTCACAGACATAATTTCTGTTTTCTCTAGTTATACAGACATTTCAACAAAACCTGCAGAGAAAAAGCAGAAATTTTATACCAATTTCCATGTATGCAGGAAATGCTGTAAACTATGAAGAAAACTAAATTCTTACCAGTGTTCTAATGCAGGTTTTAAATAGGTATATGAATTTCAAAAAGTATCAATTCTCTTTCCTAGAAAATAAATCACCAACAATTTGAATATTATGAATAGCTTCAGGTCAAATAATTACAACTATCAGTAATTAAATAATAATGCATGTTTCTAAAATCCTAGCATTAGGACTATCAAGAGTCATTACTCTGAAATGAAAATAAAAGATGTGCAGGTCAACTGCCTCATGTAAATAATAGAACCTCTCAGATTTCAGGAAACAAAATTAGAAAACACAGATTGTTTTCCTGCTCGAGCTCAAGACTTTTTTCCCCAGTTTAAACATTTAGAAATGCCGGTACTTCTCAACATGACACATTGTTCCTGGAAAGGGATACCGAACTGGAGATACTTAAGAAGCTGATTGTGAACAGCTACAATTCATAGAACTGACTGGTTCATAGCAACAACAATTTCCTTTCATGGAATAAACAAATCCAAATGGAAGGTGTACAATTTGATAACTTGAAGGATTACACAGGCCACTTGATCATGCAGTGGCATCAGATGCTCTGACAATAGCAAAGGCTGATGCAAAGACATGCTAAGCCTAAATTAACAAATGCTTTTCCTAACATCCTTTAAAGCACATTGACCAAAATACTGGGAACCAGAAGACAAAGTAGTTAAACCTTCCTCAGAAGACAAGGCACTAAATATCTCAGGTAAATATATACCACCCCATTTAGTGGATCATTTATAAAACATACTATATTCTGTTCCACAAACTGGTAGGAGCTTGGTAACAGGTAGAAAAGAGCTGAAAACAGACGAAGAGATAATGCCCACAGTAGGATTTAAAGTCCCTTAACCTTCCCTGAAGCCAGTACCTCCCTAAAAGGCCTATTCATTTAACAACAATTCCCTAGTGTACACATTAAACCTCTGCATATCCACACAGTGTAAGGGCCAAGTCCTTCTGCAATAAAATTCTCTAAACTTGCATCCACACAATACCACTTAACAAAGGCTGACCGGAGAACTGCTCTATTTTATTATGACATTTAATAGTGCAGTATTAAATTTGTTTTGTACTGGAATGAAAAATAAAAATCCCTCTAATCGTTCAGCATGGCTGCCAAAGTTGTTTTTAGTGTCAAACCCTCTCATGAAAACAATGACACCAGATAAGTTTTGGCTCCTGAGCTGTTCCATTTTACACCAACTTTTAAAATTAATTTTGTTCTTGTGGAATGAAAACAAAATCTAACTTGTATTAAGAACAGAATTCTATTGACATTCTTATTTAGAGTCAGAAGGTTCAGTTTTAATAGGGCTATCTTTACTTTTGAGAAAGCCTAATCTTGACCACAACCTTTGTTATGGTGTTGTGTCAAAATCCATACACTTCCACAAAAATATGATATCTTTAATTATATGTTTCCACAAGAAATCAAAAGGCTTTCTTAAAAACACTCCTCACTAACATTATGTTTGAAACCTTTTTCTTGAGTGCCCCATATCCTGGCTGCTATTGAGTTTGCTGTTCTCCCAGTGCCAGACAACACTTCTGAGCTTGTATGTGGGTGAAAATACTCCTTCCTATAAATGTTATGTCTTTGACATTAAAAGTTCTCTTTCACATAAAGCTAAACCCAACATTTTTGATTTTTCAACTCTAGAAATTGATTATAATGAACACAAATAAATGCATATTCCTTGTCCCTAGTGCTGCTCTCCCTTTTTTTAATTTTCTGAAGATATTGTAGGACACAATGACGAGAGAGTTTAAAAAAGGGACATAGACAATAGAAAGAGATACAGTAATATAAAGATATAAGGTCTTTAAGACCTACTGAAGAGAGGACATGAAAGATATTTAGAAAGAGAATACCTATTCTTTACTTTTTTAAAAATGAAATTCATGCCATTGGGTTGAGTAATAGAAGGTAGTTTTGAATAATTATACACATGCATACACATCTAAAAACATATATTTAAATATATCTATTATCTAACTATAATTACATATAATAAAATAATATAATCATATATATAATACAATATACAAATATATATAAGATTTCATAATATAGTAGGAGCACCTATCCCAGGAAACACACACTCAGTTCCAATCTAAAGTGGACCTTCTCTTCACATCATGATGTGACCAGATCTTAAAATAATCTTACCAGCAGCAACCCTTACTTCATAAGTCTACACTCTACACATTTCTATCAAAGAATAAATTCACAGGAATGCTTGAAAACTGCTTTACATCCACTGCTTCCTGGCTACATTTATTTCACTTTTTTCAACTCGGGCTTGTTAATTGTTATGTTTTACTATCCTACAGAAGTTCTTAATATCTAGGTAATATATTTTGTATTGGAAGTGACAGAAGAGGAATCTGTTTTATGTACACCCAGAAAACTCAAGGATTCTTCTGTATCTGCTGCAGTCGACTGCCTATTAAGGCAAGAAGTACAGTGAACATTGTACAATTTCCCAAGGATTATGGCAGCACAATCTTACAGGGAAAAGCAACAACAATAACAGCAAACCCAAAGAATAAAACCAGAACACAAATGACCTAAATAATTTTAAACCAGTAGGATTCTATTTCTAACCAATAACCTTTTAGACTTCTAAATGAGCTGTACAAAACACGAACTAATTAAGATTTAAATGCAAGCACTCAACTGAACTGGATTTTAATGGCAAAACTATGCATATTATGCTTGGCAATAGAGGGATCTAGACTGGGGATCTCTTTGGTTTGTTTATTGAAACTGCACAACAAGTTGATCTCTCAGTATGCCTGGTGATAAGGGTTGGCTGTTATGTATCTCAACACTGAGCCTGGAGCTTCTCCTGCTTTTATCCATCCAGAGGTTTGATGTTTCTGAGCTGACACTGCTTCCCTGTTAGTAAGGAGGTAAAATAAAGTGAGGTTTTGTATGAAAAATTTGCCATACAGATCTGGAACAAGTCAACAGGAGAATCAAACAGGTCCTCTCTTCACCCAGTGAAGACAAAAAATAGAATGATTTGTAGTCAGAATTTTATATTACTTTCTGTTTAAATATTTACAGTTCCAGCATATGATTTGCAATCTAATGTTTGCTTGCTGGTCACATGTGAATATCAGAGATAATTCAGATAAACCAGGTGGGATTGCAAGATCCTGGACAGTCGAATTTAAAAGTCCTCACTATTTCAGATTCAATGAAGAAAGAAAAAAAAATAAGAGAGAGACAACATATGCCAGCAGATATAAGCAAGAGCTTATTTTTTAACTGTATCAGAGAAAAAAAAAATCATTAACATGGCATTGGTCTGGTATTAGATTGAAACAGCAGAAGAGTCAATACAGATGCAGGAAAATTAAGGCTAATCAGTGATTATTCCACTTTATATTCAGGAAAAACCCACAGATAATATGGTTGTCTCATTTCATTAGAAGCAATTATTTCCAACTGCATCAACAGAAAGTTGCAAAAAGGCAGCTTTTAAAGCTAGGAATACCAAAAATCAGTAGACCTGGACAATATAATCAAAGTATTAAAAACAGCAGCTGAGGAACTCTTTGGGTTACAAGTATTGACTTCAACCAACTCTTGGAGAACAAGGGCACTTTTACAGCAAATAAAAGAAAATATCACACCAACACTTACAAAAGGGAAATTAGAATAACATATATACTGGCAACATAATGTTGATCTTTGCAGAACAACAAAGGAGATGCTATTTCCTTAATGCTGTAAAGGAGGATTCAATAGACAATAAGAGGAGGGTAAAATAATGATCAATTCAATTTTGTTCTCTTAAAGAAAAAAAAAATAAGGCAGCCTTTTCACAAAGAGAATAGCTTTCTATGGCAAGGCTGCAATTCTATTTGAAACAGAAAAATATGATACAGTGAAAAGCATAATTCCCTAAGCTCTGTGGTATTGGCTAGGAAAGAAAGAAAAAGAGGAGAAAAAAAGGCATCATTGTGTTGGCATCATTTAAACCTACACAGGGTGTAGGTTTAAAAAACCAGAAAAAATTATTTGCTGGAAACTTTCAGCTGCACCAAACACTTCCACTACATTTGAGGTCCAAAGTCTAGGTATTGTATTGTGTTTACCTTTTCCTTTCTAATAGGAATGCCTTCTCCAATCACCTCCTCCTCCTATCTCCTGCAAGTTATGGGAGATATATATATAAAATGTATATATACATATATAAATAATAATTATACACATACACACACACATATACATAAAATTCTGCTATGCCCAGGATCTTTTCTAACTTGTATTGACCTATAATTGTCCTCATGGAATCCTAAGTCTAGGGAGGAATACTGGAATGTACTGCACACTGCTCATGCTGCCTCCCACCCTGAAAATGCAGGAGATGCCAGTAGAGCTAGCTATCAACCTGGTGACTAACAGCTGACAAATACTTATTTACAACTGATTAATTCTGCTCCAGTCTCATGGAATTCCAGGACAGGAATGGGACCAATTTGGATTTGGCATCTGATCTGATTATACTTTTCAGTTTGACAACTATAGCAGGAACTTTGCTGGGAGAAACAAAAACTGATATATTAATTCTTGACCAGTAGTGGAATAAAGGTTAATATTTTAATTGCAATTACACCTTTTTGGTCATACAGGATGACTTGTCTCAGAGATGTGTCAGAGTAGCATGGAAGGATGCTTCTGTTCCAACATTTTAGTTTTGCTGGCTTCACAAGAACAAGGACACACTTTAAAGGCAACATTCTGCGATCCACAACCAAGCAAAACTGCTCTCATCTCTGCCAGTTGAGCCTTTTTCATCTTTCCATGAAGCTTTTTCCCAAGCATCTCAGCTTATCTGACAGAACCACAAAACTCTTCCACGTCTCTCCCCCTTCTATCCCTCTCTCTCTCATGGCCATTATTCAACTGTCTATTTCCAGCAACACTATCCATCTACTACCAGTCATCTCAGGTGAAGGGGCCACATGAGGCTCCACCTGCTCCCATAATCACCATGCTACTACCTCTCATTTCCAGCTTGTTCCCTTATTAGTATGGGACATGATTTCTTCTCAGAATTTCCTGGGTAGCATAAAGGCAACTTTCTGTACCCTGTCCCAGTGAGTCCAACAAAACTGGAAAATAACTCTTACAAGAAAAAGAAAAGAAATAAGATCCTTTCAGCCACACAGCCCCTGAACTCAATCTCACCAGAAGTTTCAAGGGGGAGGTGGGGGAAATAATAAAAAAAAAAAAGCCAGCCTCCTGAGTAATTCTAGTGTGGAAAATTTAGGCTTGAATAGATTTTCAAAATTCAAAGTTTGGAAACTAAAACACTTGTAAGGACTTAAAGAGCACAGTTGACTGTCTCAAACACTGTTAAGGCCATGGAAGGATTTTGCCATGAGATTAGCACCGAAGGGAGTGACAGGGTGGTGCTGACTCTGGGCCTGGTGGAGGCAAGATCTGGCTAGCACACCCTGGGCTCCCACTGTGGCAAACTCTGTAAAGAACCAACTGCCCATTGGCATATCACCAGTCAAACAAAGATCACCCCAAGTTATGGGAGAGATGGCATCTATGGGCACCAAGGACCACCAAAGCCCCCCCCAAATATTCTTCTGGATACCTGAAACCTGGACCATAGATAACATAAGATAAAGGTGATACTATTGTCCAGGTGTTATCTCACACTGAGAGGGAGGTTAACAAAGCCTAGGGAAAAGAAAGTATCACTGATAATGGACACAAAATGGAGAATCTATGGGTCACAAGGAAAGCCTTGTGTGAAATCAGCTGTGCTGAAATCAGCTCCAACTGGATAAAAGGTAGTTCTGGCATGGGAAGGTTGCGAACACTGATCCCAGAAACCCACCGACTCAAGGAAAAGACTGAGCAGGCAGACTAATTAGCACTAAACGTAAAACAATCATTTAACCAATAGCATAAGAGAGTCGTGTAGCTAACAAGCATTAATCCTTTGTTTGCTAAAATGTATAGATAATGAAAAGTTTTGAATGACCTCAGGACCCCCACCACGAAAAAGCCCAGAGTGAAGAAGGACTTAACAGGATGCTGCTGGATCCACGGGTGGTGACTATCTTGTACTTGAACTCTCTCTCTCTCCCCTCTCTTTTCTATTTCTAATTCATTGTAAATAAAATTTGTACTATTGACTTCGGCACATGGTCTTGTTTGCACCTTAATTCGGGCAGAGACATTTCTCAATAATCAGATCTTAACAACACTATCATATTTAGTAGTGGTAAAATATCTTAATTACACATGATGTTATTAACCTTAATAGAAAACTGACCCAACAAACAGATTTGTAAACAATAAAAGATATACCTTGCTGATAAAATGCACATATTTGTACTTTTAGGTATTGTTGGAAAAACTGTACATGATAAATTACAAAATCTGTTGATATATTACAGGAAGCTTAACATTCTCCCTTTCATACATAAGGAAAAGAATTATTTCCTCAGCATCCTTTTGAGAGAATCAGCCTATCATCATTCAATTAAGTGCTGGAATTAGTACAAAATTACCAAGCAGGACTCCTACCCCCATCGAGTCATGTAAGAGTCAGAAAAGGTATTAGACACCTAATTCTTCTGGATTTGGAAATCTTTTAACTACATATTTATAAACCCTGCCTTGATCCTCTTCAATTTGTACAATAAGAGTGATATGAAATACAAAACAGTAAAATGATAGAAAGCCTGAAGGGGAATAACTTAGAATAGACAGCAGGAATTATTTTAATATTATATATAATTAGCTTGCAATATATCATAAGCCGTTTGTTAAAGGTTCTTGACTATTAGGCACTGAAGACCGCTGCACTGAAATTTATCAAAACCCCTGCACTTCAGCAGACACAAAGTGCAAGACTGATGACATGGGTAACAATATTACTACCAATATCAATAATAACCACATTACTATGCACATCATTAGTCCCAAATTCACACACAGGTACATGTCTTATGTTCCAGGAGCATTAAATGTCAGGAATCTCACAGTATCTCTAAAAATGAATATGGAAACTTGTGGAAGTGGCAGCATGTTGAATCCTGCCACAGAGAACTGTATGTGGCAATGATAGAAATGCTCCTCTCAGAAGAACTTTTCACAACCCTGTGTTCTGTGCCAACGTGGTATCTGTTGATCTTTTCTAGTGGAAGCAGTGAAAGCAGTGAAAGCTTTGAATGCACAATCTGCACATGGAATCTATGTGAATGTTTGGGAGTAAACTCTGCCCAGGGAGGTAGGATCTTAATGCTGTGGCAACATGATCGATCTTTTAATTCGCTACAGCCTGAACGGAAACTGAGTCCAAGCAAAAGGTCAGAACAGGCATTTTATATTCTGTGTTAAAGGAGGGGAGCAAAAAAAATGTCTTTGAGGAGTAAAGTAAGTAGCTAATGAGACACAGCACTGACAGCTGGAATTTAATAAGTGTCCACTTCACAAGGAAAATTGCTCTTAGTAATTAAATACAGGTATCACACAAAGCTTCTGCTTAGAGCTAGACTTCAAAATCCTTCTGTCAAGTAGGACTGAAGAAGTTTTACATACCAGGTAATATAAGGGTGAGTTTGCCTGGGAGGCTAGTCCTAAATGAAGAGGGTTAATTGCATAAAATTCACAGTCCTGTCAGTGGTAAATAATTCCAAAGGGACTTGTTCAGATAGTAGCTGGGCATTACTGAAAAACAGATTGCAGCTAAAAAAAACTGTTATAAAGTCCAGCAAAACCTGAGACACATAAAAAGTTTATTAGTCATTGCAGAAATAAAACGCAAACAAGATCTTTTTAGAGGGATCCAAAATTCTTTATGGTCCAGGTCTGTAGGACCGTAAAACTCTACCTGAGAAAATTTTAAACAATCTTCTAATTAATCACAGGATTTTATAGCCTCTCACAAGTTGTAAGTAAAACATTAACAGGGTAGGAGGAAGTACTCTTTGTACTAAGCATGATTCCAAACCCCGCTGACACAGCCCACTAGATGAATCAGGTTACATCAAACTGAGATTATAACGGGTACTGGCACACAGAATAGTGTTTCATATAGGGGACTGCATTGCCCTGTTTAAATGAAGGTGCGTCTAAATTTTTGGGAGTATCTGAGAGAGAAGAGTCCGACAGGTTTTTCTGTAATTTGAGACATCACCATCAAAACACGACCATGTAACACATCCTTCAATAATAAAACTCACCCCTGAAAAGACGTTTTCAGACGAATCAGTGTCCAACAGAATACTTTGGTATCACAAAAACAAAGCAGTTTAAAGTATCTAGATGGTTGAATGTTTTTAACATCTAGATCTAATAAATTTGCATTTATTCAAGAATGTATAACAAAACCACACAGCTCTACATACTTCAGTGTAAAAGAGCACTGACTCTGCAATACGTTTTAACTTACCTCATAGTACATAGGCACATCCTTAGCCTTTTTTGCCTTTTGACCCCCATATTCTGCGATCTGCAAGTAAATAAAGCATTCTACTGTGAGAAGATTTTATGTTTACACAAATTATTTTACTCATTATTCCCTTTTGCAAATGCTACACTCACACTCCAAAACAGTGAAGAATCATCTTCTGGCAACCCTGTACCTTAGGGAGGGATTTTTGTGATCAGCACCTTGAAGAAAAGTCTGTAGGAAAACTTCATTTACAGGGAGCAGAGCAGCTTATACAGTAAACTTTTCTTTTTCCATTTTTAACTCCTACAAATTACAGCAATGAAGCTGGTAGAGAGTATAGACAGTAAGTCCTGTGAGGAGTGGATGAGGGAGCTGTGGCTCTTTAGTCTGGAGAAAACCTTTTCTCAGGGGAGCCCTTATCATTCTCTACAACTCCCTGAAAGGAGGTTGTAGCAAGGTGGGGATCGGCCTCGTCTCCCAGGCAACAAGCAACAGGACGAGAGAAAAAGGCCTCAAGCTGTGCCAGGAGAGGTTCATGTTGGACATCAGGAAGAATTTTTTTACAGAAAAGATTGTCAAGCATTAGAATGGGCTGCCCAGGGAAGTGGTAGAGTTACCATCCCTGGAAGTGTTCAAGAAACGACTGGATGTGGCACACAGTGCTGTGATTTAGTTGATAAGGTGGTGTTCAATGAAAGGTTGGACTTGATGATCTTGGAGGTCTTCTCCAACCTTAATGATTCTATGAATTAGTGTAATTTTTGAAACTTCCATAGAGTAGTTTATCACTACCACAAAATAAAGAAGGCAGGCTCTAGAAGTGACATCTACAGCTTGGCTCATTAAAAGTTACTTTCTTGGAATACCTGTCGGAAAATGTCTTCACGTGTTACCACACTGAAGAGCTTTCGCAGTGGCACCTGCACAGCAAGAGAGAGGGCCTGGGTGTGGATTTCATCCTCAGTCTTGGTCCCAACAACAAAAGCGATGCTAGGCTTCCAGCCATCCTACATTCCAAAATAAAATATTTAAGGTATTAAAACTCATGCCAACGAAAGTTCTTCTCTGCAGTTTCAAAGAGTAATCTTGTAGAGATGGTTTTATGTCACTTTAAGACATATTAAACATCACTGTATTAATCACGCTGACATCGCATGCAACCCGAAAAAGCCCCTACTACTTTGTCCCAATTCTTTCTGCCATGAGGTGGCAGCATTATGCTACGCAAAACACAAATACCTACTAACAGACTTAACAAACCTCTTTGCAGGCAAACGCTGCATTAGCGTCTCACAAAGATGTACTAACTTTTAAATGGCATTTGCAGATTTGGCAGTTCAGGTAGCAAACAAAAGTGAATTTTGAATATATGTATTATGGCGATCATTCGATGTAGAAAAAAATGAACAATTTTCAGCTTCCTCATCCTGTGAATTAGATAATGCCCAGATACTATTTTCTGAATGTTGTAGCATTATTTTTATGATGTTTTATGAAGACATATTTATGGTTCTTGAATGGTTTCACCAAATATTCTGAATCAAGAAAAATTACCAATGGCAACTTGCATTTCACTACAATATTGATGAATTAAAAACACTAGCAGTTTTCAAACATTTGCAGTAGCATACACATTATTTTAATGCAAAAAAAATGTTTTCAGCACTAAAAAAAAGCAGAACAAGCAAAAATTGGAACACTTTATTTACTGATATACATCCAGAAAAGCTTAAAAATTATGTAATTTAAGTAACTTTTACTGGTTATTCTCTTTCACATTTCTGCTTTAACCTACTGGAATCCCTTTCACAGAGTGAGTCACTATCTCCAGCACATCTACATCTCACTCTAGAATATTCTTTATCAGCATTAGTGGTGGCTGAACTATGAGCATTTTTAATGGTTGTGCTGTACAGGAATTACTGAATTTACTTTTTTTTAAAATGCATATCTGCATGTGTAAACTGCAAGGTTACCAATACAGCTGCATAAAGGTAAACATGGAGAGGGATTCAGTCAGATCACGGCAGTCCCAGGACAGTCACATTAATGCTTATCCTGGGACCAGAGTCACAGTCCAGTGTGCAGCATAGCAAGGAAAGATTTTAAGAGATTTAAGATAGGGTGGTAACTTTACGATATTGAATATTTTCATATATTTATATTATGTACAAAGTCCTTGTGGAATAGGAACAAAACCTGAGCTGAGCTTAAGGTAAAGTGATGAAAAGGACCATTCTAAGAAAAAGACTCAAATGGTAAGAGAAGCATTTTCTTCCAGTTTTACAATACCCTTCTTCATTTGTTCCTTTCCTTAGCTGGTAAAATGCATACCTAAATGTCTGCAATTTGAGTAACTGATGGCTTGGGATGGGAGAAAGCCACAGTTGACCTAAGTTTCAAAACAGTGTATGCTTGCATGGTGGGAAACAGTTTGCCAAACACTTAAGGTAACAAAGGATAACATCACATGGGTATGCCCCATTTTTCTTACCACAGAAAAACAAAATTCAGAAAAACAAAAAATTCAGAAAAACAAAAAAGATGTAAACATCATCTCGGTAAAACTTTAAATAGCTGCAGATCAGATAACTAATCCAAAAGGGCATCTATACTTCCACACATCATGAACTTCCTTGATGGTTTATTGCAGCACAAAATAAACCTCAAATTTTAAAAATTACGAGTACTATAGAGTACAAGCATATCACTGATACTCTAGGCATATGCAAACACGGTGGAATTTATGAGTGTCCAGCTGCCCTGGGGCAGCAGACACTGCTCAATGGAGAAGTGGCAGCAGTAGTGGGGACTGCGCCAAGTACACTGAATTTCATTTTCATCTTTTTCATCTGCAGGAAGGACGGGGCATGGTAACTCCTTCTGCCTAAAGCTGCAACATAGCTACTGGCGCACAGCACTGTGAAAGATCTCTAGGTATTCCAATATCATCAACATGCACAGGAGTTGCAGCTAATCTGGATTAAAGCTATCATTGTATACCTGCCAAGAGTTGGACAGCAAAACTTCAGCATTCTTTGAACAGTAAGTATTTTGATGCCCATGCCTGTGTGGAAATGCATAATTTTCTAGGCTCTCAGAACTGAGATCGAAATGCTCTCATGTGGCAGTATCCTGGTGCTCACCAGCAGACACGGAGCCTTTAGAACAACCATCTACCTGTGGCATGAGCTAACGGAGCAACTGTTATCACTACATTGCCCACTTCAGTGAGGACCACCAAGAGAGGGAAACAAGGTCCGGTAAGTCTCACAGAGAGATGCTGACAGTACAAGAGCAGCAAGAATCAGGAATGTCAGGTTCTACTCAGGATCTACTCATGGTCCAGCAGCAATACAGAGCTTGCTCCCACAACTTCCTGCAGTTCTTCAGATATATAAAAAAATATCTATCAGAGAGTTCTAAGACTCTGCCTTATGCCTTCTTTAGTTCCTCCTTAAAACATGCTGATAGCTCTCTGCCCACAAATTAAACCTGCTTAGCACTGATTAATATCACTGCAACAACATCTGTGGAACCTGTCTTCCTTATCACCCTCTCTCTTCTTGATTTTTCCACCCCTTGGTCACAACTGTCCCTAGTTAATTTCTCCGTCCTTTTCCACTCTCCATTCCTCATCTGAGTTACACCACTTGTCTTAATGTTTCCCCCACCTGTGACTTGCTCCCCAGCTCTTGTCCTCTGTCTCCTTGTTCAGCTAGCCTCCGGTTTCACTATCTGATCCCACTTCAGGCTTTCTCCATCCTCAGATTCCGTCTCCAAATCCTTATCCTCTAGCCCCTATAATAATTCCCAGACACTTTCAGAGATATGGTTGAGCAATGAGACTCTCCTTCACAAAGGTACTATAAGCCTTTCTAAGAAAAGAGAATTTTCCTGGTTTCCACTGTGGTGCCCACCTTTACACCAGCCTCTGACAAAGCACCAAAGCAAAACATCAAGGTAGGTTCTGCTTGTGCAAAACGTGTGTTTAAAAAAAAAAATAGGACCTATGCAAACAAAATTATCCAACCCCAGATTTTTGTTATCCAAGCAGAAATTATCATCGGTGGGCCACATCTTCTCCCCACTAAAAATGGTCTGCTTCAAAGAAACAAGGTGATAAATCTTCTCAACGTAACAGCTGTGAGAATATTTATAGTATAGGCAAACCATTGGCTAATACATTAAAAATAAAATACATGGAATGAGCCTCTGCAAGATAACTGTACTGGTAGTGAAAATTATAATGTTATTTAATTCTACAGAAGCATATGCAGCTCAATACAAGGTCTTTTGTGCAAAAATTTGAGTATTATTAGAGACACCCTATACCTCCCTAGTGCTAAATGAAGAAAAGAAACTGCTTTTCTAAAAAAAAGTGCAATACCTGGGAATAGGAGCTAGAAGTAGCTAGTAAATATCTGAAGTAGCTACACACACCTTCACAGGCAATAATGATCTAGACTTCCTGGAGTCATTAACAGCATGTCATCTATTCCTAGACTGACCAGTTTTGAAGCCCTGAAAGATCATTTTTCAGAAAAACTGCACACTGAGAACATGAATTGAAGTCAATAAGGACAGTCAATGTGCACCATTAATATGTAGTTTAAGGTGTTTAATTGATTATACTCATTTCTGATTTTAAAAATCTAGTATTTTTGCAATACTGCTTTTATATTATCGATCCTGTAACAGTATCCCCAATGTTCAAGGCACTGAAAGGACAGAGAAGAAACAGACCCTGCTTCTACAGCTCACCACCTAAAATCACAACATAAAAATGTGAAGGAAAAATAGTAAAATGTATATGGTTACTTTAAAAATATTTTCTCCCTCAATATACAACTGCTCCTCCACTTAGTTTTATTCTTTCAAATGTTATTGTAGTATCAAGGCTTGAGAAAGGATCTGAAAGAGGATAGATTAGTGACCCTAAGGCTACCTCAAATGACGTTCCCAGCTTAATGAACACGATAGAGAAAACCATAAAAATAACTACTGCAAAATCATGGAAACAGTCTAGGGAGGTTGCCATTGAGAATATAACACAAGCACTACAAACTGCACAAAGGAGACCAAAATGTAGGGAGCAGATATCCCACAGAATCAAAAATGCTGGTTCAAATATGAATTTTAAAAAAAATTGAAGCTGGAAATGTGGCAGTGGCAACTGAATACTGTTTAAACAATCTGAAACAAACTCCAGTTAAGGGCAGGCCAGATTGCTCTCACTGGAAAGCATCCAGTGATGACCATTGCTACGAATGACATTGTCCTCCTGGTTTTAAAACTCTTGGCCATGTCAAGAGCTGAAATGCACAAAAGTCTCTCAGTATTACAAATAACCATCTGTGTGGAAGACTTCCCATGTCCCTCAGGTGGAGACGCTCCAAATCTGCAAGATCAACCTAATTCTGAAGGCTCCATGTAAGCAGCAAACTTTTTTTTGGTTATCCAAAATCCTTGCTTTCACGAAACACAGAAGGTGCCTCTCACAATTTTGTTCTCAAGCCTCCATTGTGTTCCTCTGTGATGTGATTTTTTCCAACTGTTAAAAACCAGTGCACATAGCCTGTATATCTTGTTCACCACAGCAGTATTGGAATAGAATGTTAAGAAAATATCTAACTTTAATTCACATTGAAGAAAAAAGCAGATGCAGCACACATTTTTTTCTTCCTTTTTAAACATATCTTGTTTTCTCTGCTTCATTTCCTAGACACAAAAGGGCAGCTGTTCTAGGGAAGACAGTTGAACAAGTCAGGTATATTGTTTATTTTTGCAGTACCAGTTTCTAGATCTCTTTGGCCAAGAAAAGCATCAAGCTTTGTGGGGTATCTGTCATTTTACTTTTGTGGTACGTAATGTTGTGGAGTTTAGTGATTTTTGTTTAGTTGCTTTCTTGGTTGGTTTGGGGTTTTTTTTGCAGGTCGTGTGTTTGTTTTGTTTGATTGTTTGGTTTTTTTCCTTAGGACAACAACCAGTAAGTTCATTTTGTTACAGCAGAATTTTGAATTTACCTGTAAGGGCTGAGAAGAAACATTTGAAAACTCAAACTCCAAACATCTGGGCATCAAACATATTAGTGATTTATGAACAATTAAGAGTAGTAACAACTCTAACACTCTTTATTTTCAACGAGGGGGCTTGTAAACCAGTAAATACAGCTGGCATTACTGGGAAAGGTTGTTTATCAGGAATTTTGTAGCCTTAAGGTAGGACATCACTTCTCAGAAATATGCAGACCCACTCTCATTATCTGCTGATTGACACACCCACATTTACTAATGGCTTTTGTTTGTAAGAGCCTGAGCTTTTGCTGTACAACAGGGGCAGATGAGATAATATCAAAGCTCAACAGAATGTTAATTTTTCTCTGAAGAGGAAGTAGTATGAATAGCAATCAAAAGTGGAGCCATCCCATTCAGAATATTTTTAGAGGTTTCACAAGATTTAAGTTAATTTCAATTTTCAGGCGCTAAAAGGCCAATAAAATGAGAGAAATCATACAGATGGAAAGTCAGCACAGAACAGGGCTTCCAGTTGCTATGCTTAGTTATACTAATTAATAAGAACAGTTATTTCAATTAAGGGCTGTATTAGCCCAGAATTCACGTTTCACTCAGCAAATATCGCCCTTTAGGTACTTAACACATGCAAAGTTTAAAACTACCTAAGAATCTTAATTTACATTTTGCAATTTAATTCTGTAGTGAATCCAATCAAAATAGATGATAAATATCTGAAGGCAAATACAGTCTGCAATTCCATGTTCTTCTGCATAACACATTACAAACAAGAAAGATATATATAAACTATAATGTGAGGCTCTGGAAAATCCATATTTCCTCTGTGTGTGTTTTTAAGTTGTGTGTTTGCCAGTTTTCACAGTGCATTTAGTAAAAGTAATTATTTGGTTAGTAAATACCATTTAAATCATATTTCAGTTAGCATACTTGTCCATAAAAACCTTAACAGCACTGGTAAAATGACTCTTTTTCATAGATTGAACTAATAAAATAGGTAAGTCATAAACACATTAAAATGTGAAATTTCACCACTCGATCTATCTGGTACAATTTAAAACCAGTCTTAGTAAATTCCCTTTGCCTCCACTAAAGGGAAAGAATATCTTCCAAATTGATGCAAGTAAAAGATTTAAAAATTCTTTACATACAAATTGTGAGGAGAGAAATTTATTTACTTGATAGGAGTTCCTGTCGTCGCCCAAATAATTTCAGATTCATATGGTATTTCATATACAATACTGAGGATGAGTAAGAAATAAGTTTTGTGCACTGTGTCTGGTGAGACCTACAATTCAAGTTGTTCAACACTCTCTTTTACAGATTGCTTTCAGTTCCTGAGCTTCATATATCTGAGTTTAAACTTTTTATGTTATATGATTACTAGGGTAGGGTGGGTGGGGGGTAGGGACAGTGTGGTTAGACTATTTGCAGAATGGGATTTGATTTTTAAAAATCATGTTTATCCTTTAATAAAAACCCCTATGTGATTAAGTAGTTAAGATATTCAATGCCCTCCGTGTTCAAGAGGAAGGAATTAGATTTGGCAGCAGAGTCGTACTTGTGTCAAAGATGTGCTTTTACAGAGCATGTTTATTTACATTAAGTACACCCACATTTGGCCACACTTGATGAATCTTGATTCACACATGCTCAGAAGAGATCTGCTGGCATTTGAGAGTTTTGCACCGAGTGTGCTCTTGCCCATGACTATAAGAGCTGAATAAGAACACTCCTGCAGTAAGAAATTTCAGTGGCTGCCCAGCATCTCAGAAGCCTGAGTTCAAGCTGACCACAGTAAGGAGACAGTTTTTCCCAAGTTCCCAAGGCACTATCTGTGAACAGTATGGCAGAGAAAGTGAAATTAGGTTAACTGGAACAGAAAGCAGTTAGACGATACCAGAATTATGGAAACAAGGAATCTCAAGTCAGCCCCCATGGGTAGAGGCATTACGATAATCTTTAATTAGGTGATCACATACTTTTTCCTACAGAATTCTTGCCCCATTCAGTGAACATTCAACATTTTTTTTCCATCTGCCTCAATGTGTGGTCCTGAATAATACCAACTTTGACGTTTCCTAAATTTTGAGCATTTTATTTCCTACCTTTAAAAATACTTCAATATAATGGTTTGCATTTAAGAAATGTAATAAATTATGTGTAGAGGCAGCAGAGCATACAAAGCACTTTGTTCAGTGAATTCACTGCACAATATCCACAACCACAATAAACACCACCATAAAAAACCATAATCACTAATTGGCACCTTGCTAGTAAGCATGGGAGAAAGACCAGGAACAGAGTAGGTGATGGAGATTGGACCTTCAGCCCATTCTTATGCTTGAGGGAGGTTTTCCAAGGGTAGGGACAAGATTCACAAGTAAGAAAGGGCTCAAGCCCTTAGAACTCTACTGAAAAATCTGTGTTCTAGGGAAAAATGGGAAACAACAGCCTAAGCTATTCAAAAAGTGGTCTTGTTTGGTAAACTTGTATTATATGGTTACTGCCAAATAAAAGTAAAAGCAACTAAATATTTAAGAGATTTTTTGACATCTGTGGCATTTTCGGGAAAAGCAATTAACCAGTTTAAAAGCCTCCTGAATTAAAAGTTCCTTATATTTAACTAGTGCTGCTGCCATATTAAAAGGAAAAAAATCAACAAAACACAAACCCACAGCAGCTGAAACAAAAAACTGCTTTTTTTTTTTTTTAATAGGGCACAACAGGAATCCACAAAACAAGGAAACCACGGAAGCAATTTGTCTCACTTGCAGAAGCCGTGCTAGATAAACACATGCGAGATAAATATTATTGTTTGCTAAACTACCACCCTATTTGAAACCAAATTTTCTCCTGCAAATCAAGATTTATGAGAATTACATTGCTTACACAGAACCTGAAAACCTAAATATGCCTTTAGATCCTCACACTCTGTAAAAGAAAAAAAAAATAAAAAGAAAAAAAAGTGCCTTTTAGCTGCACACACTCAGGCAGGAAAATTACAGCCTCACATTTTCAACGCTACAGTTAATGCTGTGTCAGCACCTCCATCAAACCTCGTTGTTCAGCAGTTTATAAAAAGTTCACTCCGAGCCGAAACTTGGCACCCAGAGCCCAGAAAGGAAAGTGCCCAGGAGGAGCAGAGAAACCCTCAGGGCGACGCTCGGTGGCGGGGGGCAAAGGGGCAGAGGGCCTCCGCCGCACATCGGGACCATTCACAGCCCTCCCCAGGGCCACCCTGGGGCCCCCTGGAGCCCCCGGCAGCCGCGACCCCCGGGGCGGGGGAGCGGCGAGAGCCGCCTCCAGCCCGCTCCCCCTTCCCACCGCGCCGCCGGCTCTGCCCCTCAGCTGCCTTCACCTCCTCGAGGCGGGCGGACACCAGCGCGGGCTCCCAGCTCGACAGCCCGGGCACCAGCGACTCCCGGCCGGACCTGAGCCCCTTGGGGCCCATGGCGGTGCGGCGGCGGCTGCAGCTCCGCCGGCCCCACGCGTCGCCCCGGAGACCGCGCCCGTGGGCGGCGCCTGCCGGCCGGGAGAGCGCTGGGCCCGGCCGGGCTCGCCCGGGGAGGCCGCCTGGAGCGTCGCGCCTGCGGGGAAAGGCTGGGGGAGCCGGCGCTGTGCAGCCTCGGGAAGGGACATGGTCAGTGTCTGTCAATATCTAAAGCGGGGGTGTCAGAGCATGGAGCCAGGCATAGGACGAGGGGCAACAGGCAGAAACTGATGCACGGGAAGTTACACTCGAGTAGAGGTGAGAACTTTGCTGTGTGGGTGACCGCACACTGGAACAGGTTGCCCGGAGAGGTTGCAGAGTCTCACTCACTGGAGATAGTCAAGAACCATTTGGATGCAACTCTGTGCCATGTGATTCTAGGAACCCTGCTTGAGCGCTGAGGTTGGACCAGACGACCCAGTGTGGTCCCTTTCAACCTGATGGATTCTGTGGCATGCTCGTGGGGCTTTCAGGTGCTTTCCATCATCATTTTTGAGACAACGAGACACCCCCATCACGGCTGCCCGAAGGAGAGGCCTCGCCAAGGCTGCGTGGAGAGTGTTGGGGCAGCACATGCTCACACAGACACCAAGCGACACATCTCATGCCCGGGGCACCAAGTCACACATCTCATCTCCAGGGCCACTCTGCAGCACCCGTGGCAGCTCTCGGCGTGCCCGGGGAGGAGGGCGAAGGAGCGAGCTCCAGCCGTGGAACTGGAGCGTGACCCAAGCAGCGAGGCGGGGGGTGCACAGGTGTGGGCAGCCAGGCCTTCTCCCAGGCCCAAGTGGCTCTCCAAATACTACCATATGTTACGGCACTGGGACCAGAAGGGGAGAGGGAGGCACTGTTGGGAGAAAACAGGAGAGCTGCCAAGATAAAGAATTCATTACAGAGGAGTCATGTCGTGATCTCACACTGGAGACGAGTGAAATATTCTGTGTGATTTAACAGTTGGTGAAAATACCCCAAACCACATGCTGCCCTTCCCCCACCCCCTTATACCGATCAGGGTTGCTCAGAGCCTCCAAATCTTTATTTTATTTTCGTCAGAGCTTAAAACCCTGCTGTGCAGTGTGTTACTGCCTTAGTCAGGATTTCGTTCTGGGATGATACTGACTTGGCATGTATGCTGTATAAAACACCTTTTATTACATGGGTTTAGTGAAGAAGTAGGAATTTAGCTTCATAGGGGATGTAACAGGCAAGTCTCCCATCATTTTTAGTTTGCAGAAGGGTATCTTCCCTGCGTTTGTAGATACTTACGCAATTGGTAACATGGGAAAGCTGCACAGTATATTTGCCAACATCCATTAACTTTTCCCTCAGCCCATCTCTTGGCTGATGTCCATTTCTCTGGTTTTGAGTCTTTCTTTTATTGTCCAGAAAAAAAGAAAAAATCAGGCTTAACTTGTTCACAGAAAAAGGCTGCATGACATTCACACCATAACTGTGTTCTTCACTAAAGTCTTGGATACACAGCCTGTGCCTGCTGAGGTGCACTGACAGAGTATGGAAAAGAGGAGTGGGGCAGGATCACCAGCTGATGTAGCAGAACAGTAGAGAGGTTTGGGCTAGAATGCACAGATAACAGTGCCAAATACTCTAATTATGAACCACCCTTCAGATTTTTCATGGCTCAGTTTTCAGGAATAAATACAAATTTCGGGAGGAGTGACAGGAGAGGGTTGTGCACCCAGATCTTGATGGTGTGGCTGGAATGTGCTTTACCATTTTGGTGGGAGACTTTGGTGGGAGCTGATAACTGTTTAATTATGCCCATTCCTGGATCTGTGTGCTCAGATCATTGGAAGGTTAAAAACCGGAGAGACTGATGTTAGCCAGTCAACAGCTGTGAGAACACAAACAGTAGCTGTGAGAACCATGAACTGGCCTGTTTATATCTACTGTGGGTTTGCTTGATGCATAAGGATTATTTGAAGGAAATTGTTCTGTTCTTCTTCTGCTTACCACGTTAGTAAATGCATCTAGATAACTTTGTTGTTGTATGCTGTAGCAGATAGCAAGTCAAACTAAAGTAGGACAGCTGATCACTGGGGGTTTATACCAGTTCATTTAAAATTATCTCCACCACTCACAAACAAAGGAGAGGAAGAAATTGTATTTATGCTCCATTACAAAGAGTTGTAGCGTATAGTCCTAAAATGGGTTATCCATCAGTGAAGTCAGCCGAAGACATCTCCTGTTTGGCTGCTTGTCCCCGTCCAGTCAGTTGTGCTGCCAAAGATGCTTGTAGGCCAAGCTGTGAACCAGATCACTGAAACCCCCTTGGTTAAATCCTACAACAGACAGACAAATCAGAAATACTGGGAAACTACAGCCTTTGTTTCCTCCAAATGGTCTGGACTGCACAACGCCCAGCTGCATGTTTTGCAGCTGAGCCATCTGAAAACCTTCAGCTTCCTTCTGATAACTAAAAGATGAAGTTGCTGCAATCTCAAAACCTGTATTAGCAAAACTGAATAGTAATTCAGCTATACTGATAAGCCTCTGGTTAGAGGAATAGGCAAATTTCACATTCAGAGGGACAGTATGCAGTTTGGGGTACCTTCTGCACAAAACAGGAATGGGCAGATGTAAGCTTGACATTTCCAAGTAGTGAAATTTGGTCTAGTGCCAGAGTTAATAGGACTATCTGTGATGACTTTGTGTAGGACAGGATTATTTATGGTGAGATTTTTGGGGAGAGTGGCAACCTAAAAATGAAAAAAATCAGCCTTTAATTTTTTGGCTTATTAAAAATTACCGCTTTTGAATACATGTGTGGAGTAACCTAAGACATGAATTTACAGTACACTTGGAATTCTGCATAATACTCTGTGTAAACAAAGCATAGTTTATCTTTCCCTGGGAGACAGGTTAACAAGCCTGTGTATTATGAGTTTATACAGCAGGGTAAGAAAACATGCATGGTAAGTCCGGTGGAGTAGCTAGACACAATAACATGCCCGCATGCCCACGTTTTTAATAGTAGTACAGAAGGAGTGTTTAAAAATGAGGTATATTCTTTACCTCCTTCAGGAAGAAGGAACATTGGTTGCCTTTTCTTTTAGGGTAACTTAAAGAACATTTGCACTTACTTATTCTTCAGTAAAGTGTGGGGAGTGGAAAGGCATTACTAGTTGTACGTGTCATTTCTTCTCTACTTGATATTTTCTGAAAGACTACGTTTGACTAAAGAACCAGTAAAGGTTTTGGTTGTTATTAATTAAAACCTGATTAACTGAGAGGGGATTTAATTTTAATCATGCTTGCTTTGTTTTAAAAATGTGCTTATTTTAAATGCTTGAAAAATATTTGGAAAAAATTTTCTTTTTCGTAAGAACCATCAACTTCTCAGCTTTAGTTGGGAAGCAAGCAGAGTCTCTTTGCTTGAGTCCTTAAGAACACACTTAATTGCTTTATAATGCTTTCATAAGATTTAAATATTTCTGAAACAGGGATGCTTCCTGAATTATGGCTTTAGAAAGCTGTTTCTGTTTTAGAAAACTGGCCAGAAAAGTTGTCTAGAACAGCTAACATGGCGTTCAGCACTGCTAAGGAAACAGCCTTTCATCCTCTTTATATTTCTAAAAGAAGAAGAAAGATACTAAGAAAAAAGAAAAAATCACACTTCCTCCCCCTTCACCCCCCCTCCATCCCCCTCCCCCCCAAGAGAACACTGTTCAGTCCTTTATCCCCTCAGAAAGAAAGAAGGGGAGGAACATAAAATTCATTTTGCTTTCCTTTCTAGTTCCACAGCACTGCAGCATCTGGGCTGGGAGCAGCTTTTGCTTGAAGTTTGCAACCCCCCAGGACACGAGCGTCTCACAAGTTACACAGATTTGACAGCTATAGCATGTGTTACCACAGCCTCCCTGAACTCTCACATACCAAGCTGGATGTAGGAGGTCTTTGCCTACAGTTGCTGCTCTGGCCACCAAATGATTCTTTTAAATTTATTTCTGATTCTCTAAATTTGTTTATATAATTTGCATAAAGCTTCCCACATGGGCTGCACTGGCCTCGTGGATGTGGACCAAATACCTGTTTTGGCTTTAGGATCTAGAAAGCTAATTTCTACATCACTAAATTGTAAGTGCATGTGCCCTGAAAGGGATAAAGGTTAAGCCAAGTGTAAATATATTAACACGTTCCCCTTCTGAATATTACATGGTGCTCTTATTTTTCTAGTGCCAGAGATCAGTAACTTCTTCATTAGACTGAGTTCTAATCATGAGACAAAAAATAACCTCTCCTTCTCGGACTGTGATGGGCCTTCCTGATAAAATAAGGGTTGTTAGATGCTCGCTGAACAGTGAGAACTTGCGGGGATGGTTAGAGGGAAAGGGAACAGCTGGATTGTAAAGACCATGCAATTCAGACAGTCCATCCACCACATGGCAGGGCCTGCCCTCCAGTGCTGGGCCAGTCTATGCACACTCTGGACCTAACCTATTTAAGCTGGTCCATCTAATAACATGGCCCAAAGCAAATTAAGTTGTAGATATTCCCTTCTCCCTCCAGCTCTTGCATTTAGTGGATGCCTGACCAGTCACTGTTTTTTCCTCTTCACTCAAATATTTCCAGTCAAGCTGAGTTATAAGTGTTTGTAGCCTCTGTTGTGTATCACAAGTAAAACATACAGAACAGATTAAACTTTCTTTATACAAATACGTTTACATTTAAGAGTCTCCACCGGCTTTGTTTTACTGGAAAAAAACCTCAAAACTTGCAAGGCCCTGTATTTAATTTTGGAAAAGATCCTTTCTTAGTCCACTCTCCCATGTGCATGCATGTGCAAGGAGAATGTTTTTTCCTCTCTGTAGCAAATGGTGTAAGGATTCCTGGCAAAGCTCAAAGTGAAATCCATTATCATCTGTCAGTAAAACGACTTCTAAATTCCAGCTGAATGTTGTGCAACAGTCTCTTTAAAGAAAGACTACTGCATTTGGTATTGTAGTTCTACTGTCTCTAGGTAGCTGAATTTTGGAAGTGTTCAGTGCTGCTGGTCAGCAAAAAAAAAATCCAAATTCAGGTATCTCAGGCTTTATTCCTGCCCCTTTCCAAAACAGATCACAAGTTTTTATTCTTCTCCCTAAAGAAAGAAATCCAAGGAAAACATTTTCCCACTCTTCCAGAAAGCCAAACTCCCCATCTCCACTCCATTCTCCTGCATTTTCAAATCCTGCATCATTGCATGCTTTCTTCTGGCACAAAAGGAGTATTTTCCCTAAGGTTATAAAGTCTTTCATGGAGATCTGCTTTTATAGCAGTCGTCACTCTTACCACCATCCAAAAAGAGTGACTTGCACAGTAGTGCTGAGCACTCACTGCTAACATTTCTCAACAGCCAAACAAGGCAAAGTTTAAATAAGTAGGATTTGAAACATTATGCCATTATTGGTGCAAAAAAAAAAAGAAAGTTTCTAATCCATTAAAAACCAACATTAACACCATGGAGGGTAAACAGACTTGAGCTGTATGCCAGAGTTTGCAATGAAAATATTGATGAAAAGAGGTGGAGAGACATGGGGTGTTTATTTTTTTAAAAAACAGGAGATTATTTTTAAAAATAAATGTAAGCTGTACTAGAATTGGAGTAACTAAATGGCCTGGGCCATACTTCTTTGGCCTTGGTAGTCTAATTCACTGAACTTTTAGTTAGATCATTTTTAAGTGGATTTTCTGAGGGTGATGTCTAATGGCATACTAACTAAATTGCCACATTATATACTATTCTGAAACTGTTGCTTCAACTTTATTTCCCCCTCATTTCTTTCTAAACCATTTTCCTAAGCATATAGATCTGGTTCAGTGAGCACGTTTTGGAAAGAGGTACATGAAGTAATGACTATTTCCTGCTCTGTTTTGGCTCTCAGTCTTACTTGTGCCTAAAATCTGCTTTTTAGAACAGCTGTGATTAAACTTCCCAGTCCTAGGACAATATCACAAAACACTCTCATGCCTTACGGTGTCACCCACTAAATCCTTTACTCTTTCATAAACCTGAAGTGTTACTACTGTCTCCTAACCTCAGACTAGAAAAGCATCCTGTGCTCTCTCTTCCCCACCTGCATCATTCTCACTTCACAAGCTTTTCTTATCCTGCATCTCCAAAATTCAAAGTGGACCCCACACTGTGGCAACATAAAGAATCAAATCCAGTATTGCCCAGCAGGAGCTCATCTTTCACCAACACCTCTCTCCTGCCAGTCCTTGCTTCTAGACACAGCTGGTCCATGTGATCTGAGCTACACCTGCCAAGAACCCCATCCTGTGAACTCCTAGCACAGTGCTCCAATGAACATATTTATGCAGGTGGGGTCCTCTTCCTTGTCAGCTGTGCTGGAATGCCTCCTCTCTTGCTCTTTATTGGGCACCCCACTACCACCATTTCCTAGGCAATTATATGAAATAAAAGAATATAGGAAGGCAGGCTTCTGCGATAGCTGATGAGTTCAAAGCCTAAAATATGTAAAATTTAGGCCCTCCTATAGAAACTCCAGAAAATTTCAGAATTTACTTACTCCTGAGGGCATCAGGATTTAGCCCTGAACCTGTACAGTGTGCCCTGCAACTGCTGTAGCCCCAGTGACTAGGAAAAGCATAGTGAGAACCAGGTGATGGGGATGAGCAGGCTATTGGCAGTCTCTGCCTGCCAGGGCCTCATCTTGTACCCTCCTACCAAGACAGTGAGAGTTGGAAACTACTATGAAATGTGTCTTACCTTTGTAGAATTATCTGTAAGGGAGTAGTATTCTTTGGCTTCTTTGGAAGGACACTTTTGTGAAGTAACCACAAAATAAGGCAGTTTTCTGCCCCACCAAAGTCCAGATATATCCTTTGTGCAAGATTTTAACAAGTACTAACAATATGGGAAGTTGAAATAATTTGTGCTGTCTTTTTTTCTGCAAATGACAGCAAAACCAAGGCTCGGTCAGAGTGATTTAGTTCTCAGAAAACTATTTATTTAAAGATCAAATGAAATAATTTTAGGAAAGATAAACAGTATTTTCATCCCTATCAGATGCTAACACCTGCTTTAATGTAAAAGCTCCACTTACTACTGACAGATATTGTATAATAAATGTTACAAAGAAGATTTGGTAACGCTTTATTATCAATATTGTATAGCTTCTGCCCTGACCAGCAATTCATATGGATTCAGTAAACTTTAAGCAAATAAAATGTGGCAAGTTTTTATACTACATCATTGCAGAGATTGAGTTCAAAAGGGTTTCTAATTAGCACTTTTCTTAGTTAACAAACTGCGTTAGCATAATTCCCATCAGTCAAATTCCTTAACTCACATTAAGAGCAGTCAGAATGAAAAAGCAGGCCTTTTTCCATCTCTCTCCATCTCATTACTTCAGACGAAGCAAAACATTTACTGTGGCAGGGCTGCAGAATGTGGAGGGCCATGAATGGAAAAGGTACAGTACATAACTAAAATCTGGCCGTGCTCCAGATGCATTGACTTGCTTGTGCCAGTGCTTTCAGATCATGCATCCTTAATACTTTGTATCCAGTGATTTTTAAAAGAGGTGATAGTCAGGACTGGAAAATAATGTGGAGAGATTTGAGATAAACAGTTGAGCTCAGCATTTTGGTCCAATGTACCACCTATGGTGTTTAAACTCTAATTCTTAACTACACACTTAGACCTGGAGTATGTAAATGTTGTAAAGTCATTGTGATTGTCATTGGGTATGTCAAATTAGGACTGTGAGCAAAATGAAAGAAAGCAGATTTCTTAGTTTTCTTTAAAATATAAGTTGAATGCCAACAGAAAGCTTTTTTTTGTGAAAACATCTTTTTTCACTTGCCTTGAATTATCTTTGCTTTTCGTCATCATCCCACAAAATCCTCTGATGACTAAACAATAATAATTTAAAGAAAACACTGACAAATTAGTTATTTTTCCTGCAAACTCCCACCAGTAAACCTTGAGTGCCATTACTACCAGTGCGGATCAATGAACTGCAACTTGTCTGGTTTCCACTTAGACAAATAGCTAACATTTGCAAGATTTAATTGAACTTTTTTTCTTTATTTTGTAACACCAAATAATGTTTTACAGGACAGAAGATTAATTAACTGAAAGTCTTCTAGTGTAATGTTGTTTAGACAACGCTAGAAAGACAGAGCTGTGCCACCAAAAAGTGTGAGAGTTTGGATGGAATAAAAGGCTGAATCTGAAACTGAATCACTCCTAGATGGTTTTAATTTCAGAGGTGATGGAATTATATTTTGGAGATCATAACAGCTTTTGCACAGAAGGTTCAATCAGCAGCACTTTATGTTCCTTTTTAGAGCTTAGTACTTGAGATTCCAAGCTGGATCAAATATATCTCTGTTGTTTTGGGGCAGTAAGTTAGCCGTGGGAAAAGCTGATCAGTTCTGAAGCAAGGAAATTATTGACTACTAAAGCTCAACGCTTACCTCATTCAGACCTTGCCATCAGAGTTTAAGTAATTCTAGATGCTTTGAACAAGAGGCTGAGGCCCAGATCTGTAGGCACTTAGCTCCCCAGACACCTTGAACGACCTGAGCTTTTGTACCTGCCTTGCACACCTTCACCCACACACCCTGGATCACTGGAAGTATCCTCACATCTGATCAGGGTGCTGCTGGTAGGGAAAAAACAGGGCAGACTGAGCTGGATTACCCTTCTTTTCTGCCGAGAATGAGTGGATTAGCAATATGCAGTAGATACGATTGGCAGCACTGCTCATCCAGTGGTTCTAATAGATTTTGAGGAAATGTTAGTCAGTTGATTCACTACATGTACTAGGATACTGTTCAAATCAGAGACTTGGAGATCTTTCCTGCCAAAAACAGTGGAGTTCCCTGTAGAAAGCACTTAGTCCTTTTTTGCTTTTCAGAACATGGCAAAATCATGGAAAGCTTCACAGTGCCATAAACCAAGTTTTTTTCCCCAAGTGTTCATGATAAAAGACTGCTGATGATGCAGCTTGGCCTTTGGGAGGCATTCCTCAAGGCTGCATTTGTTCCGTCATCGATATTTCATCAACTAGGCAGGCACAGAGTGATCTTCTGAAAGAATGAGTGCATTCCTGATCCTGATTTGATCTATAGAAGTAATGTGAAGGCATGGAGAAAACAAAGGAGTGACAGAGCTCAGAACCCTGGGAACCACTGCATCACTGCTCCAATACATGAACAAAGCAGTCTGTACATCTTGAACTGGGGTGAAGGGTGAGAATGCACTAAAGGCAGGCATTTGAAGCTGGAAGAAAATAATTCCAATTCTCCTAATGCAAATACTCTATGAGTGAGGCGTGGCATTATACCATTTGGGACTATGCTATGTGTTCAATGTCTCTTTGAACTGAGATATCTTGACCTGCCTTAACCTATTCATTTGCTCATCCTCCTATGCTGGTATCTAGACTTCTACTTATTTGGAATTTAAAGAATTGTTGAAAGGAAGAAACATTATGCACACATTTTCAACCATTTGTTTTTCTCAAGTCAGTGGGGAAATAGAATGTTTTAATCAAGTTTTGAAAGGCTCCTGACCTAGACAGGAAACTCTGGAACTCACTTGCATTAGACCTTTTAAAAGAGCAGCTTATCAGTCTGATAAAGATCAAGCTGGGGATGTTTTGCCCAGCTGCTTTCTGGGATATGTGTGAGAATTTGATGTGGTGGTTTTTGAGTGTTTTTTTCTAAGTGCTTAAGACACTTCTGTACAGTAGTAGCTCTAAAACATAAATGTAAGAAAGAAAGAACAAGATAAAGCAAAGCTAGTTGTAATATCAAATATCTGTATTTTCAGTGTGGTTCAGTATGCATTTGTAAAGCTGGAGCTGCAAAACTCAGGTGAGACTCTTGATAGCAGTGGAAGAGCAAGGCTGTTCTCGAAGCTAACAGATGCTCAGTACTTAGTATCAATGAGATGAAAAGTACAAGCATAGGGAAGCAAACATCAGTGGGGATTCCAGCCTTCAGGAACAGATATATGTGTTACAGAGTTAACCTCTGTGCAATCTCTGCAGCTGCACTTCACCCGGAACAGAAACAGTGGGATGTGTGTAGCTGTTGAACCATGAAACGATAGTATTTCCTATCTTATCATTTGGTTATTTCACACTTACACTCATGACCTAGAGCTCTGGAACACACTCCAATTTATGAAAATATTCTGACAAATCTGGTGAAAGGTAGACTTGTTACCCGAGATGGAGCTTACAGTAGAGACCTCGATTATTGGCTAGATGGCAGTAGAGGTTATTTATGTTTTGATACACATGTGCACTATGTATTATACCACTTTGAAATTAAGCTTACTGTACTAGTGGAAAAGTTTCTAATATCACAGATCTACTCATCCCTATGCTAATGCTGCTGTGTTCTGTTACATCCAGCAAAAAGTGATTTTCGTAAGGACAGTTTACTGTTTGCCTCCATACTTCCTTCATATTCGTGGAATGCAAAGCCAAACAGCCTTCACTTGTCCCTTTTCAAGAATAGATTTCTAATTAATGTTACACAAATCAGCCAGATGCCTACTGCTCCAGGGCAGCAAGAGCTGTTTTCTCTCAACTTCTCAGTAGATTCCCAGTTTATGTGTTTCCAGTGGTCCCTCTGCTTCCCTTGTACAATTGAGGGTTTGGGCAGGAGTTGGGCTTTGGTTTGCTAGTGTAGTGATGTGGGCTCATGGCATGATAATTAATCCTCTTCATGGTGGGGGCAGAAGTAGCTGTATGAGCACCAGGACTTCTGTGTCCACTCAGGGAATGTCATTCAAGATGGTGGTTTAACTCCTCCAGCAGAAGAAGGCTCCCACGTTGGCATGGGAGTCTCCATGTCTCCACAGAGTCTCCACAGGCAGGGTGGCTGCACTTGGGGAGATCTTAAGTTTAGGCAAGGGAACATGTAGGGGAAGGTCTGGCAGCCAGTCCCTGTGATTCCCCAGAATGCTAGGAGGACCAGTAGTTTACAGACCACATAAAGTACACTATGGCAGGATCACTGGAGACTGAACTTGTACAAGCCCTGTGGTGCAGTACCAGTCACCAGCCCACCGGATGCTGGCAGGGCAGGGAAACCAGACCAGCCTGGCCCAAATATCTTTCAGAGAATCAGGCAACATACTGATGCCACCATTGAGTCAGAGACCACCAGGATGATTTGGGTCTGATCCCCTAAACAGGTGTTGATGCATCTTGATGAGACTGTGCAACCCCTGTCTCTTTCATAAAGGAAATTGCCGTGCAAGGGATCTTTTCACAGTGTCCCTGGCCTCACTCTGTAGCTGACTGGGACAAGTTTCCTGGGGCCTCAGGGAATGGACACAATGAGATTCAGGCTTGGATCTGAAAAACCTGAGTCCCAGAGGACTTCTTTTACATCCTCCACCTCCTCTTCTTCGATCCACTGTTCACAGTGTCCTGTGGAGCCCTCTGCTGCAGCCGAAGCTGGTGTCCCTCTGTGGCAGCAACTGCCTTCAGCCCCCTGCTCTGGCTTTGCCTTACCACCTGTTGGTGGATGCAGTCTCTCAGGCAGCCTCAAGCCCAGGGAGATTAGACCCATTCATATCTGAAATGACAGGGGGGTGCGAAATTTTAAAATGGCTTGTTCTCCTTGGTGCTGCTCCCCCACAGACCCCTGTCCCCCCGAGCAGCTGCCCCTTGCTACCCCCCAAAGCCCCTTGGAGCAGCTGCTGTCCGTCTGGCTGCCTTGGCCTCCTTGTCAGCTGTTTGATGTCACCCATCAATCTTCCATCTTTCCTGCAAAGCTCTGATGATCAAGTTTCACGTATCCAGGACTCTGGCCGTAAAGTCCCTTTCACTGGTATAATTAGTAATTAGAGGAATAATGTTAGCAAACTCCTCTTGGCATAAACAGACACTCAATCCCCATCTGTCAGGTCAGGAAATTCACATTAGGGCGAAGGCCCAATACAGGTTTTTCTTCTGAGGTGAATGACCGCACACGCTCCGCACTACTTAATTAAGCTGGCCACATGACATCAAGTGGGAGCTATTTATAAGTGACTACTTCAATTATAAACAATTTTCAGTGTTCTGAAAGTCATCGTGTCTTTCCTGTTATGAATCCCCATGGGCTTTGAAAGACATGGTCTCTCTCAGCAATGCTCTGTAACACTCAGTAAGGAGCCAGGGGGGTCATTCATGACTGGTGTTCAAGTCCATGGTCTTTCTTGGAGTTGCACTGCTGAGATGACACCATTCAGCGGAGTTATCCTGTCATTCAAGCATGACAGGTAAGGCAAACTGAGGACCAGATCTCTCACTGCAGACCTCTTCACTGCAGCTAACAAACTCCTGATACTCTGCAGTGGGTAAAGCTCAAGACAGACTGGTTCAGACTGGAAAAAACAAGGCAGCATGTATTTAATGTGGAACAGGCAAAATTGAATGTTTTATTATCCTGTAATAGCCACTATAACTCAAAGATAGGATAATTTAAGAAAGCCCTATGCCTTGTGTTAGGTGGGAGACTGAAGTAGATGATCACAATGGCTTCTTCTGGCCTTATCATCTGTATTGTTTGACTCCTCATAAGAACTACTTTCTTCCCTTCTGCAGAGGGGAAGGTTCATATATGACTGAGGATCAAGCTTCTGGTCCTTCCATAATTATATGAGGGAAAGCCAGAGGTTGTACAGCTGGGCAAGGCCTCAGAAGCAGTTAAGATCAGAAACCCTTTTCTGGGTTTTTTGTTTCATTTATAGGTGTTGGTGCAATGAAAACAAAGATGAACAAGCCAAGTCTGTGGCTGTGTTCCATGCCTGTAGTTGGGCAGACTATAAATAAAAAACCACAGCACCACAACCAAGGGAATTCTTATGTGCCCAAAGTTTTGTGTTGCTCTGTAACCCAGTCCTGCCTGGTCTCCCCAGAAGGAAAGCAATCTCTTTTCAGGTTTCTGAGCTAAATAAGATGCAACAGCACATGGTTGTTTCAGGAGTGGGCAGAGAAGCTTGAGCCACACTCAGATAAGAACCCATTGCTAAATGGAAATGAGAAAATACGATCTGATTTTTCAAGCAGTATTTAACTTTAAATTACCCAGGCCACTCCTTAGCTCAAAGGGACCTACCTTGAGAGGGACAGGGTGAACCACAGCTGCTGGAGTGGGAAAGGAGGGCTTTCTAAAGAAGGAGAGGACCTCTGAAATTTGTATGTTTCCTGTCATATCATTTTCTTTACAGGATTCGTAGCTGAAGAAGGACACAGACAATTATTTTTCTGTTGGAACTATTTCCAGATATTTTGAACACTGTGTCTCAGGGTACTAAAATCAAGCTGGACATTGAGTTCACTGTTAGATACAAAATATAAATTAATACAGCATGACAGGAGGGTTAAATTCATACAGTAGCATAACCTCATCCTTTTGATGCATACCTCACAATGCTGTCCTTATTTTAAACAACTTAAAAGTCTTTGACCTTAACAGCTCAATTGTATTGTCTTAAAATATTTTTCTGAATTATGTTCCTTGGCCTCAAAGAGGAAAGGTGAGCTCGAGGAAAAATAAACCTGTTATGTAGGATCACACTGACATCCTTAACAACTGATAACTTAAGGTCACTTTCAGAAGCCCCTGTCACTTGAGCTTACTGAAAAAAGTGGTAACAACAGAGGTTTGCTATTTGGTAGGTGGAGGAGCATGAAAAACAGATGAGGTAATACAATTTGTATAACCACATACTATTGGATTTTGGAGAGAATGTGTGGCAGGAGAAGAGTGATGAGATGCGGACTCTGTTCCCGTGGGGACTGTGATCACAGTGGATCCCCTCTGCCAGCTCCAAACAAGCTGTGATCCTTGTGTCCCATCTCTGTTCCCCGGGCCTTGCTGCAGTTCTTCCTTTTTCCTGTTCATAGATACATGTTGTAGTTCAATCCCTTCTCCCCCATCCTTGCCCCAGTTTCTTGGCTCAGCTTGTCTCTGACCCCCTTCTCTGATTTGTGTCACTGGCATTGATTAGTTCACTGATCAGCATTTCTCTGCCACTCTGAGTTTACAGTAATTTCTCCCTACCTCTGTTTCTCACTATCTCTGTTGCTCTGTACCACTGCAGCTTCTCAGAATCTTCAATTACCCTTGGTGTTCACCCTATTTTCTGTCTTTTGTGGCTCTGCTCCCTCTCCAGCCTCGGGCTCTACGGAGACCAACTCCTTTACCTTGCACACAACTCTTACTAGAATTGATCTCTCTCCTGCCACACCTCTTCACCTGACATGTTTCCAAATAGCTTGTCTCTCCATCCTTCTCCCCAAGCTGAGTCTTTCCTTTTAAGATGCCTCCTCCTCTTTTCTTCTGAATGTAGCCTTCCCTGTTACTCAGATTCCTGTCCTGAGCATTCCTATGTCAATTTTCTGCTCTGTATCAATTGGGTTTTATCCCTTCCCTCTTCCCTCTCCCTTCCACATCTGCTTCCATTTAGTAGGTCTTCTCCACCATTTTCTCTGATTGCCAGTAGCAGATCATCACAATCCTGAGGGGAGTCTGTCCTACCACTATTAACTGTAGGAGCAGTAACTATAAGAAGCAACCTACTTGACTTCTTATGCATGCAGGGAATGCACAAAATCCTCAGTGACTTCACATGCACAGCTCTGACCTGCGCATATCAAAATGTGACCTTTGAACTTGGCCGAGCTTTGATGCTTTTCACAATGAGAAAATGAGGAACAGTCCTGGCTCAAAAGCCATTCTTTCTGATAGGACTACATTTTCTTTTGAGCACTAGTACTGCTACAGCTTCCAAAAAAATAAAAATCTCAGAATATGATCAATATGAGAAAAAAAAGTCCATAAATTAATTTTTCTCTTTTTTTTTTTTAAGTTGGTTTATCCAAATGAGTGTCTTATCATGGATATGACCATGACCAGGGTAGGCTTGGAAGAGAGAGGGAGAGGAGAAGGAAAACTGAGTGGAGACCTGAAAAGGAAGAAATCTCTGCCAAACATGTCTGTGTCTTCATCTCTTTAGCAGCAGTTGCAGTAAGTCTTTAACAGCATATGGTTATTATGGTACTCTTTTTACTCCTCTGCCTGTCTTGTCTCCTCTTACTTCACTCAATTCTTTCTCTAATTCTCTGTCCCCAACATTTTTGTTCTTCAGTTCCGTACGTGTTTAATCTCCTGCTGTATCTCCTTATACTCACTTTGCACCTCATTTTGTTTTTCTTTTTTACTCTACTGCTTAATTATCTCCTAAATCTCTTATCTTGGCTCCTCTCTCATGTCATAATTTTCTTTCCTCCCCCCCTCCCCCCAGTCTACTTCATGGAATAATTCTGGCTATGAAAAAAAAAGAAAAAGCCAAGAACAATAGCTATAAGGCTAGATGTCTGGACATCAGCATTCATTTTTGCTCTTACTTTTGGTCATACACAAAATGGGCCCAGCTGTTGCACTAAGCCCTTTAAACAATCAACAAATCCCTGCTCTGCCAGCCTTGAATATATTAAAGCATAGAACTCCATCTGGAATTGCTCATCTTTTCTCAGGTCCTCTTAAACTACCTTATACTTTTGGGTCTGATTGAAAAAGGATTTTATAAAGAATATTTTGAGACAAAAATTCACAAATCCTGTCAGTTGGAAATCTCTTCAACTGACACTATGTTTTCCACTGCGAAAGCAGTGTGTGTTTCCCCTTCATTATTCTCTGTCCTCTCTGTTTGTCTCTCCATTTCTTCATCTCCATTCCTCCGTACATCAGTGCTCTGCTGCAAATTGGCTGGAGAATGTGTCTGGTTTGACTATGTTTGAAAGCCCCAGGCTGCTTAGTGATAACACCTGTCCAACCAGTTAGAGAGGGTACAGATCTAATGGGGACTGTGAAGGCAGGCAGAGGCAGCTCTCTCCATTCAGCATGACACTGAGGGTTAATAGAAGGAAAATATTGATGTTTTATTGAATTACTCCTATAGGTCGGATCATATAACATGCCCAAGATCTAAACAATGATCCTGTTCTGGAGGAATGTGTGGTTCAGACTGATGAGATAAACCGTTTGCTGGAATATCTCTCTGAGTTCACTAAATTGCTTCCCTTATTTAATTACAAATTAATTGAAAACACTCCTTGCCCAGTGGAACAATACTTAAATTCTGATTTGTTGATAGTATCCTAATCCTGCTTCATATTCCTGTAGACTCTCCCACAATTATGTCATCAGTTTTGCATGTTTTTAGTCTTTGGCAAAACCTTTTATGCAGGACTCATTAACGTAAATAAAAGAAAAAGCTGCAGCCCTGTGGCACACAAAGCCTCATTAGTTCCAGCCAGGGTGATGCTGACATAAATAACAAAGTGGCACACTTGCATCTGAGGTAAATATGGTAGCAGAGCTCAGAATGGAAAGATGTAGCTCTGTTAGCAGAACGAGGAGATGAGTATTCAGACAGGACGCAAATTAAATCTTCCTTGCAAATGAAATCTTGCAGGAAGAGGCTGTTATGGAATTAGTTGAATTTAAAGCATCTAGAGGGTCACATGCCCTCTGCCTGCTGCATTTCTAGTCTTCAACCAGTACAAGATTACTCGCCTTGCTGCACTTTTCAGTGCTTAGCATGATCTTTCTCTTGATATTTGAAGGGAGGCAGAAGCTGCCTTGAAGCAGACAGCTCCACAGTGTGGTAGAAAAACCTGGCTGCCAAAGAGAAAAATCAGAGTTAACTTTCAGTCCACAGGAAGCAGGTTGCTAATTTTTCAGCCAAGTCATTGGCCTCTCTGTTTGGGATGATAATCTGTTTGCCTACTGTGAAATGCTTTGTAACAACAAGAGAAATGTGAATACAGCATTGATAAGGTACTTAGCAATATCAAATTATTACAAAACATCTGTCAGCCAGCATCACAAAGTATTCTTAATCAGATAGCCCAACACTATAAATTCAAACCACTGTCCACTTTCCTTCACACTGATAAAAGCTCATTCTTTGCCTTCTATTCTATAGCTGATCCTTTTCCCGAAACACTGATCATATAAACAATTTATAGGGTATACCAAAAATGCTGACACATCTGGGGAATTTTGGACACCACAAAGAAGAAGAGATTGATATGATATATGATATGATATGATATGTTTTGGAGATCCTGGGTCTGGATTTGTCAGCCATCCCTAGATTCAGTGGGGACAGGATCCTGGGAAGACAGGGTGTTTTATGCATACTGGTTCTGGCTATTTTGGGCCAAAAGGAGAAAGTTGAAGCCTAATAGGCATGTGGTACAAATCCCAGGGCTGTGGGGACATGTCATCTCAGGAAGATGCTCCTTTAGAAGGCAAGTAATACTTCCCACTCCCATCTTTACGGAATTTATTTGACGTATAAGCCCCTCCCTGGTACATAACAGCGATCTGCTTGTGAAGTAATGAAAGCATGGATTGTAATGGAGCAGTGGCTGAGTCCCTGCAAAAGTCACACCCTAATGCAGGTGGAAAGGCTGAGGGTTACTGCCATCATATGAATGCCAAACAGCTACAGAAGACATTTAGTTAGCTCACAGATGGGCATAGTTCAGAGGCTTCTCTGAATTATGCCCATCTGTGTTTTAGATCGGGAAGGATGAGACCGCATGTGCTGAGTTTTCCAAATACCTGGGTATCTTACCGTAGAGGAACTAGAAGGTTTTACCTGAAGGTCTGCATTTGGTTTGGTTATTTAGCAAGGGTCCTGGGAAAATAAGATGGTAAATATAGCCTGGGGTGCTGTACAAGCAAGCAGTTCTGCTTTTAATCAGCTAGAGTTTATTTCAAGCTGGCACTATCCATCCTAGATATAGCTAGGTGTTCTGGTATTGGGTCCAGGACCCATCTGGACATCTGAATCTTCACTAGCAGAATAAGTACAGGGTTTCTGCTTGTTCCACTCTTCCAGTGGGATGGGGAGACCGCATTGCTCTCTGATGGGGCTGGGGGGAAGGATATGTGCAATCCTGGTGAGATGGGCACTCTCAGTTACCTCTTTCATAATTCCTACTGTGCAATGTCCTCATGCATTCCCAACATTGTGTCCTCAGTCAAACAGATTTTACTAGTGCCTTTTCCTGAGGAATACTGTTCAGTGCAAATACACTCAATTCAGTTCTCCAAAACAACCCCGAAATAAAAATCACAATGTACCCAAGAAATAGGGATCATGAATCTGGGATTGCAAAATATGCCCAGGCATGTTTAGGTAATCAAGTAACAGAAGTATCAATGTACTGATGGATATAGTGAATAAAAGTATCCATGAAGACAGATAATGGTCTCAAAAATTTCAGGTTATACAGTTTTGGGTATTTGTAGTGTCCCTGGGGTTTTCAAGATAAGGAAAACCTAGCACAGGTTCCAATAAGTACAGGGACAATGGCTGAGGACTTTTAAAGGTCATCTGAACATGTGATGACTAGGTAGCTGTATCCCCACCTATGTTTTTCTAAAAGCCAATTTACAACTTTCCTAACTTCACTCTTCCTAAGGCTAAAGCAATCCCTGTCTTACCATTTTAACATGGATGAAGTCACTTCAACAAAAACCAGGAAGATTAATTTCTCTTTAATTACAGTGAGAAGTGGGGATGGGAGAGAGTAAGGGACCCAAAAGTCATGGACTGCTTAGGGCAGAGAGGAAAATGTTCACAACTGCTGACAAGATTAATATGCAGTTGATGGGAAACACTTTCACACCAGGGTGCCAACAAATAAACACAATTCAAAAATATCATCCCTGCTGCACTGGATAAGGGTGGATTCCCTGCAACAGAGAGGGAGGGAGAGAGGGAGGGGGAGACATTTAGAGAAAGCGGGAGACCTGTTTGCTCTGTGAAGCTTCATGCCCAGAATTCCTCTGTTGGAATCTGATAGCGGGGGGCTAGCTGGGCCAAAGGGTTACTGCTTTCTGCATTAAAAAAAAGAACAGGGAAAGAAGGCTTGGGCAGGGGAGGTCGAGGACTGTGTGTGAAAACCTGAAGATCAAGTCTGTGCACAGCTGCTGCAAGGCTGGGAGCTTCCACCTGCTGCGAGAGCTGAGCTGACTTCATGAATGCTGCAGGATTTGCAGAACCTGGAGATGAACAAAAGGGTAGAGTCCTCTCCTTGCTTGGCACATAGAGGGAGGCTGTGCCTGGTTTAAGTAACACAAAATGTCTTGCTAATGTGGGTTGTCTCAAACTTGTGGGGAGGTAAGCTGGAAGAGTGTGAGGGGAGGCACCTCCACAAGCTGAAAAATGTGCTGTGAGATGAACAGTTTACAATCACTTTACAAAAAAAAAAAAGATAAGCTGATTATTTTCCCTTTGCCTTTGACCTTTTCTGTCTTTGTTCCCTGCTTCCTCTGCCTTCTCTCATCTTCCTTACATGCTGCCATATTCTACTATTGAGGGAAATGCTGCCATTTCACTGCCAATCACCTGTTTAAAAATGCAATTTAGATAATATTTCAGTTAAGCTGGGTTGAAATTGCCAGGCTTGAAAATTGAACAGCACTGGATTATGTGTCTATATATATCAGCAGAGGAGATTTAATGAAATTGTTGACTAATGAAATCTTAGCTTTAAGACTTCACATCCCTTCAGAGATATGTGACATTAAGATCCCCCTGCCTCTATTACAGCCGAGAGCTTTTACTGAGAATTTACTCAGTAAATTTTTACAGTAGATTTACAATAGTCTACAGTAGATTTTACTGTAAACAAAATAATAAAAAGCATTGCTGAAGTCAATGTGAATGCCAACAGCTACTTTAAAAAGGAATTTTTAACCCCTGTGTTCACCTCCTTATGGCTGAAAGCACAGACATCTTAGTCCTGTCCTGCAGCTCTTCACTCTTGCAGTCCTTAAACCTCCATCCCATGCTACTTATTTTCTCCAAGCCTTGCCACTCCTGGTGTTCCCCTTGGGTAAATCTACTTCCCACCCCCTTCCAGCCTTCAGCCATTCAATGTCTAGTGCAGGCTTTGCACCCAGCAAACTACACAGTGGTTTAGTGATGTGCATAAATGGGGACTGTGAAGGGCAATAAGTGGAGTCCCTTCCCTTGCCTGTTTGAAGCAGAGTGTTTAAATCTAGGTTTCCAAAGGGAAAAGGTGCTGGAGGAAATCTATCACACTGCTCCACCTGCACCTCTAAGTCACTATTGGATAAGGAGGGACGGTTTTGCTTCTGGGGCTGATCCAATTGGTCTTGTAACCTTTCGGTTCCCACAGGAGCATGACAGCTCTGTCTGTGTAGCAGCTAATGCCTCGCAGTTGACCTCCAGGGTCAAGGACATTGTGCTGATCTGATGACAGTAATAGTTCTGTTGACAGATGCATTTCAGCAGCTGTACAGCCACTTGGTGGGACTTGAAGTTAACTCTTCCTGTGCCACCTGATACCGATGGCTCAATTGTAACTTACATGAGACAGATTGTCTACAGCCCCTTTGCCTCCGTGCAGTATAAACCTCTCCAAAATAAATTGCCTCACCACTCCAAGGAAGAAATATGCAGTTTCTAAATACAAAGCTCTCCCTACAGCCTTTCTCCTTGACTTAATCTGTCCAGCTTTCTGCTTCTTCCTTCTTCTCTCTATTTGCTTCCCCTCAAATCCCTGCTTGATTGTTGAAATGCTCATTTAGACCTTGTGATCTTTTTATGGTCCTGCTCCCTGTCACTGAGACCAAAGTCTTCCCCTGATGACAAGACTGACGCAGCTGCTGCACTGAGGATCCTGGATGATTGTTGTTGATGAATCTTCTTCTTGTTATGTCTCTAGTCTCTCTAAATTCTTTCTCTGAATTTTTTATCTGTCCACCTCTCCTTCATCAATGCCCAGTCCTTATGTTGAATGACATCACTGGTCGCCCTGGTGATGTTTTGAACTTGGATTTCTTTTTGCTTTCATCCTCTTCAATGCTGGTCCAATACCCTTAACTCACTCACTCAGATGCTCTTACAGCACATTTTCTGTGACACTCTGCCTTCTTATAGGTCTCTAAGTTTCTTTCTCTTTATTTCACTTCTTCCTCACTTCTCTCTCAGCCTTTTTAGGATCTTGGTCATGTCTTCTTCCCTAACAACCCCTCTAGCATCTGTGCTTACACCTACTCTGCTTCATTTATCTTTGACGTGTTTTTTGCCTTGTTTTCCTGTTGACTCCTTTGTTGCCCCAAAGAAGTATGTTTTCAGCCCTGTTCTCTGATCTTCCCTTAGGACTTGTGTAGGTGACTTAGGAAAGGAAAGCTTTTCCCAGCTTTCCTCACCCATGAAACTGCAGCAGCAGCTGTTGTACCTGCAGTGACTTAGCACTTAGCTGAGAAGCACCAGAAACACTGCAGGATGCTGCATCAAGGCCACAGATCAGGCTCTCCCTCATCCCTCATCTTCTTGGAAGACTCCTGAGGTTTCATGACAGCTACACTTGAGCCCAGACTTAATTACCCCATGTACAGCTGGTCTGTGTATGTGGACAGCAAGATGAGAGGGCCTCCCAAAAGGGCTGCAGCCTTTGGATCTACAAGTCTAACAGTCCCAATCTGCAATCCTGTAGGACGGAAGCATGTCCTTTGTGCTTCAGGACTGGCCTATAAAAATCAAAAGAGATGGTTATCCTGCATCTGGAAAATAACGGTCTGGTGCTTTCTAGCCTCTCTCACTCCTAGACCTTTTTTCCTTTCCTCTCACTCTCCCATATTTTAAAGACTGAATATTCTGACACAATTGAAAGCTCCTTCTTGGGTAATAAAAGTGCTTTTGGAATCCATTCCTATAAAGGTGAAAAAAATACACAACTGAGGAAAGAGAAAGAGAGGTAAAACGTAAGATTTTTAAGAACTCTTGCAATACATACAGAGTTAGAAAGGTCAAAATTCTTTATTTTTTTTTACTTCTGCTTTTGACATCATGGTTCCATTTCAGATACACATTTTCATTTTTACTTATTTCTGTTACTGGACCTTTTTTCCTTACGCTTAATTTTCCAGTGACTTTACTGAACTTCTTTGACTGCTTGGAGCTTTTATGGAGCAAACTGGCACATCTTTGTCCAGATCTTAACAGATACAAATTGGTCATGTGCCTAAAATCACCAACACAGTCTCCTTTGGCACACACTACTCTTCCTGTCCTAATCGTAAGAACAATCTACAGCTTAATTTCCCAGTGAGACTGCAACATTGCTTAACACCCATTTTGATAGCGTATTTGTGAAGGGTTTGAACTACCAGAATGATATGGATCAGTACAAGCACCCTCTTTCTGCCTTTCAACTTTATTAGATTAAGGAAAATCGACCTGTCTCCAGAGTTACTCTCTAGGCTTGCTATTGCATATGACCTTCCCCTGCTCTGGATTTAAAGAAGTAGTGCACATCGCTCCCTCGTCATCTCCTAGCCACAGTCATTTTGTCAGGTTTGGAAACAGAAACAGTCAAAAAGAAATGACAAATTTTGAGAGGCTTGTATTCCTGTGCTTCACGTATACTGGATACATACTTTTTAGTGGACAACAGTGAAGTGGTAATTTCCTTGTGAATCTAAATGTGATATTATATAATATAGTTCTGATAATAACCATGATGCTTGTACATCCCTCATTATCATGACTGTAGAGAGTAAGGGATAAAAAACATTTGTGCTCTTACCCTTCTATGAGGAAATGCTAAGTTAGGCTTGATTTTCTAAATGACAGCATCACAAAAAGTATTACTACTTAAAAACAACAACAACCACAAAAAACAAAAAAACCCAAAACAACAACAACAACCCCCCCCAAAAAACCAACAAAACCCAAGCCTTTCCAAACAGATAGGTATTGCACTTGTTTCTAAAAGTGGCAAGACCGAACATTCACTTATTTTTCACCAGACCGCAGAATTCTGCAGCCTGACCTCGGTCCCGGCCAGGCTCGTGCTTCCCATGGTCAGAAGCTCCCTCTATTGACCAATAATCTCACTGTTCAGGCGGAGGGAGCTTTCGCTAGAAGCAACAGCAGGACCTGATCTCTCAGGTATCTGGGACCTCTTGCAAATAGTCTTTGAATCTGCCAACAAAATAAAAAAAGTAATAATTTTATCTGCATATTTTTGAATTTCGTCGTTTTCTGCACCGACTTCTTTTTGTTGATTAAATGTATGCTTATACTGTTGAATGAGTTGGTCCAGCAGGACTAGGAAAATAAATTGTTTATACAGAATAAACTCTATTTTTGCTGTTGTGTCTCTCTTCATAATGATAGTAAAAAAAGAAAGACTTTGGCCTATATGTTTCTCATGTGAAGGACCTTCAAAGAGAGCTGTGGAGAGCTGAATCAAGAACTGGGTCTATCATTCAGGGATGACTGCACCACCTTGGCTGTATGAACATGGTTATCATTTGAAGCCACTCAGAAGAGCTAGAAAAAAAATTGCTGAACCTGTTCTTTTATACTGGTTGGGACAAGCACTCAGTATGCATTGTTATGTATAAATAGCCATTTTCCTGGCTCCAGTAATAAAAATTAAAAAAATAAAAATCCATTAGAGTCAATAAATATATGCTCTGGGTTTTGTTTTTTTTTTTTTTTCAAATGAGATTATCATGGGAAAATATAAATTTGCAGAATTGTACTTACTACCAAATCCAGTGTACCAGACAACAGAGAACCATACTCAGGCAGGCAACTAAGCAGGACCCTTTCTAAAATGTATGTTGACCTGAGTCACTGTGATGGTGGAGCAGATCCTTGTGCAGTGTAAACCAGCATGGTGCCATTAACTTCAGTGGAGCACTGGTGTAGTACAACGGGATGCCTAAGTTGGCTGGGAAAAACCTGCATGGTTCTGGGCTTTGTTGTGAGTACTGACAGGCTGATTTAATATTAAAACTTAGGGGTGACAGGAGAACTGGAGAAGGTTTGCTGTGCTGCTCTTTTGAATTGCTTAGGAAGGCTGCAATGTGCACCCAGAGATTTGACTTTAACAGGGTTGCTCAGAAGGTGCAACTGGGGAGCATGAATTAAGAAAATGTAGAGTGTGAGCAAGCTGAGGGAAAGAGGAGAGTTTGAACATATTTCTAGACTCGCAAGACTACAGCTGTGGGAATAATTTAAAAAGCACACTTTTTTGGATAATTTATTTTTGAAACTCTGCAAAATTTGTCAAACCATTTATTTGATGAGCATTATTTGACCAGCTGTACGGAGAGCCACACTGGAGTGCTGTAATGAGTGCTTTGGAATGCGACCAGCGTTAATGTGCCTGTGATAGTTGGAGAATTCTTTTACCCTGCTCATTTCTGTGGTTTGCCTGTAACTATGGCCCTGCTTGATTGCTGTTATGATGTGAGCTTTAAATTCTCTCTCTCCTTTGGCCTTTTCCTTTTGGCAGTTCCTGCAGAGCTGAGCCCTGATTAGAACCACAGCAGGTCATTCGATCTTCAGATGGCTATAAAAGGTCTGTGCAAGTGACCATCTCGCTCCTGTCCCAAATGGATGATCACGCATAGCGCACATTGCCGCACTCCTGGCAGGACTTCAGCAAAACTGGCGAGTTTTTCCTTCCAGAGCTAAAGCATAACACAAGGTACAAGGAGCAATTCCTTTAAATGTCCCTTCAAACTCTCAAATTTAGCAGGAACTTTAAAACAGATCAGACTTTAAGGTGATGAGGGAGAAGTACTGCTCCCCTGCTTGAAACTGCAGTTGGGTTTGTTACCATCAGGTGTGATATGAAGTCAGCATTTTCCTTGATGACTTTTTCCTTTGCCATTGTTGCAATCTGGCACTGGAGATCGGTGCCTCATTCCAGGTTTTTAAAGGGAACTATAACTTTCCTGAAGGATTTTATTCCTTGTCTCCTTCTAAATGGATTTCGTTATTTTGTAATTTCTCAAAAATGAGTGAGTTTGATAAAATCCAGATATTTGGAATGAAGATGGAGAGTTCAGATAATAACAGTTTTACTGCAGAAAAAATAGAGGTTTAAATACTCATGCTATTAAGTAAAGTTTATAGTAATGTGCTGTTCTCTTTCACTCATGGGGTTCTTCAGAATACTGATGCCCTTTTTTTGAGAAACTTGTGTTGTTCAAGTGCTGGTGGCATTTCCAGGTGAAACAGCATTCAGATTATCTTCCCACCTTGGTGGGAAACACTCACGAGAGGGATCTCCATATCTCAGTATCTGCATGTACCTTGCTTTGTTCAAAGACAAGTTCTCTGGAGCACAGGCCGTTGAGTGCTGGACAAAATTGTTTCTTTGGGAATCTCAGCCTCTAATGCAATTCACAAAGGACAGTGTTTCAAGAATTCACTCTGGTCAGACATTGAGACAGAGAGTGAATTTTTCCAGTGCTGTGTTTAGACACTGATGATATCAAGGGCTGAAATTCATAATGCAGAACATCTTCATATAATTAAAATTCTCCCTTTTTTTTTGCCAATTGCAAGTATTACCTGGGATGACTGGTGCAGGAACAACACTAAGTTTGGTTGCATTATTTGTATTCATTATTTCAATAATGTTCAAATTATGGACTTAAAGCCAGAAGCCTGAAGTTTCAATCTGAGCTTGAAGATCAGCTCATTGACACTACTTTGGACTCAATCAGCTTGTGGCTAAAAGTCCCAGTAAGAAAGAAACATTGCTTTGATGTTCTTTAAGATCTCTCAATACACTCTATATTAGCTCTCACAGGTCTGATCTCAGGTTTGAAAATACTAATAGCAAATGGCTTATGAGATTGAAGTAGCCCATTTTAGTTCTTTTTTTCTCCAAAAGTTATCTTTATAAATACTTTTTAAAAGTACAAATCTTAAAAATATAATGGAATCAAATGACAAAATATACAGCTTTTTGGAACATATGATCTCGTTTTTGGTTTTGGTCATTTTGACTGATCAGCTGGTATGTTAGTATTCAAATCAAGGCATTTTTCTACTTTCTTTGTAAAAAATCACAGTAAAATATGTTGAGAAGAAAGGTCAGCTAAGGAAAAGAAATGTGGTTCACAAGTTGGCCAATAGAAAAGTAATTCAGCATTGCTATAAACTCTGACTGTTCAGTTAATTTTATATGCAGATAATTATCATTAACAGTGCCACTTCAGCATGTCATGGTAGCTTATAAATAGAAAAAGGATATTCTTATTGTCAGTGAATTAAAATTTTTCAGGTGTATTTTGTTTTCATTTTGGAAGTATTTTAGCTCATTCCAAACATTTCCGCAGAAATTAAAAGCTAAATACTGGAATGCCCACACAAACACAAACCGAAATTCCTCTTTTATTAGTGTTCAATCACACTTATATTACACAAACTTATATCACAGAGTTCTGCCAGATGTTGGGGAACAAAAAAGGCACACACTGCCAGGTGAGGAGAGGGCTAAGAAATCTGTGTTGCAAAACCAAAGGCCAACCACAGAAATATTTTGGCAATAGCTCTCATGTGAGGGGATCATATGTCCCTCCTGGAATGCAAGGCCAGCAGCAGAGAAAGCACAAGAACTTCATGTGCTGAGATGGCCGAAGATACCACTTTTCCCTGGTATTTCTGCTTTGGTCCTTTTCTGGAGGCATCACCTGTTTCAGCAGAAGTGCAAGGATAGGAAGTACCTCTGTGCTTAGAGGCTGCTGTTCGAACGCTGGCATTTCAGCTTGGCCCAAAAGCTTCAAAGCCACTTTGTGATGGGTGGTAGGAACAGACAATAATGTCTGTCCTCCCACTTCAGAAAAATTCAGCAGAGCTTCTCGGTTGGTTACTAGTGAACAGTTCCCATCTGGAACTGTAAGAGGACACAGCTTATCTACATTGCATGACATTCTGAGAGATTCTAATATTTCCACATTCATTTCTGTTCCCAAATCAAAACACAGATCATAGGATCACAGAATATCTTGAGTTGGAAGACACCCAGAAGGATCAAGTCCAGCTCCTGGCCCTGCACAGGACACCCCAAGGGTCACACTGTGTGCCTGAGAGCATTGTCCAAACACGTCTTGAACTCTGTCAGGCTTGGTGCTGCGTGTCACTGCCCTGGGGAGCCTGTTCCAGTGCTCAGCCACCCTCTGTGTGAAGAACCTTTTCCTGAGATCCAGCCCAAACCTTCCATGACACAACTTCAGGCCATTTCCTCAGGTCCTGTCACTGGTCACCACAGAGAAGAGATCAGTGCCTGCCCCTCCTTTTCCCCTCACAAGGAAGTTGCAGACTGCAATGGGGTCTCCACTCAGTTTCCTCTTCTCCAGGCTGAACAGACTAAGTGACCTCATCTGCTCCTCACAAGGCTTCCCCTCAAGGCCCTTCACCATCTTTGTGGCCCTCCTTTGGATGTTCTCTTAAAAAAACCCTAACAACCAAAATTTCTCCTTAAAAAAAACCAAAACTGATGTAGAGATAGAGAATATTTATATATTTATTTAATATCTTGCCCAAGCTAAACCTCTGAAACTGATGATGTTGTTTGTTTGAACTGATGTGGTTTGTTCTGTGAAACATCAACCCATGATACACTGAATTCTCCCCACTAAAGCAAATGATGTCTGGGGAGTTCCTTGCCTGATGCCCCTCTATCACAGCTCTGAGTGTAGCTCAGTGGCTGGATTGCAGCTGTCAGCATGCACCTATGACCAGTTTTTGGTTAGAAGGGAAGCACCATGACATGAAGAGGAAAGTAACTCTTTCTCAAAGGGAATTTGACTGACAGGACAGACACTTGTGAGTTCAAAGAAGCAATGGTCTGATGGGGAAATGCAATTCAGAAATCTACTGAACTGAAGTGTTAAATGGTGTAGATAACAAAGCCTTGAAGGAACAGTCATCCTTGCATCATCTTGTACTAAAACAGAGGCTCCAAACATCTCCCATTGCTTGTCTAGGAACATGCAAAGTAACAGGAACAGTGCTACAGATTTCATTCAATATACATCACTATCATCATTGTGCTTATAACCTTGGAGGCCTCTGTGACGGGATGAAGATCTCTCTATGCTAAATATCATATAAAGAACACAAAATAATCCCCTTCCAAATAAAATTATGATGGAGACAAAGAGTGGAGGCAGAAAAAGGATGTTAACTAATACAAGTTGGGTGTACTCTCCCCTTTATTAGCATCAGTCCTACTACTCACTGCGTATGCAGCTCCTTGCACCTTGTTCAGATAGGACCTGTAATTGCCCCCAAAAAAGTAAATGAAGATACCATCTTTTATTACACAGAAGGGATGGGGATCCAAGTAGGCATACCATAGACAGTACTAGAGACGGCTCAGAGGACACATGGGTGAAGGAAGTGATCCTGAACAGTGGAGACATGAGTGGAAGAAGCTGCTGCTGGGTTGCTTCAAGGGGAAAAACCCTTTTGTTGTAATTTTTTCATTTTTTTTAAATGTAAAAAGAATATTCTGCTACATGTGTCTATTAGTGAAGAGTGTATCAAAAAGCATGGTGGGTATGTGGAACAGCAGATGGTAAAGAAGATATCCTAATTTCCTATATTCTGATTCACATTTTGCACATCTTTGGAGTACATACCCAGAGCACGGGGGGATCAGACATCATGGCTCACCAACCTGTATGGATGAAATTATAGCCTGTTCCCCTCTATATGTAACCAGAATTTCCTATGGGTTAAAGGCATCTGGTGTAGCTCAGCCAGAGGATGATGAAGACAGAAGACATGGCCAAGGCATTCTCTGCTAGGGCAGACTCCCAGCTGCCCATTAGTGGAAAGAAGTGTCACTTGAAACTGTTTTCAGAGGTGGCTGGAGAAGGAGTGTTCTGCAGGCTGGATTAATTTTTTTGTTAGTTTTTTCTTTGCTATCATCTTTTCCGAAGTCCCCACATCCCTTCCTTCCATCAAGTGACAAGGAGGGAGATGAGCACATGACTGAATGTTATTCCCTGTTATGCCACTGCATATGTGCCCCTCACATGATGTGGGATGGTGGCATTTTTGGCATGTGGCTTCTCTGCATCTGATCGTATGACAGGAAAGGAGAAAAGGGAGAGCAGCTCTCCCATATGAGGCTATGTAGCTGGCCCCACGCTTCCCCTATTTAAATCTTCACCTTGGTTATCTGATAGGGAATGGAGACTGGAATTTTGGGAAGCAAGGTAGCAAGGAAGGCTCCTGAAGGAGATGAAACATCCCCTAGGAGGAGAAGTCAAGAGGCTCTTTAATTTATTCAGATTTTAAAAACCTATTAACCAATGCTCAAACCTCCAGTATCAATATGGACAGCACAAACTGGACCCAAGTGAACTTTTTTCAATTTCTTCTTTATTTCTTCTAAAACAGAGCCTCTTGGTTGTCTCAGAAGATGCATGAGAGAGATGGCATTCCTTCTATCAGAACCTGACAACAAAATCAGTTCCAGTGGTACTTACAATGTTCTCACTATGAACAGAAAATCTGTTTGATATAGTAAGCCTTACTAAAATTATTTTCACCTTAGTTTACATGAGACATCATTTTACTAGTCTGCCATCTAAAGAAAGGAACATTCTTCGGCTCACAAAGACACCAGACTTCTATTTTGACTACTTGTGTCACAGGATCTGATTTACTGCTGGACAGAGGCTTGATTGAGATCAGCACAGATCAGTTTAGCATCATTCTGGAGAACTCCCTCCCTTCCCCCACCCTTACACAACCCTTCTGGACAAGTGTGACGTGCTTAGCATGACAGTGAGTCATCAGGTTGGCTCAAATTGTCTCCCCATACCTTTGAGATGGATGATTAAGATCCAATTGCAGGCCAATTGAAAACTTAACTAATTTCAGCAGTGGCAGTGGTTAAAGCTGAAATGAATTAATCAGTGAAGCATCCAAGGATTCTATCAGGGGTCATATACAAGTGATCATTGCTGTATCAGTTTGCCACCCAGACACATTTATTTAAGTTGTGACTACGTGTCAGAAGGAAATAGTAGCAATATTTCCTAAGGCATCCTCTGCTAAGGTTTTGGTTATTCTGTAATAATGTGCCTTTCTTCACAGAAGAGCCCTAAATGGAACTATAAGCCAGTTTGTTTTTGCAGAAGGCTGGGTTTCAGGAGTACAATACTAGTGAGGAGGCATCAACATCTGATGTTCAGAATCAGGAGGTGGGAGCAAGGCTACTGGGCATTTATGCTTTTTTCTAAGTCAGTATGAAGGATGTCAAGAAAATTATGTTCCTGAGTTTACCTGTCTATGGAAGTAACAAATAATGCCTCTTTATTATGTATTAGTTCTATATTTGTTACTCCCCACCCTACCACTCTATCTGCGTCACTGCTTCATAACATGATGGGGGTCCCACTGCAGCCCTCCCTTCTCAGCATGCTCACAAAATAATCCTGATTTCACTTGTGCAACTGTGTACCAGAAATGTGAAAATACTGGTTTGCTCCTTTTCACAGAAATGTCAGAATTTCTCACTTGAGACCAACTTATAGCATGGGATTACAATTAATTGCATTATTTGCTTAAAAAAAAATAAAATGGGACACTCTCTCCCACTGTGCCTGATGAGAATAGAAATATGGAGGAAACACAGGAAGATGAAATGGTAGTAGCTTGAAATGATCTTAAGAAAACAGAGAGTTTTTATTCAGGCTCTGTCTCTCCTTTGAAAGTTTAGTCATGAGGTGAGAAAAAAAATCTGATATTTTACTGGGCAAATTCTTCAAATTACTTTTCTCTAGCTTGAAGTTTCATGGTATCTGCAGTACCAGCAGGGAGACCAGGTATTTGTCATTTGAATAGTGATGTGCAAACACGGACCAATATCCTTTACCTATTGCATACTGTGAACACTGGTAAGAGACAGCTTTAGGACAGGCAAATATAACTGTGAGCATCTGGATAAAGCCCAGCTTGGCAATGACAGACCAAGCAGGCCTCATATGTCTGGCAGCTTCCTCAGAATTTAACTAAATCTAAACTGAAATTGCAACACAGTGAAGTTATTCCTCAAACTTCCTGTGAGGTGAAGGATTTAGACCTGTTATTGAATGAGTGAACTGACTTTGTGGGTCCAAGAATATCTGAAGTGCACAAAAGAAAGATCAGAACACTGAGATAGTTCCTGCAGCTGGATGGTGAAACTTGTTTAAATTGCTGTGGTATAATGGGGAAGTTTTCTTTGGCCATCACTGATGCTTCAGGAGTTTCTTGAAGGGCTTCTTTATAGGAACATCTGGGTTGGCTGTAGCAATTTCATCATAGTCTCTCTAGCAGTATTTGCAAAGCTGTTTGTCTCTGTGGTTCCAGGATGAGTCATGTAAAAGAGTGCTGAGCTCGTCTTGTGTCGGAGCTTCCCATGTGTGACTGATCCCCCTCTGCTAGCTCACACACCAGACTCCATTTCATGGCTTTTCCTCATCTTTCATGGTTTAGTCACATCACAATATTCCTTTACTTGCATGGCAAAAATAACATCTGCAGGAGCTTTCCAACGTCCTGTGATTGAAACTAAGATACAGCAGGGTTTCTGTGTGGGTCTAACATGCATGTGAGGATAACACAAAAGAGTGCCTTCTCACAGCTTTCCCAGCAGGTCATTTTGATTGGCATATTTGTAAGAGGCTTCAGGGTGGATTGTAGATTCAGCTGGTATGTCAAACCAGATGGGAGAATTCCACCGAATACACAATGAAATGAGGAGTGTTGTTGTATGGCTTTCTCTGCTTCTAACAGATGGATGGGAAAATAAAACACCTCTTCACAATCTCCTTTTCATTCTGAAGGCCACCTCTATTCTTCTCATCACCTTCCTCTCTTCTCCTTGTCCTGTACTTTCCTTCTCCATTGGAGTATCCCTTCAGCTTCTCCTGTCTTTGGGCTTTTCCTCATAACCATTCTTTTCTCTTTCTTTCCCCTCCTCAAGTATTCATTGTTGCTCTTATTTTTCTGCGACCAGAGGTGTTCCCAGCACAGAAAGAGCAGACAATACGCAACAATTTGTGCAGCTCCAGGAGGGGTTGGTGAAATTTTCTATCCCAGTGTGGAATGAAAAACACCAGATCAGATCAGGAAATGAATGAACCTTGTGGCATTAGAGGTTTGGCAGAGTTTTCTTGCTATTTTGGGAGCTTGTTGAACTAGATGGAATCAATAGTCTTTTTCCTCTTGTAATTTTATTCCCCTTTTTTTTCTTTTCTTTTGGTGATTCAGTTAAGGAACCCAAAGATGTTTTCCTAGCCCAAAGGAATCTTTTGTATGTGTCAGGGACAAAAGAAATCCTCCATTTGCTGGGCTGGTACAAGTAGTTACCCTATATTATAGCTTTCAAAACAACAGAAGCTATCATCAAGGTTATGTTTGGACTTTTATTATAATCTCTCATTTCAGTGCGTGGTCTTAGCTCTGGAGGTAAAAGGTTTTAGAAAGTTTGACCACAATCTCATTGCATGTTTCTTAGTTATGCAAGTGAAAAAGGTTTCCCATCACATGATGTGTTTAGATGCTTTTTAATCAAGGAATACTAAAACAAAAATTGCAATAAAATGAAAGCATTTTGAAATATGAAGTGAATCCTAAATCACACTAAAACAATTCTCTGCAGCAAAAGCAATTACCATGTTTTAAAACTTAGCCGTCTACCAACTGGATGCTCTTCTGTCCCCTGGCTGCTCATGATTGTCTATATAAAGAAGGTAGCTGAAGAAAGCAGTAAAAGCATCCTTCTCTTTACACAGAGCTGCACACATTGTCTACAAGAGGCACCTGCACTGCTGCAGGCTGTTCGTGTATCCAGCACACTTTGCTTTCAAGCTTGAACTCCCCTAAATGTAGCACTGCAGTCCTTCAAGCCACGCTCAGCAGTTTGACCTGTAGAAGTGAGGCTGTGCACAAATGCAGGGGAACACATCATCTAACAGGCATTAAATGCAGCACAGGTGAAAGGAAAAATAAAGGTGTTCAAACAGTCCTGATCATCAGGGCCAGAGTTGTTCAAAACAGGGATTTCTTCGTCTACAGACTAAACAGAAGGACCTTGTTAACATTATTTTTGGCAGGGTGGGAAGTGTATGGGAGAGCTGGCTGCAAGTCTTCTGGGAGAAATAAAATGCACAGAGGTCTCCTTTGCCTCTGGAGAGCCTCAGTGGCCAGCTGTGGATCAGGAAGGATTTGGAGAAGATGGTTCCTTTGGGCTGCTGAAATGCATGTGCCACTGGTTGTGAACTCTCCTCAGCCTAGTACTTCTTGGGGCTTCCCATGGTCATGTCCTGCCTTACTTCCAGCCACGGCTATTTCAAAAGCTTCTCCCCTTAGCCACTATCCAGTCCTTGGTGGCCAAAGTTTCTTCTCCAAAACTGACCAAGGCCTTCAGGGCTCCTTGCCATGGGGACAGCAAGAGTCTCTTGGCAATGCCAGAGGGAGGGCTTTGGTGTGTGGTGGGCACTGAGCCGCGTGGGCTGTGCTGAAGCAGGATGTGCACATCCATTGAGATACCTGAGAATCTTTCAAGTGTGAAAACCTGAGCTGTCTCTGAAGCTCAGACTTCATCCAGACCCCCAGTTTTCGTCCACAGAGTCTTTCATGAGTGCCCTCGCTGCTCTTCGTATCTGTTAAATGACAAAAGGTATTTGTGAATGTCCAAGCAGTTGTCATAAGCATGAACATGAGGCAGAAGTTCTCCTACAAGCCACCAAAGCCCGCAGCTGCCCCTGACCCCACACCTCTCGTGACATCGAAAGTGCAAAGAGGGTGAGACCAGGCATGTGGTGACAACATCACAGCCATCCTTATTTGTCCTGAAAACGGTTTAGTGATGCACAGCCACCTTGCTGTAGCTGCCCATTGATGTGGCAACAGCTGAATCTTTTTTTTCAGGCTAACAGACTTAGAGTGAGTCACCACTGACTCAAACTGTCTGTCTGAATCTTTTTAGGGATTTATCTCCAAAGCTAATGTCTGTCCTGAATACTGTTTAATAGTTTCCACTACCACTGCAGAGCAGTCTCAAATTCTGATAGGGTTTTGCAGGCTTCTTAAGCTCCACAGGAGGGAGTCTTTACCTATACTTAAATATCACACCTAGTTACTGAAGGTATTTGCCACCTAAAGTGATGATTGGTAAAGGCTGATTTGTGCCTTTTCTGCAAAAGACTGGTGGATCAAATGGGGTGCGCCCTCTTTGGTCAACATGGCCCAGGTCTTAGGATTCAAGTCTGGCAAATTTGGAAAGTCCCTGAAAAATATTTCACATGCACATTGTAGCATCACTGATTGTTTTCCAGAGAAGTGTCAGGCATGGTTTTCTTCTAGAAATTGGAAAGTGATTGCTTTCCCTTTTCCCCCCACGACTTTATGAAAGTAATTTAACTTTGCCATGTGTTATGTGAAAGAGAATAAGAAAGACCCAAGGTCTGGGTAAAAGAGAGGAGTCCTAGAAATATAAACAAAACCAAAAACCACCTTTGAGATAAAAAGCAAAGCTCCTAAATATGGACAGTCCAGGATATTTCTGAGAAGACAACAAGATAGGAAAACACATAAACTCACAAGGGTAGAAAGCATTTGCTGTTGGCAACATTTGACAGCACGGCGTTGCCCTGAACTGGGAGGCTGAGTAGTGCCAACCCCTTCAGGTGTTGCAGGTCTACATACAGTGACAGACAGCTCTAGTGAAAGGATGGACAGCTTCTTCATCCACCCCGTAAGCCAGAGCTGATCACACAGAATCCTTTCTGATTCACGAATGAGACAGAATTAAGAGCAGAGTTGTGAAAGTGGAAATAAAGCACATAGACTTACTGTGGAAAAGAGGAGGCAAAAGGTGCAAGAGTTAATCTAGAGAAGGGTACTGCAAAAAAACCACATGGAGTGCAGCAACCAGGAATAACAACTGCAGCCTGCAGTGCAGCTTGGACAGGGAATAAACGGTAGCTTTGAAGGACTTCTAAGACATCCAGCATAGACTGAGAACCTCCAGGTAGGTTTGGCTGGGTCCAAAGATAACAAGGACCTTATTCATGTCTGCCACATTTGAAGTTTAAAGTTCCCGGTGGAGAATGCTTTGATACTGCTGCCTTGTTACTACTGATTTGAGAAATGGAATAAACCTATCTGTTTTAAGGCCAAAATTCAAGTCCTGTCATTTTGCCTCTGTTTCCTCTGCCTTTACTGACACAGTAGTAGTGGAAAACTCATTTGCATGCACATTCTTGCTGTGAATCAGAGAAGGACAGGAGTAATCTTAGTGATTCATAAACTTATTAATCAATAAGTGCAAAGGAGGTTTTCCATTTCTAGTTCCTCTATGTTTTGGATAAACAAGTGGCTTTCTTTCCAGATGTTCAGAAGTTCCCTTTCTACTTGCAGCTTGGCAATATGTGTGTCATATAAAAACACTCTGTTCCTACTTTTTGTGCCATTAACAATGGAGATTTCCACACAGGGAAATTATAGGGGCTTGACAGTACAAAACAGTTTTATTAGAAGGTTTCTTAGACAATGCTTGGAACAGAATAATACAAGAATTCCAGATGCACAGTCTGTTGCTCCCTGCAAGAATGGCTCCTATCTTATCTGCCTGCTCTGACAGCCAAGATTTTTCTTCCTCAGGCATCCTATTGTATACTCTGATAACTAAGCAGAACAGAAGTGGTATTTCTCTCCCTAAAAGGCCTCCCCTCCTTCCTGTCTCATTTCTCCACCTGCAGCTACTCTTCTGATAGGCGCTTCTCCTTTAGCAGAGTGCTTTCTATCAGATCAGGTTTTGCTGGATGCCCCTGAGAGCAGTGTAACCCCTGCCCTGTGCTGATGGATTGAATAAAGCCACTAATCGTTAAGTGAAAGTCACACCAGACTTTGTATGGAGTGAAAGCAGGGGGCACAGTCTTCAGCCTCTAGGGCTTGGCAGATTTCACAACAAAACAGCTGGCTGTGAGACATGGGTGCTGATGGAATACATTAATTACTGTCGTCAAGATTTTAGACACACTTGTGTGTTGCTGGTAATACCAGCATGCAGGATTATCAGAGGAATCACTTGTGAAAAGAAAAAAAAGGTGGAGAAGGGAGGAAAGGAGATTGGAAAGAAGGTTGTCTGACTCAGGTCCACTCTGCATTTGCATGGGCAGTCTTGTCCAGTTTGACCAGAGCATTCCATGGTTTCCCCAACAGATGCATAGAATTTCTCTGAACATAGTGGGGCAACTCAGCCCTATTACGACCTGTAATGGGTTTCACAAACCCGACTGTGGCTGTTTGAGGGACAAATTCTAGACCATTTTAGCCAAGCTCAGTTGCAGTTTGTTCAGTACTGATAGCAGGCTCTAGGCTTCCTCCTGCAGTGTGGTAGAACTTCATATTTCCATCTCATTTCTACTGTGGTCTTGAAACAATAGGGGAAAGTGGTTTTGCTTTCAGTCTACACAGAAGCCAGTGGAGGCAAGGCTACATTTGCAAAGCAATTGAATCAGCCAGTGGAAGAACTGTGACTAAATGTCACAAGTTGCTGGCATTCAGTCCACTTCTCTGTTTGCTAGACAGGATGGCTTATCTTTGAGTTCAGAAGTGAGTGATGAATCTCACTGTTTTCCAGCACAGACACAGGCACCTGGTGAGGCTGAAAGGAGCTCTTAGCTTTGTAGTTCAGGGCCGGGGTGCCTCTGCTGCCCTGTGGACTAGTTCATTATTAAGCTGAGCTGACTCTTTTTAAGCCCCACCTGCCACTTCACATGCAGTGGGGTAGAGGTCAGGCCACAAAACTCCAACTAGTCATTAAGGGAAAAAGTAGTTGACCTTTTTTTGCTTGCTGTAACTTTGCTGATCTTCAGCCTTGAAGTGTTTATTTTGCAAAAGATTCCATCACTGCTGCTGCACCAAGGAGACACAATAATGCCATTAATATTGTTTGTTTTGGTTGGAGGAAAAACACTCGGAACCCCTAACAAATATCCTTTTGTTAGCAATTGGAAACATATAATTAAGACAGACTCTCCTGTTATTTTAACAAGATTTCAGTTCCCCCCACCTCTTGCTGTTTCTCTCTTTCTCATTTTTAATGAGATACCAATTTCCTCCGTTCTCATTTGCAGATGTCTTTCCAATAAAACAGCTTTGATTTTCATCTTAGTGTGCATTCTTAGCCTTAATTCATTCATCTACATAAGCTGCCCACCACACTCTCCATGTGCTAAACGACTGTTAATCGCTGAAAAATTAACAAGGTGTTTAACACCAGAAAAAAAAAAAAAATCTTTTTCTTGTTTGGTGGAAAGACTTGTATTTTTGTCACCTGGCTAAGGCTCAGCTAATTCAAGGCATGGAAGGCAACACAGGACATCTTTTTGCAAATCCACTCAGTCTCTCTTCTGCTACACTGCTTCTACTCTGTATCTACTACTCTACCTTTCCCCAAAACTCTCAGCCAGTCTTCTTTCCTATAAGCTGTAGAGAAATCCTCCACTTTGCTTTTGTAAAATTGACTGTAGGCCAGTATATTTTAATTGCAGAAATGCTGTCAGCTTGTGGGCAGCCAAGGAGGCCCTGGAAGATTTGTAGGTGTTGAAGGCATGAAGAGAGGGACCTTTCTCAGTGTAGCTGATTCAGTACAGCTAATTCTTCCCCTGAGGTTTGGGGAGATGCAGCTTTGGCAAGTTTGGTCAATAAACTATTTATTTATGAAACGTTATTTTTATTTCACTTAAATAGCTCTTTAAGACCTGCAGAAATCCTGAAACAGCATAGTAGACATCACCTTGTGGAAAAGAATCTGAGCTTTATGTTTTAGTCAGCCCAGCTACCAGATGAGATTTTCTGTAGATCTTGTATGTCATATCTGTTGTCTGGTATGTGCCATCATGGAATGCTGACTCATTAGGTTTTTATCTCTGTAGAACTGAGGTGGCTCCGTGTTTGGGTTTTGTCTCATGTCCAAGGAAGATGGCAGGTGCTGCAGTCAGTAGCTGGCAGCGTGTTGTACACAGCTCCTGATACAACGTGATGATGGAAGTGTTGCACTACAGAAAATAGTCCTGTTGACCCATACTGGAGCATATTCCCTCTCTTGCTCAGTTAGAAATGGAAAAGTGGCTTGTGTTCATTGTTTCATCTCAGTTTTACTCAGATGTCATACTGCTATGATATCAGAAAACCTTTTGCTGCCTTTGCAAGTAATCTTTTGTACTAGTCCTTTCGTGGCTGGTATGCCTCAGTCAAACCAGAGTCACTGGACTCTGCCAAAAGGTAGCAAGGTCATACAATGAAATCTAACAAAGTTCTCTGTAGGAGATGGAGGAGCTCAGAATGGCCTAATTGCTTTCTGGTCTGAATTCTGTGGTTTTGCATTCATGTCCTCCTGACTTTATCTTAAAACAGAGGTTGAATCAGCCTAGAGGAGGTGAGCTATAAGCAATCTCTACACTTTGACCAGTTCCCTTTGTGAACAGCGGATTTATTATGCAAAGCCCCTTACTTAGACATGGTTGTCCTGTTGCTTTAGTTCAAAGTTGCATCCAGTCTCTCACTTGTATCCATCCTATCCTGTGGAAGATAGGGTGCTAATAGTGGGACGGGATGGGTGGAGGAGACGACTCTGCCACTGCATGGCCATTAATGCACAGCGTGATCCAGGCCAGCACAGACTGCAGGTGGTGCTTCTGGGAGTTACCTGTGGTGAGTGAATCCACACCTCTTTCAATTGGTGTCGCTGAGTTCTTTACTAGAGGAATCTATACCAAGATAAGGATGAAGTGTGACTGTATTAACAGCTGAGGCAGTAATTCAAAGGTGAAAATAAAGTCAAGCCTCAGTTTATGCTGGTATGAAGAAATGTATGTCCAACAAGGCCAAATGTGTGAACCACAGTGAAAGATTATTATTATTATTACTATTGTCAAAGTTTTTTAGGTTTTTAGGATAAATTCCCTTCTGTTCTGCATGTGAAAAGGCTTTTGGGAAGAATCCTTAAAAGCGGGGATCCTATTTACTCAGAGTTGGTGTTAGTCTGAAAAAAGCATATGTAAGTTTTTATAGAAACAATTTAACTTAGAAACAATAGTGTTCTGGGGAAAAGGGTTGCCCTCTCCTCCTTTGTGAACTGGTGCATAAATTTCTCAGACCCTTCCCTTCCAGCTCTCTCTCTTCATGAAAATGAACTCTGCATATAGTTGTTCCTCTTAGCACAGATAATTTGGATCTTCTGGATGAAAAGTATCACAAAGGTAAAATAGAAAAATTGGTAATAATTACTCAGTTAAAATTAATTTTCTTTCTCATGGCCATTTTGATGGAAAGACATGAGGCTGGAAAGACGGGGCACAAAACCAGATCTCTTAAGGTGTGGGGACAAGGGGATCCCTGTCAATCATAATGAGTGACATTTGCTGGGTAGTTCTGAGTAATCTGGAGATCTCTGTTTCTCTGAAGACTGCAACACCACAGTCGTAGTCAGACATAGTCAGACAGCATAAAACTCACAATTGGTATGAGCTAAATGAAAACTAATGTATTACTCAAGCAGAGTCGAAAATAGAGAATTCTTTATTGGCAAAAGTTTTAGCAAGTTGGTGACTCAGAGTTCAGGTCACTAAAACTCAGAATTAAAAGTGTAACCATAAGAATAATGATCTGTTGTAGCGCTTTACCCAGGGACATCATAAATTCTCTGCCATTTGAAGTCTCTTAATGGGGACTCATTGTCTTTTAAAAAGTTATGCTTTGATTCTGCCAAAAATTAATGGCTGAGATGGAGGAATTGCTTGACATTTTTTTTCTATGTTATATAAAAGTCAAACTAAATCATCACAGAGTTCCCTTCTAGACTCTATAAATCTATGTGAGCCATCCACATGTAATTCCAGCATCAAACACCAAAGAGGGTAAAGTATTACAGTTTGACTAATGAGATAAGAATGAAGAAACCTAAACATAGGTGGTCTACTTAGGGAAAAAAAAATCTCTAGTGACATTTATTAGCTGTGGAACTCCATCTACAAGAGATGGTGAAAGCCAGTTCGTGAGTCATGTGAAAGAGTGATGCATTTAAAAGTAGTGCAGAATTGCTGAATATAGCAAAAGGAGTTTGTCTTCTTTGGTCCCGACAGACTATTCAAACAATGGACTTTTCCACTTCTACTCCCATGATTGTTCCACAGTGTGGAGAATTCAGAGAATATTGATGAAGAGCTAACTCATGGGAAAATTACTGCTGGTGACTGAACATCCATGGACAAGTTCATCTTATGCCTGTAGTGAACCTTTGTCAGCAGCATAGAAGTTAATATTGCCACTGGTTTATTTTCCTTCCTCATTTCATTTGCCACAGTAGATCAGTGAATGCTGCTGGTTACTTGACAATTGTGGAAAGACAGAGAAACTGACCTCTCAGTCTCTCAGTGAGTCAGTACCTGAGACTGGCAGTCATAACCTTTGTAACTGAGGATCTCACCACATCTAACCATTGCTTGGTATCTAGAAAATAACTGGCTGAATTGCGGCCATCCCTCAAGGCAATGTTAAAAGGGATTCAGATGGTAAGCTTCAAGTGACTTCTGTGCTTTACAATGTGTTTTACAGGAGATGATAATTTCTAGGTCTGAAAACTCTGTAAGCATGGCTAGTACATTGATGTGGAGAGAGTTGAACAGCAGGGTAGTGTAAGAGGGCAATTTGCAATGGTCGGCTAAAATTGTACCTTACATCTCATATTTTGGAGGGTTTTTGGACACACCAGAATCACTAAAAGGAAGAGCAGTATAATTTCTGCAAAAGTGGCTTCAAGCCTACTTTTTTCCAAGAGTGATCCTCAGCTGGTTGTGTTACTTTAAGTTGTTCTGTGCTAGTATTGGAAGGGCCCAGGCTTTTCATTAGCACTTAATTAAGCCACAGTGGCCCTTCCTTCCCACCAGGGGCTGCCTTCATTTGCAGATTTAGTTAAAGGGGTTCTGTCAAGTTGGTGCGGCTTATAATGTGACTGATCTTTACAGCTGCATAGTCCAGCAGGAAATGCCCAGAACACACCCCTAGGGCTCTGTCTGTCTCTCTAAACTAAAGCCCATCCTTCAAAAAGCACAGAGCTACCATTTTTTCCAAGCAGCATTTTATAGCCCTGACTGTGAGTCAGGATGTGATGGATGCACACAGGCTGCACCCTTGTGCTCTGAGTGCAAGCACAAGCCAGGGTTTACACATGTATGATAGGCAGGCCGAGCCTATGCTTGCTTTTCTTAAAAAGCACAGAGAAATACTGAAACCTGAATGGGACAATCTGGAAAGTAATCCTGAAAATGTGTGCAGGAGACACAACAGACACAATATTATTATTGAGAGGGTTTTCAGGCATGTAGCCACATGCAGGCTTGGATCAGGCTGGGGTGAGAGGGGCAGAGGCTCAGGAGATGTGTCACTTGAGTGGGTTATTCACTGAGTGTACTGGCCATGGTTGGAGCTGCAGGCAGGGAGCACTTAATCTCTTCCCTTCTGCTGCTGGTTAATGCTGACAGGACAAGTGGCCACATGGCTATCTCCTTGCAGAAATTCATACTTGATATGCCTCTGTATTCCCAACTGCTTAAAAATACTAAAAAAATTAAAATTCTAAGGAGTTATGTATTCAAAAGTCAAGAAATCATAGGATTAGAGTTGCCTGCCCAAGCTTAGCTCAACCTTTTTTGGAAGTGTGTTGCAATGTTAATTTAAGTTAACTTAATTGTGCCTCCACTTTTTTTTGTAAGTTACCTGCTTCATTCAGTGCACAAAATAAAGGGTGCTTAGGGACTGGATCAGGGTGAGGTTATTAAGGAGGTACATATCAATGCAGCTTGGGCCTCCCTTCTCATAGATGGTGGAAGGCGCACAACAGATTTCGTGGTCTTCCAGGTCAGGCAGTAGAATGTTGTTGAAAAGGGGAAAGCAGGTGTAGGTAAACAAGGAAGCACTGCACTAGTAAAACCAAGAGTATAAGTTTGGGCAAGGATTGACAATTTTGTTGTTATCTGAGTTTCTGATAAGTGGTTTGTGCTTCCTCCATTGTGCTCATAGAAGTTTCTCTCTTATTCTGTGCATCATAACCAGCACAAAAAATTATTCTTTTCAATCAATAGCCGGTATTGTCCCTAAATCTGAGCAACCCCTTACAATTTTAAATCATGAGCTGTTTCAAATCATGGGCAATTTAGAGTTTGTAATTAATCAGAGCACTCGTTGCTAACACTTTCTACATGACAGAACAGGAGGCTGCTGGCGGTTCTCTGAGCACATTGTGGAAAAGTGGTCTTCCTGGGAAGGCAAGAGTTCATGGACACACACAGCCTTTAGTAACAGCCAGTTAACAATTTCGTTCTCCTGTGGTGGTGAAGATAATCACATCCACTGGAATCCACCACACAAGAAGAACCATGCAGTCAAATATGTGAGTGGCAGTACTGGGTGCCAACAGGACATCCTCCTGCTACTGTGCCAACCCTCCCTGCCATTTTTTAGGCTATCTTCTTTTCACCCTCATGACCGAAGGGTTTGTTTAATTTGTGTCTTTTGCATTGATAATTTCTCTAAGAATCACTCCTGCATCACAAAGTTTCCAACTCAAGTTTGCTACAAATCCATCTGATGTCATCAGTTATCCTAACCCCGAGCAATCTGGGAGCATAGCATGTTGTTTTCCTGGCAGTGTGTCAGCAGATTAGCTCAGAATGACCAGAAGAAATATTTAATAACATAACAGTGGCCAATGTGCAGTTCTGGACATTCCTCTTTTAGTCTATAAATCAAACAAATGACTTATCAGCCATCCTAGACTTAGTATTTTTTTTTACATATAGGTAGCATGCACATATAAAAAAGCTTGTAAGAAGCTTAGCATAGCTCTGATGATTTGTATGAAGTGATGGCTGTAGGACGTGCGATATCATATGACAATTTGACAAGCTTGAAAGAATTTTTCCCCATAATGAAAGAGCATACTTCATACAGCATATTTCATAAAAAATTTGTGAATCGTATTTCAAGAGAGAGAAGTGAACTTGCTACAGGCAACATGGTGGGTCATAGAAAAGAAATGAAACAAACCCCTGCACTCTCCCTTACTTTAGAGGTGTTGCAGTGGATAGGGTATTGTCATAGATGGTGGCATGTCACAGCTATTCCCGTAGAACAGCTGTAGTTTGAGGTACACTCTAGTAAGTGTTCTTCCCTCAACTGTAAGAAATCCTGGCCCACACAGCTCCTGAAAAGTGCAGGTGTTTCACTGTAAGTGTTAACATTTCACTGTAAGTGGGAACATCTCGTGTTCACAACCGGTTTCTGTGGGGGACTTTGTCTTAACTGACATGTACCAGAAATTTTCACGTAGATCAATACCAGTCAGAGCTGAGAGACCTAGTAACATCTCGTGATTTGTGTCAGATGTGATATCAGAAACTCAGAAGGTCATACAAAGCAGAACTAATCCTTAACATCAGGACTCCTGGGCTGACATAATGGAGTTGGATGAAGGCCATCCTTGCAATTGGTAACCTCATACTGGCGTGTGCCTTCTCCTCTTTCCCACCCCAAAGTGCCCTCCTCACCCTCAGAGGGTGACCCGGCACAGCTGTTTACAAAAACTGGCAAGGACAGGCCTTTCTAAAACTGTTTTCTTCAGTGCCAATTGCAGCAAAAATATCTTTTTTCTTTTCAGTATGAAAACCATATCCAAGTGATTCAATATTTTGGACTTGAATGTAATTTCCTCTTTTGGGCCAAATGGCTTACCACATCATCAGCACGTTTGTTCTCTGTACAAATGGTATTTTGAGATGGAATATCTAAGGAACTGTTATCTATTAGAAGCTGAATCCCTTTTTTCCTGGCTTGTTCAACAGCCTACTTTTAGGGGATTTAAATTCCTCTCATCCTTATGTTCCTGTCACAGTTTGGAAAAAAATATGTAGGAAATTATGAGTGACAGGTAAAAGTTAGCAAAGAACAGATCTCAAAACCAGTGGCATCCTTGGCACTGGCTATTGATTACTCCATAAAGAATCCTGCATGAATGCTGGGACAATCTGATAGTTTTGGTTCATGGACATTAAAATGAAATAATAATGATGTAACCATTGGAGCACAATTCTGCCATGACTTCACCCTCTTCATTGACTCCTGACTTCAACAAATTAGTACCATCTAATGATTCACTTGCAGACTGACATGACATCTGTATTTTCTCTCCAGGTTTACTAGAATTTATGCCTTTAAACAGAATTATTCTGCTTTGCCTGTATGGGCACATGTACTTCTCTGGCTGATGTCAGTGGTGCTTTTTGAACTGAGACTGTAAGTCAGATATGGTGAGTGTACCTCAGTATATACCTCTTTCAAATGATCGTTCCTTAACAATCAGGATGGTTCCTAAAACACTTCTTTCCTGAATTACCCTAATTAATGAAAAAGAAATTGGTCAGATTTGCCTATAAAGGTTTCTCTCAAACTTGTTAATTACAGAAACTTGTCACTTAAGGGAATGAGTACAGATTTTAATAAGCGCAAAAAAGATTTATGTATGCTGCTCCTTTTTTTTTTTTTTTTTAATGTTTGACTGGACAGAGTGCCTTATACAAACATGAATGTTATAAATAAGCACCCTGTAGCCTGCCTGGAGAGAGCTGCTATGAGTCTGTGAAAGGATTTTTTTATTCTCAATGCAAAAAGAGATGAGACATTCTGAAGTGAAAGTCTTTTCTTGGTTACTGTTTTATTTTGTCCTCTTAATTCTGGAAAATTTACTGTTTCACGGTATTGTATGTTTTTGAGTTTCTTTATGTCAGTGCAAATATCATTTGGCAGAAGCAGAGACTGTGCAATGTGTAATCACATAAAACCTCACATTTGCGTCTGCCTGTTTCCTGGATTCGTATTGCACACGTGTGACTGTATTCAACCATTTCTATATATGTTTCTTAGTTGCAAAAAGGCTTATTCACACTTTTGACAAAACAGTCTGTATTTCCACAGATGTCTAAAGCAGAATCAATAATTTTTAAATGGGAAAATTTTATCAAAAATCTATGAATTGCAATGTAAGAATGTCTAAGTTCGATATATGTTTGTGTAATCTTTATGTTATTTTTAGCTCCATTCAGTTTTAGGATTAATTGTAACATCTTTTGTTTCTTTTTTATAAAATCACTGACCAACACATAATATTAAATCAGATTTAGATTAAGGCGTTTTCCTCTAGTAAACATTTTAAGAAACATCACAGCCTGAATCCTCTGAGTGACTATGTTGGGAATTTGATAATTAGTACAGGCACTCTGATCATTCAAGGGGACTACAGAAATTGAGACAAGAGGAAAAACAGAAGCAGTTCAAATGACTTTGTTCTGAGGTGGTGATGAAACCTCTGTGTAGGTTACTCCAAAGATTACTCCTTAGGTGCGATGCTTGATTTTGGTGTTGGTTCACAGAATAATGTTGGAATATTGAAGAAGGTATGAAAAACAGAAAGAAAGAATTCTGGAAAACATGCCTTAAAATGAGAGACTAAAAGAGCTTACTTTGTTTAACCCATGAAAGGGAACATTAATGGGTAAATTAAACATTATCAGTAGAAGTCTGCAAAAGGCAGAGATGTATGTAATTTTGAGACTCTTTAATCTAGCTGATGGTGGTATAGTAAGATGTGGCATCTGGAAACTGAGGTTAGAAAAATGCAAATTTGAATAAAACATACAGCTTCTCAACCTTTAGTATAATCCATCAGCTTATGAATAAAAAGCTAAATTGGTAATGGATTCGAAACTTCAAATTAAGAATATATGTCTATTTTTAATGTTACTTTCCAAACTAGTCCCAGGCTGATGGGCAATTCCCTCATGAAAGCCTTCTCCAGGTCATGGAAATGAGAATTTTTTGCCCATTTCAAGAGAGGATATTACATAAGTAAGGAAACAAATCTTTGAGTGAGGATATGATTTGCATTACATCAGATTCAGCAGCAACAGCCCTCTGGTGTTAACATCTATGAAGTCTCACAATAAACAAATTGACAGATACATACTTAATTTTGCCCAAGTTTAGGTTTTTCCAGTTCCGTTTACGTAACTGTTCCGACGTAACCCTTTGCTTAGGCCGTATTTCTGAAGAAAGCTCCAACCATTTTGTGGAGCAGGGAAGAAAGGACGCATCCAATTTTAAACTTTTCTTGCAAATTTTCATCACACCTAAAGTACTCACCTGATTCTGAGATAATGATGTGAGAAAAATAACTAATGTGGTTTTCAGTGCTACAGTGAAATTCTGTTTTGGATGATCCACTGAACCATCTTCAGTGCAGAAGTTTGTCATAGTGGCAGTGCTTCACATCCTGATGCCATGTGCTATGTGTGGGTCTGGTCTATCTGTGTTTAATCTCCAACTCCCCACCAAAGCCAGTGCAAATTGGTTTCTGTGTTTACTGATGAGCACTTAATACTATAGGCTTCCTTCCTGTTGAGCCTCCTTGACTAATGACATAGGGAAAGGCATGAGAAGACAAGAATGTTGGACTCCAAGGCTGATGATTCCATTCATTTGTTGTACAAGCAACTACAGGAGATATCCCCTGTATGGTTTTGGTTCCTTCAATAGCCATGCCATGTGTTCAAGATGCTTTTGATTCACAAAAGCTGAGAAAGAATATGTTCTGTATTTCCTTGTCTTGCTCTCATGGTTGTATACTATTGTGCAGACAGCATCTGAAAATCTTCATGGGCTTCTTGAAATACAGAAAACATCATTGTAACACAGCCTAAATGAAGTATGTAAAAAAAAGTCAAATCTTATGTCCCCCCAATTCTAGTTTATGTACAGCTCAGTTTATGATGTTTATAAAGTAGTAGCGTGTTCAACTGAAGACGTCTTGTCACAGAGGCTTGGGGGGTTTATTGCTTTATTTTAAACCTTAGGAATATCATGCATACAAGTTCTTGTTTTTCAAGCTTGCTAAAATTCCTTGCTGGAAATACCCAGAGACGCTGATTCAAAATTCTTAATAGTGAAGATATGTTGAATTGTTTTCTTTGACCTGATAAAAAGAGCACTTCAACATGGTAGCTGCTGACAAAATGAAATAAAAAATAATTTTGTATAGCCTGAGTAGAAACTACTTGTCCTTTCACCCTTTATGCCCAAGTATTTTAAGTGCTGCCTTTTCTTGGCAGCTGTCTTATGTCAAGCCCAACAGCCACTTCATGGGACATGAGGGTCTACTCTCATCTCTTCCGCTGTGCCCCGCTGCTGTAGGACAAATAATTGACCCATTACCCCTATCTGGGAAGGCCCCTGAACAATGGGCTTACAGCTCCTCATTCTAGCACCAAGCTGTGACACTGGGAGAGTTACAAGACACTTGTGTTGGACGAGCACTCCTGCTGTCCCTAAAGCCCTGCGTAAATGGGGGGAAATGTGCTGCTACCACAGTTTTAAGCAGCATGTCAATTAGACTTGTTCCAAGCAGGGTTCAATGACATGGTACATAAATTGGCAGTAGCAGCTGGTGACATAGCTATCCTAGGTCTCCACCTCAGCAGTGAAGCAGGACAGATGTTTGCAAGGATTAGTCCAACCTAGTGTTCAGGGCATCATTTCTCTCCCTGGTTTTCCTCCTGTCACATTGTCATCAGAAAAAGACTCAAGGCAAATATACATAGTGCCAAAAAGCTGCTACTGGTCCAGTTTTAGGGGATGTGAGAAAACCCCACTTAGAGCCCACACCCAGAAACATGGAAACTAAAGATTTCTGTCCAGACAGAAGCTGTTGTCCCTCTCTCTTTGTACCATGTTCATAGCTTGTAATCACAGTTTGCAGGATATCATTTGTTTTCATTTGAATCTTTGTTCCCTCCT